>NC_060208.1:107272500-107872500 GCF_021130785.1 Homalodisca vitripennis
TGTTAAAGATATTTAATATACAGTCTATTTAAGCAGCGCAAAACCCCTTGTAAATACTCTAAATTTGATACCCAACACGGGTGAAGACAATTCAAAGTTTTAAATTGTTTTTATTATTCATCAAGGTTTAACAGTCAGATGTACGAATAGAGTCCACAGAGTTTGACTTCTTGGGATTGGATTCAAGCAGAAAATTCATCTAACACGTTCACTGTTAATAGAAAGATGTTAGTCTTCCTACTTCTAGTGCACTATGAGTTCTATATATCTTATGGGATTACACAATATAAGCAGGTTTGCATTAGATTATCATGAATATGTTACTAGTAGTATCAAGTTTAAAGTTAACCTATCTCAGCGCTCACATGATCTGAGTTTCATTTGGGTATTATATGGAGGGATGTTCTTTTTTTCACCAGAAGTGTGGAGTAGTGCCAAACCACCAGGGCCCGCACTAATGTGTAATTTGTAATCACATTGGATTGCACATGATTGGGAAAGTACCAATCGGAAATGCCCCTGGCCATCAGTGTGGGCTTAGGTGATGCATTCCTGCACTTGTAGTGAAAGAAGAAAAACATCCCTCAATATAGTACCTCAAATCACATGAGTGTTTGTAATGTTTAACTTTTTCTATTTATAACACGTACATATGTATTAACCTATTTATATCACGTTATAACAAGTAGTATATGATACAGAGTGGCCGATTATAATTACCAAAATACTGATCTCGCTGTTAAAGAGAATTTCTAAGCATCCTGTAAGTCATTAAAGACAAACAGAATCCCCTACACCTGACTATAATAATGCCCATTTTATACATTCCAGTCAGAATTAGGATATAATGTGATTATACAAAATCTATAAATCTCTCAACCCACTGAAATATAGTCAACAAATTAAAAATAACCAATAAAATAGTGATTAAAACAACTTTTATCATTTAAGATATTAAATTGAAGTTAACCTATGCATAAACAGGAAAAAAAAGTATTATTAAAAAGCTAAATCTATTTTTTCAATTAACATTATTATTGGCTGATCGTTTTCAAAGCCTATTACTCGAGGAGCTGGAAAAATTTCATTTAATTTCTGTCTGTCCGCAGAATATCTCAAGAATAAAATGTTTTATAGACTTGAAATTTTAATTGCAACCTTAACAAACCCTGTTGACTCGGTGGTGTGACGTTCTCATCTACATTGATCATAAGTTTATTATAAATTCAATAGCATTCAAAGTATTTTTATCTCAATTAACTTTTTGTTAAAGTTAACTTCTACTGAATAGACCAACTGAATGGTAACTAATGATAACCAGGAGAAATTATTTAGCCAATTGAAAACATAGATTCAAGATTTAATAAATAAAAATTAAACAACCCCCTTGATAAATTATTATATATTAAATATTTGTTTAAGCTTTTTGTTTTCAAAGAAACTATTATCAGAACTACAATCAAAAAATAAAATATAATTATATCAAAATAAAAGCAAATATATATAGTTGTTTTGTTTTTTGATTAATAAATATGTTTTATTAAAAGACTCTGATTGTAAGTAACAATTGGATTTTGATAGGTGAATTAATATAATATACTTGCTGGATATACCATATTTATATTGTCTTTACTCTATGTACAATCTAATTAGTTATTTCAAGTCCACAATCATCCCCTGAAAGTCCATAATTTGCAGATCTCTGTCACAGTAATCATCCAGAGGCTCCAGGACTCAGATTCACTGTTCACCAGAAGAACTATTACACAACAGACCTTCCACTATTGTACCCATCATCTACAGAAGGTCTGCCACTCAGGACTTCTGGTAATAAATAGGTTCACCAATCGAAGACCTATTCCCCAAGAGTCCACATGACCCCATTAGGACCATCAAAATTTGCACAACTGCTGAATTCAGAATACCCACTAACTACTGTTTTCAAAATTATTATCAGATGGATGATGGTCAAGCCAAATCACTTATAAAATCTAGTAATTGTTCGCCCTTATCAATACAATACCTATCTGAATATGGTGTAGTATTTGTTGTTAGATCTGTTTATAAACTAGCAGTTCTAATAAGTAGCTTTCACAACATTAATTGTGGTCAACTTAAATTTGCTAATGCTTGTAATGATCTCAACATTGGAGTAAGACATTTTTGAACTTGCTAAAACAAGCAGTGTATAGATTAAATGTTGTTAAAAAAAGTAAATGTTGTGGCGGGAACATTGAAGTGAAATTATTGATAAATTTATTTTATTATTCCGAACAATCGAGTCACTTTTTAATTGTCTATCTATATTTCTTCCCTTGTTGCTACAGCTTTTCACTGATCACTTGTTAAGCAGTCATTTTATACATTCTTATCACTCCAGTTACATTATTTCTGATTTGTTATGAACTGAACTCATAAATAATTTACTTGATGTTGGTTATTCATTAAATTTCTTGTTATTAATATATTTTTAAATTATTTTAAAATTAATTATGAGGTTATGTTTATGTACTGAACTTATATTAATTCACATGATAACTGTATCAAAGTTATTATAGTCAAAAAAAATCAATCCCAACTGTTGAACATCTGGGTACATGGGAAAGTTGAGAAGTCAGAAAGTGGAGCTTGTGATGGTGCTTATTTAATGCACAGACATGGTTGTGGCACTGAATAAGCAGTATATTTCATGACATCATTCATGTCTATATCCAGATACAAGTCCAAAGGGTGCTATATCCAGAAATTACAAAATCAGGCACATATTAATGAGGAGTTCCATCTCTGCCTTTGTAGCATCCAACGTAAAACCTACACTTGTCAAAGAATACCCAGTAAAGAGTAAAGAAGGTTTAGAGACAGCTGTATCGGTGGTCATCTTTAGTTTAGCCTTATACGGACAATATTAAACCTCAATAACTCTTACATACATATTTGTATCTTACAATTATGGAGTATGGGGTTGGATTAAAGGGTAACTTGGTTCATAATGTGAGCCATATCTCTACAAACAGTAATAATAGGTCCTTCATAAAATAAAACCGAGGTCACAGGTTTTTCTGGATTCTTATTCATTGCTTGGTAGTTTTTTAAGTAAAGTGGTTTGAGCAACAGTGAAAAATTTGAATTTGTGGTGTGATTCCATTTTTGTAGAGGGAAAAACACAAAAGTAAATACATGATATAATTTTACAACTTATTTTTACCATTACGTCATTTCTATCAAAATGTTGGGTAAAAAAATGTGGCAGAACTAGTATAAGAAGATGCACCACGTCCTGAAGCCCCAAAATCAGCATCACTCCTGCTTGATATGATCGACGAAGTCCATGATTTGGTTTTAGCCAACAGATGAGTGAAAGTGTGTGCAAATTAGCTGAAACCACAGGCGATTTGACTGAGCGAGCTCACTTCATTTTGCTATATTAAATTAATAGCGTATGAATAACCTTTTTTCAAGATGGGTACAGCGTATACTTACTGCAATACAAATACAAATCTGAGGACAATTTGAACATTTTTCTTTAAAATCTGAAAAAAGTTAAGACAAAGGACACTTTGATTAAACATTATTACAGAGCAGCAGTCTACTGTGCAAAACTCTCCTTCCAGAACAGAAATTTTTATCAAAGTTAGAAGTCATGTAGGAAGTAAATGAGTGTTTTGGAAGCTTTGAGGATCTTCAAATGATTGTGAGGCTGAAAAAAACATTGAAATAAGACATATGTTAAACTTTGAGGAGATTATGTTGGAATATGAAGCAGGCATCAATCAATACTGTAATTGTTTTCTTTTATATGTATATCTAAGTTAGTTATCAAACCACTCCCTTGTGTTTTATTTTGAAGATGTAATTAATATACATTAAAATTTACTTATATTTTTTGGAATTGTTTTTAGATTTTTAGAATCTGATTCTGATGTTCAGAAAAAATCTAAAATGTAGTACTACTTTTTTGTTTAAACTTCAAAATGCACATATTCTCAAAAATGCTTGGATTAAAGCATTAATAATATTTTTAAAATGAAACACCTGCCTTAACTATACATAAAAAATATGATTATAGAGAGTTTAACATTGTTGTTATGGTGTAAAACTCAAGGTTACTTCACTAAAGCTTTTCTTAATTACATATTTTAACTGGCAAAATTCCTCTTGAAGTCACCAGCTAGAAATGTCAATGTTCTATACTTTGTTCTAATTTGTACATTAAAAGTTTGCAAGGAATTCCAATTACACCTCAGTACATTTTGGAATTAGACATCATAAAACCACTACTATTTAAGCAGTTCGTACAAGATTAACCAGCACCTTAATTTGACAAATTTGTCAAAGTTGTGTCATAGCCTAAATCCACGACTTTGTAAAAAGATATATTATTTATTGTTATTATTTCATCAATACTGACAACTGTTACTGTTATTTAATTTCACTCAATTGTAAGATTTTAAAAGTTACTTTACCTTCTATACTATGTAGGCTTGTCACTATTCAATTTCACTTTTTAATTTGTAGACATATTCATTGATATTGATAGCATGAATATCTTGTGTGATTTTGTTCTTCGCATACTGCAGACAGCTGTGCTGTCACTCCTAAAGCTGTTTTGGCAGTTTATACACTGTAAACACATGCTTTCACATTATATTGGCCTGAGTATGTCATGCTTAAGCCAAAAAATATTGGTGGGCTGCTAATATCGAAGCACTTGGTCCTCATTGATATAATAAGGCAAACGTTGAGACTGATCATTTATATTAGATTTCATCCTATACCACTGCTTTGTGGCCAAGTGCAATGGCTCCAAAAAGAAAAGAACTTCTTGGAACTTCAGAGATTAACAGTTGATTAGCCTACAATAGTTTTTAAACTCTCATTACCCTGCTCAGATAAAGAAACACTGGGTTTATATTACTAAGTTCAAAGAGGAATTGGCTGTTTATAAAACACTATTAACCTGATGGTTGTGAAATAAAAACCACTTAAGTTACTCCAAGAAATTACACAAGTAGCGACATTTCGCAGTGAACTTTTGTGTAAGACATTTTTCAAAGAGATTCATTCACAAGCGACCTGTTTGGGTGTTTTCCGTATACAATTATGTAAAATATAATGTGTAATAATTAGGGTGAAAAAGCAGACAATACTAATTTTTGTATTACCAAATGAAACATTATTTTATATTTTAATATTTTTTTAACACAAACTTATTGATTCATGTGGCCTGACTATCACATCGATAATGTTCAAAAGATTGACATTCTAAAGAAAATATAAAGATAGAGAAAGACTGAAATAGTTCAGTTAACCCACTAAAAAAACACATTACCACTCTTTCTAATTCAAATAGTTTCAAGTGATTAGAATAAGCACAAACAATCAAGCATGCAAGCTTGTATGTGAATATAAGTACAGGGCTGGTCTGAGGCCCATGTAACTGCATGGGGCACGAACGAATTCGGCACCTCTATTGTCGTTAACTGATAAAAAAAAGGGGTGCGGCACAGAATAGATAGATCACCAGTGCTCCTAATTATGCTAAGTGATCAATGAAATTTGAAGGTGTGGCACAGAGAATCAGTCTGCCTTTCTGACAACTTTAAATTGTAATTTAGAAATTGGAAGGGCTTTTCTAACTCCTAAGTTAGTTTCATTACTATCGAGAAATCTCAGTTTTAAGAAAGAAAACTACTCTGTTTAGTTATTAGAGATATTTGTAATAGTTCTGATAAAACCTTTGAATTAATACAACTTAAATTGTGTTATCATAATTGTAACCATGTTTTTTTGTTCATTGTACTAAGTAAACATAATATATAATAAAGAGATAGTTGAAAATGAAAAACGGGCAAGAGTTTCAGTCGGTTATAAAATCTGAGGTAAATTAACATGAAATGTGACTGGAAGACTTGGGCCAGGGCGCGGGGTGACGCGATGACGCTCCAGTTATCTTCCACCCCTCCAAAACAATAGACTAGTCCTTTCTGATGTTATCCTGAACAATATATGTACTGTATGTGTTTATTGCATTAAGGGAAACAATAACTGAAACAAGCATCAAAGAGGTTAAAGACACAATCAGGAAACTTAAATAAAAAAACTCAGCAGGTATTGATGAAATATCTTCCAAAGTACTAAAATTCTGTGCTGGTGAACTGGCTCTACCATTGGTTACCATATTCAACAAATCTTTTAAAGAACAAAAGTTTCCCTCAAAACTAAAAATTTCCAAAGTTTTCTCTAAATTTAAAACTGGTTGCAAACATGATGTGAACAATTATAGATCAATTTCACTAATTCCAATATTCTCAAAACTATGTGAAAGAATCGTTTTCCAAAGACTCCTTGATCAGTGTGTGCAGCACAACCTGCTAAATAAAAACCAACATGTATTTACAAAAGGGAAATCAACTACTACGGCATTGATCAAACTAATTGATTCTGTCACAGATACCATTGAAGAGGGAAAATTAACCACAGCCTTGTTTCTTGACTTAAGCAAAGCATTTGACTGCCTCAGCCACAACATTATTCTGAAGAAACTAGAAAACTGCTTGGGATAAAAGGGACAGCGAATGATTGGTTTGTTAGCTACTTAAAGGATCATACACAACTAGTTGAGCTCAACCACTCGTCAAACGGCATTACAAAGGCAATCATGTCAAAAGCTCTTCCAGTGCTGAGAGGTGTGCCACAAGGCTCCATATTAGGACCAGTCATTTTCATACTTTTCACTAATGACCTTCCCCAAACACCTAGGAAATCATTGCACACCTCTTATGTATGCCGACGACACCACTCTACTCCTGAACCAACAATCTGCAGATAGTCTTGCCGTCTCATCTTACATAGCACTCAACATGGCCATCCAGTATTGCTATGGAAATGATCTTGTAATAAATCCATCAAAGACTAATCAGATTGCTTTTGCAAGAAGAGCACTAGAAGTCCCAGACATTCCTGATGTCAGTATTGAAGGGCAGCTGAAATTTCTTGGCATAACAATAGATACCGACCTAAATTGGATCAAACATATAGAAAACCTTGGCAAAAAACTCAACACTGGGCACTTTGTGGTTAAACAAATTCTTTCTCTCAGTATCCAGGGCCGCATTTACGAATTCGGCGCCCCTAGGCCTACAGACCAAAAAGCGCCCCCCCCCCCCCCCCCCCCCAGAGGACTCTGATTACACTGACGTAGAAATCCAGTAAATCTCTTAATTACGTAATTTGGATGAAAGATAATTACAATAGTATATATATATATATATATATATATATATATATATATATATATATAGGAGTGTTTTGAATAAATAAAAGCAATGAACCAATGAATGAGTCAACGTCGCACCCCGGACCTAGTTGACCTTAGCCACCCGCCCCGCCGAGCGCCAACACCACCCGCCGCCGCAACTTTTTTCTTTTGTGTACTTTAAAATTTATGCGCCCCCTAAAATTTTGCGCCCTAGGCCTGGGCCTATAGGGAAATGCGGCACTGTCAGTATCCCAGAAACTGAAAAAATAACCTACTTCTCTATGTTTGAATCTCACCTGCGTTATGGTCTAGCTGCTTGGGGCGGAACTACTGCTTCAAATCTTCAACGAATACTAATCTTACAAAAGAAATGTATTAGGACACTGGCTGGTCTCCAAGCTATTGAAAGCTGTAGAGAGGCATTCAAGTCTCTGAAGATTCTCACTGTCATTTCACTTTACATTCAAGAAATAATAATGTATGCTGATGGGGAAAATATTCCAAGAAACAAGGCTGTACACCACTACAATACCAGAAACTCTATGCTGAACTCTACAACCTTCTAGCACATTGTCTGAGGCTTTACGAGCGGAAACCTTCGTACATGGGTGTGAAGCTATACAACCACCTACCACCTCACCTGTTCTCCAAAAGAGGAAAGGAATTGAAGACCGCTCTACATGAATGGCTTATAGAACGCACATTCCACATGCTAGAAAAGTTTCTGCAAAATTCCTTCCCCTAATGGTAATGTATTTATGACACTATTTATAATCTCAAAGATTGTAAATAAAGATATTCTCATTCATTTACTGGTATCTATCACGTAAGGCTTTTTAGTCAACAGTTTTTATTCTAATTAGCTTTGTGTTATTTTTATTGTTATGACAGTGAAGTATATAAAAACCACTTAAGTTACTCCAAGAAATATGTTAGCCACTGTTTTTCATCAAAATATGTCAGAAAGAAAGAAACAATTGGGAACGTTCTATAGAAAGCATAAAGTGGAATTGGAGTGTGAAGATAATAAAACTAGCCAACTCGCTCAGGCTGCTAGCTAATCCAGTAATGCTGTAGTGGCTGAAAAATCCATTCCTCCAGTGTAAAAAACCACAACTGACCCAAAAGTAGATGCTCTTGGAAAATATAGCTACAGGAATTGTAAATAAACTGAAAGATTTCAAATTTCTGCGTTGCTTAGTTATATGGTATACTAATACTAAGTAAACATAATATATAATAAAGAGATAGTTGAAAATGAAAAACGGGCAAGAGTTTCAGTCGGTTATAAAATAACCCTTAATAAATACTTAATAAGTATTTAATAAGTACTTAATACCTACTTAATAAGTACTTTTCAAAATAAACTTAGTTAGTAAAGTACTTCAGAAGAAAACTTTAACATACAGGGTGCTATTGACCTAGTTGAAAAATAGTTTTTGCTAAATATATGAGACCAGAGAATGGCTTAAACAGCGTCATTACTGATAGCGAAGAGGTGCCTTGGAAACTGGAGATAGTTCCAGAGTTCACCACTAAACACAACATCAGACAGTTTCATTAAATGAGAAAAGTGAAGAAAGTTTTCTTATGAAGGAGTTAATGAACATACTAAGAAAGAACTCTTTTAGAGTTGGACTTTTTATGCCATTCTAGATGCAGCAATCAACTACTAGATAGAAAGATTTGAACAATTGCAAAATCACAGCAATAAATTTCAGGTCCTGAACAATTTATCTACTCTATAATATATGGAAAAAGAAAGAACAGAGTTTGTTGTAAAAGTCCTCAAACACTTCTGACTGATAAGAACGAGTGCAACATAGACGAAGATGAGTCAATGGAAGAACTTCTGTTTCTATCATATTATATGATGTCAAAAATGAAGCACAATCAAACAGACATTGCCTTACCTAACTCTACGTTCATATTTAACTCATTTGTTAGCTTAAGAATTATCCTTGCTGTTCCCATTTCAGTTGCCTGTGGAGAAAGGAGTTTTTTAAAACTCAAGATTAAGATTTATTCATGATTGGGCATCTTACGTGAACGACTGAGTGGTTTGGCAGTACAAGCAATAGAAAACAAAACTTATAATTCTACGGGCACCAACATGATTTTATTAGATTTCACAAACCAAAAACCCAGAAAAGATCAATTTTGAAATGTAATTTTGCTATCTACATATTAGGTTTTGCATATAGTATTTGTATTTATAATGATTTCAATGGATATTAAATCATTATTTATATTAAACATGGATGAGAATTGTATTTCTGTACAACATGTATCCATTTCTATAGGATAAAATAATCATTTGTATAAAACTGAACATGGATTGTAATTAATTTTGTCAAAAATTTTAAAACTTTAAAAAATTAAAATATCATACAAAACATATATGTGATTTTATAAATAATACTTGGTTTTCTTGGTATTGACTCTAATAAAGGTATTCCGAGAAATACTTTATTTTTATATTGGATATAAAAAGTGACGATCTGAACATATTATAGGCCTACAGTTCATATTATAACAGTTCTGGTAATATTAGCAATACAGCCAGAAAGTTATTTAATATTTGATACTTTAACTTCAGAATTAAGTCTCTCTCTCTCACACACACACACACACACGCAATGAATTTTATACAAATTTAATTTGCTTAAATTTATACAACAAATAACTTGAATTCATAGTCTTCTATTTCAACGATATTTATACAATTTTAAGGGGGGGGGTGCCAAATCAGCACTTTGCATGGTGCAAATATTTCTCTTGACCAACCCAATATATGTATATTAATAAATACTATAACAAATGATGATTGCATGTATATTCTTATTACTATCGTTCTTATAAATGATTATAGAGTGTATTCTAAATTTAAAATGGTTTTTCATTGATAAATAAATAAATATTAAGCAAGAAATGCCTTCTGTTGAAAATGGCTATCAGCTGTATTCTTAAAAACCTCAGGTGTAGAGCTGGTTGGCCTGACCTGTCAGCTGGTCTTCAGGTAGCTGTTGCCTGCCTAATTCAAATTCAAATTCAAATTCAAATGGTTTATTGTCAGAATACAAAATATGTATATAACAACGTCATATTATAAATAATCTATAGCTTAATTTAAATAGCCTTACTTCTTATCACAGTTAAAAATTCATCAACAGTGTACAAACATGAATCTACTAACATTTTCTTTACAACATTTTTAAAATTTGATCTGTTTAATACCTTGATATGATTGGCCTTTACTTGCAGTATTGTTGATGTTGCGTTTAACAATCAACACATATTGTTAATTTATAGGCTGAAGTCAATACTGTTAAACACATAGTTTGTCAGACCCACCAATAAAAGTGTGTTATTTTAATTTTTGAAACAAGCTTTTATATCAAACCTTAAAGCTTTTTAAATAAAAATTAAAAAAACTGGGATTTCTTACATAGTATAACAAAGATATATATATATATATAATATGGAAATTGTAAAATAATTGTGGATAGCAGAAGACACCAATACAACACAAGAGTTCATAGAATTCAGAACCACTTAAGCTTGAAATCAAAATTGTAAAATTTTAAAATTATAGTATTTCCAGGTTATGAGCTGAGATACTTTCACGTGCTTAATGTGTCTTATTGTGGCTGTTTTGTATTTTTCAGAATATCAAGTTGACAGCCTACAAGCAAATCTATGATTACAAACTCATTGGTAGCATAAAACCGAAAATATTATATGTAATTATCTAGTGTGGCCTATGTGTACTGTCATATGGTAAAGATTTCTTGTAGGAGCCATTTTAATTTTTGAGAAAAAAAGGAAATTTTGTATGGTCGACATGTAAATTTATCACAACTGATTTTTAGCGGCTGCAGTATAATAAGAGGCCACCACCAAAATAGAATCATATTTATTATTATCTAAACCATAGAAACAAAAATGTTGACACAAATTACGTTATAGATATTTTGAATTATAATATAATTCAGCTGTTTTAAATCTAAAATATTAATAATTTATTGATGAATAAAAAACTATCTACGTTATCGACGCCTCCAAATAAGAACATTGTAACTCAAATTTTATGTTTTTTTATATTTTTACTATAAACAATGGAGAAGAAAATCTTCTATTTTATGTATAAATTCTGTGTTAAAACTGCTTTTTGTCTTTAAATTAATCAATAAAAATAAAACATCGTATCTTTTCAAACAATTCTATGTTTCCCAATAATAACATCGTATCTTGAGATACGATGATTTTATTGGGATGTTTTGTAGTTCATGGTAAATTTACAACATTTCAAAACAATGTGATGTTATGTTTATAACATTTAAAGGCATTAGTTTAAAAACATAATGTTCTTGTTGTTCTATAAAATGAGCTATTCTTATAAAAGTTATTTTGGAACTCATGAGTTGCCTCACTGATTATTTAAATCAGCTGTTCAATGTCAGAAAATAGTAATATTAGCATCTTGGTGTAGTAGTCAGCTGTTTATTGTGTATTGGTGTTTCAGCTTTGTTCTTATAGGTTATGTTTTTCCTTTTGGATAGTTCAATGTAATCAGAAGTAATATAACATTTAAAAATGACTTCAAGAGGTCGACTAATGGTAGACATGATAACAAAGCGTTCTACATCTTCAATAAAAGGTAAGTTTATTATTTCATGTATTGACTGTAATCAATATTCCAAACTATAAAATAGTTGACTTGGCATGTTTTCAATTTCTTTAGATGTCTATTTTATTGACATACATGCCAATTAGGGATCCAATTATAATATTTAATATTGAGTATTGGCGAGGAAAATTTAACAAATAGAGCTGATGACACATCTGCTGCAAGTGCAACCTACTACTACACACAACCTAACCTTTAGTAGGCTTGGCTATGTATATAGCCTAGAGACATTTTTAACTGGCCTCCTCAATAGTTGATGAGGAATGGTAATATGAATATCACCATAATTGGGCAAAGTCTTAAATGCTATATAACACATCCTTTTATATTACGTTATCTTTTAAGAACCATAACTAGTTAATGCCTACAAAACTACTAATCAGTTTTTCCTACTAGAAATATCGTTCAAATAATGGCTTATTTATGTTATCATCAAACAAAATATATTAATATAAAACAATTTTATTAATTGCTGATACTGTTTTGCGGAGTACTTAATATTTGAGTATCTTTTGCTTCTCACATAAATGGGCATATCCTTTGTGCAGCCTAGTTCTACTACAAAATACTATAGGCCTACCTAATTCTATGGGGAAAAGTAAATTTGTTAAGTTTAACAGGATATATAAAATTGTTCTAGTCTAGTCACAAAGCCGATTTTCAATCTCCAGGAGGAGTCACTGTTGAATACTCACATAATATGATTTTGAAGCATGTGGCACAGAATAAATTAACATGCTTTTATTAGTTGTGGGCTTTATTAGTCACTGTAGTTTTTATTTTGTTTCAGATTATCAACAAGATCAGTGCTCAAATGACAAAGATTTGTTTTTATGTGTAGATGAACTCTTTGAAGATGAACCTGGCAGTATCTACCAGACTAACCAAGATAACTTAACTTGCCTCGAGATAGATAATAATCTCCGCTCATCGCCTCTAAATCCAGAGCAGGCTGTAACTGCAGAAATTGTTGAAAATGTTATAGAAGATATAAATGACTACAAAGAGGAATTTTGGGATGATTCAGTTTGGGAGCCGTTTGGTGAAGAAAGTGATGAATCAGAGAATGAGTTTAGCAGCATTAAAAGAAGTAATAAAAGAAAAGCCAGTAGACAATTATTTGCTCCAAGTAACAAAAAAAATCTACTATTCTAACAGGCCAAACAAACAATCCCCTGCCACTGGCTTATCAAAGCAACACTCAAGATTCCTCCTCCAGTGGTAAGAAAGAAAATCAGAACACAAATACTGATTTACCATAAGTCGATTGTACCAATACTAATAAAAAAAGGAAGCAAAGTGTACGTGTGCTAAAAACTTGTCCTGGCAAAAAAAGGAGTGTTTCTGTTGAAAATTGCCAAAGTGTGAAAGCCAAAAGATTGAAAAACCATGGCTTGGAATATGTTAGCCCTACTAACAAAAAAATTGTTTCGGCTAAAACAATGGGTGTTGGTTGCATTGAAAAATGCCGATTGAAATGCCAAACCAGGGTAAACCAAGAACAACGCCTTGTTATCTTTGAAAACTTTTGGAAATCAGGCAATCATACGAGGCAGTGGGATTTCATAGTGAAAACTGCTACCAAGACAGACAAAAAAACTGCAACCACCAAAGAAAATAGAGATTCGAGAAGAAATTATTCAATTAAATATACTATTCCAGTTCAAAACACCTCTATTCAAGTATGCAAAAAAATGTACTTAGATACATTAAGCATAACTGATATGTGGCTTAGGACAGCGTTCAATAAACTGGAAAGGTCTGATGAAGTTACAGTAACCCCAGATAAAAGGGGGAAACACACTGAGCGTGGTAAGCGGATTATAAGCCATTCTATCAAACAAAGTGTAAGAAATCACATTAAATCTTTTAAAAGTGTCGAATCCCACTATATAAGAAAGGAAAGTAAGCGACAGTATCTTGAGCAAGGATTGAGCATCGCAAAAATGTATCGGCTATATCAGGAATGGATTTAAAAGACCAAGGTGGAGAACGTGCAACAATCAAGCAATATACTGATATATTTAATTCAGAATTCAATTTGGGCTTTTTTGTTCCCAAGAAAGACCAGTGTGAGTTATGTAATGCTTTTGAATTATGTGGTGCAGGAAAAAAAGAATCAATTGCTAAAGAAATAGAACTCCACTTGAAAAACAAAAATGCTGTAAGAGAAATGAAAGATAGAGATAAGAAAAGAGCATAAAGTGACAAGTCAGTAAGTGTAGCTGTCTTCGACTTGCAGAAGACCTTGAACATCCCTC
Organism: Homalodisca vitripennis; assembly: GCF_021130785.1. Lineage (NCBI taxonomy): Eukaryota > Metazoa > Arthropoda > Insecta > Hemiptera > Cicadellidae > Homalodisca > Homalodisca vitripennis. The sequence continues at coordinate 107,286,710 of NC_060208.1, forward strand.
AATCCGATGTAAGTATATTTTATTACAAGAGAAAGTACGCTTGTTACAATTTCACAATTTTTTATATTGGTAATAACAAAGGATACAGCTACTTCTGGCATGAAGAAATAGGGAAAAAAGGTTCCAATGAACTTGCTAGCTTCGTTATGGATTTTATCTTGTCTAGAGTAAAAGATGGTGTCAAGGAATTTACTTTTTACTCCGATAACTGCCCTGGCCAAAACAGAAATCGTATCATGTACAGTATGTATTCAGCTATGACGGAAAAACTGAGAGTAACGATCGCTCATCGCTTTTTAGAAAAAGGGCATACACAGAATGAAGGTGATTCTATGCATGCACTAATTGAGAGGAGGAACAAGAACCAAACCATTTATGTTCCTGAACAATGGGTCATGCTCATACGGATGGCTAAGTCAAGTGGAGAAAAATATATTGTTAAAGAGGTATGTCAAAAAGACATTGTAAAATGTAAAGATCTGGTAAAATTTGATAACAGGAACTGGCAGATTGATATAAATGGAGAAAAAAATTTAATGGAACTGTATAAAGGAAGTTCGTATGGAAAATGATAACCCTACAACACTGACTTTAAAATATAACCATACTGAGGAGACAAGCTTTGTACTTGATCTGTACCATTAGCACACTGGAAGCAGAAGAAATATTGAAGACTTAGTTTTAGGACCTGCTTACAAGTCTAAGTTATCAATAACAACTTCACAATATAAAGATCTTTTATCTTTGTGCAATGGTATGCAAATTCCAGTAATGTACCAACATTCTTTTAGAAAACTAAAACATAGCAAGACCACCACAAGTGTAGAAAGTGATTGTGAATAGAGTTGTATTTATGAATACTAAATATTGTGTATTCAGAATTTTTTGTATTCCAATTTAAAACAGTTTTATGTTTCTATAAGGTTTAAATATTGTTTGAGGTAGTAATTTGAGCTGTTTTAAATAATAAAAACTACTGTATTCTGCATTTTGTATGTAATATAAATCATAATTTGTTTCTTAATAGTAAAATAATAATAGCTTTATATAGTTTTAATCATGAAAATGTTTCTTCAATAAATAAAATTAACTGTTCCTTTCTAAAACAATAACTTTTACTCATTGTATTACCCGAGTCAAAAACAGTGAAGATGAAATTCTTCCATATAAGAACATCTTAACTCAAGATACGACGTTCTTATTTGGAAAAATGTGGGTAGAAGATCAAATTTCTTCCATATAAGAACATCTTAACTCAAGATACGATGTTCTTATTTGGAAAACTGTGAGTATAAAAAATCGTAACTCAGTAAACAATCTAAATAATAAAAATTCTTCATGCACAATACTACTAAAATGTGTGTCAGCATAAGTGTATTTATCAATACAAAATTCATTACTTTAGAGAGAATAGTCTGGGCTCAGGGATTTTCTATAACTTTCAAACTGCTCTCCTGAAAAATTGCAGATTTTGAGATACGATGTTCTTATTCGGAGGCGTTGTTATGTTTATCTATAAAATGTAACAAAACAAAACAGTTTTAACATTTAGTTACTTTTTACTGCTTTTAAGGATAAATGTGTGTGACAGCTAGTGACACAATACATATATACTAGTGGCCATTATTTATACCATATAAGTGGTTATACTTTGTTTGAATTAACTTGGAACAATATTATTGATTAATACATTAAAAAATCTGATAAACATTAATTTTAAATAATTGTAATTAAAATGGTTTTGTCTTTGATAGTTTAAGTATTTTTAATTGATAATTTGGTACCCTGATAAGATTGCAGTGGTGGCCTCTTACTATACTGCAGCCTTAGGGGCTGTCTAACAAAGATCTCTGTTCATAAACCTGGAAGTATTATATTGTATTATGTAGTATGTATTGTTCACTTTTGTGTGATGCATGTTACTTTTTTGAAGCTTTCTATACTTGTAAATATATTTAAATTCTTTTTTCATATCTTTCAAATCCCCCAGTACTAGGATTTTGTGACTTTTATGGGTTATTTTCGTTCCAGCCCTTATCAGTTTAAACTATTGGTACTTTGGGATTATACCGACCACACCCAGACATGAATCGTTATTTGACATTTTGCTTCTACTGATTACTAGATTAGCGTAGAACAATATTTCGTCAATATAAAACAGGAATTGTCTTATCGCAAACCCCTCCCCATCCTCAGACAGAGGTCAAAGTCGAGCGGTCTAGTAGATAACGTGATTGCAGAGTCTCGCCGTCCGTTCAGCTGGTTCGTCGCTTTGTTGTACTTCCGTGTTTTACCTCTACATTTCTCCAAACACAAAAATTCAACAAAAACAAACATTACCAAACTAAAACTAAACTCTTTATTGAAAAAACACTCAAAACTTGTTTCGGTGCTGCCCCGCGCTGATGTCGACGAAAGAAAAACATCCCTCGAGATAGTACCTATCAGTAAAATATCAAATTCTAGAGGGGCTGATCAGAAATATAAATTGAATTGTAATGGAAAGGCAATTATGTACCGTGCAAATCATGTGATGCCGCGAGGCCTGCCGTAATCGGGATTCTCGAGAAAGATAAGATAACAGCGACAACAATACCGATCACAATACCTGGAAACACTTGTAAGTTTGTAATTTTATAATTAAACAGTTGTTTTTTTCGTTCTATCATGTTTGTTTCTATAAATTTATATTTTTGTGTTCTTCATACTGGTGTGGTCGGTATAATCCCAAAGTAGTACCAAACTATAACTTAGTTTGGTACTTTTAATACAAATGTTAAATTTATATTTAGTTATGGTAATGTGCCAGTCTGTAGATTGTTTTATTAAACATACAGTTCAGATTTCCAAGTTTATATATTTGGTTTTTTAATGTCTGTCATCCATTTTTCTCTTCTTTCAACTCCAATGATGAGTAGTAGTGAAAGGCTATAAGTGTGGTGGGGGACCTGGAACAGAACTGCTTGATAAAATCCATTGGCAGTTTCAAATCATTTGCTTAACTGGTGCTTTAACTGTTTTACTAAGTTAATGTACTATTATTTATCATGTGTTATAGGATTTCTGTTGCTATTTAACCATAAATTTATTACAGAATTTCATAAACCAAACCATGAAAAAGAGGTGAAACAAATTAAATACTCACCATTTATATCTCTATTAACATGAATAATTTATTACAATTTTAAAACTGAATAAATATTTAACATTATACTAATCAGGTTTCTCATCTGGCTTCTCGTGGCGCACATCATATCCTGAAGGTTTTACTGCATATAAAATGAAAGCACATAAGAATAGAGCAATTGAAAAACTAACTTGTAAAATTCCCTTGTTTTCTTCTAATTCTTTAAAGTTGTTTCGAGTATTTCTAACTTCTTCTGATTTTTTCTCGTAAGCTTGTCTAAAAGTATTACTGTAGTGAGCTCTGGTCCACTCGTCGATGTTGTAGTGTGGCGTTGACTCACTTGTTGCTCTTTTACTTGCTGGTTTATTTCGATAGTGGTAGAAAGAAGAGTGTTCATAATTATCAACAACTGGTTCATTTTGTGTATAGCTATGTTCAGTACCGCCTACTAACAATCCTCTGTCATACAATCTTCTGCTTTTCAAATTCCCAAGGACTTCATAAGCTTCAGTAATATCTCTGAATTTTTCTGCAGCATCTATATTACCCTTATTGAGGTCTGGGTGATATTGCTTAGATAACTTATAATATGCTGACTTAACATCACCTTGTGTAGCTTTAGGTGTAATCCCTAAACAATCATAATGATTTTTTCTCTGGTACCCACTCACATTCAAACTTATTTGCCTCACCAGTTTGTAGTTCACATTATGGCGTAAATTCATTGTAACTTAATGTTTGTGGTCGAGCAACTTCGTAAATTAACTCTGTCCATTGTTAATAATGTAGATTTTGCCATGGAAAAATAGAACATTAATTTTGATGGATAATCATTCCCTATTACCTTGAACATTAAAAAGTACAATCTGGGTCTTTACTAAAAATAACCAAGCATAACCTACATAAAACTAACACATAACACTGATTTGACCGAATAGCAGACAACAGTAACATTGCAGACGTCACTCGCCTGACTTGCCTAACCTTTCATTCTTTCAATTTGTGGTCACCTGATTCTCCATATTCAGTAACTATTTTTCAAGGTTGCGTATGCTTTTGGTTTGAATAATTAGCGTGTAGTGTTATACTTTTTAAACGCTGCTAATGCATATAAAATTTTTAAATAAATTTATGGGTTCCTACATAATTTTTACAACCAAAATCTCTTTACCTGCACTAATTATACTTGTTTACAGGTGCCTGTGGAATTTCGAGTAACTTACATAGTATTTGTACTTAATTTGCACCAAATTTGTAAGAAGCCTGGCAAATTTTGAACTTATAGTGAAACATATACAATAATTAGTAATATATTGTGTACATTTTTACTAAGTAGCGTATTAGAATTTGTACAGTTTACGAACAGAAAAAACATTCAATTCTGCTGGTCAGTGACATACTAGCCCCGCACATGTGTAAATCTGAATCATTAAGTTATGAAACTTACACACTAAATGGGTATCTAAACTGTTATAATGCGTAACATTCAGGAACAACATTTATAACACATTCAATTCTGCCAGAGTATTATCGTGTTATCCACGTGCTAACCCAGAATTCGCGGAATTTTAAGATGAGGTTAGTTGCATAATAGTTAGTATGTATTTTATAAAAGTTTTTAAGAAAATGTGTACATTTCAGGAACATAAGTTAAGGTGCACAAAATTCTGCCAAGCCAGTTACATTCTGACTCAACTCTTAGGGAATTCAGAATTAAAACTATTGCAATAATAATTAGCAACTAATAGACAAGAACGTGTAACACAGCATTAGAAATTTATTTCTTCACGAACTGGTATTATACTAAATTCAATTATGCCTTGACAGCTAGATGATAGCGCGATACTATAACTTATACCAGATATTATTTAAATGGCATTATAACTTTTATGAAAACAAAACAGCCATTACAGCTATACTTATCTAAACCACTTATGAAACTACTAAAAGAATGTATTACAAACATGATTTGCATTTAAATAATACACAAAATAAGTGTACCCATTTATTAAAAAGTAGTAATTTATGTGTAAAAAGTTAGGAAAATAATATTAACAAAAAATATCTTTTTTATAACAAAATAAAACGAACGCAACTCATCTTTCGACAATACAAATTGATGTATAATATTTGAAGAAACGAATAGATCAATACAACAAATGAATATTGAAAATATTACATCAGATTATAGGTTGTCTCTTAATTAAGTAAATATTAAACTTTTATTCCAAACAGAATCGTTTTACATTGTGTAGCTAACGAAATATATTTTTTCAATAAGGATGAAAACTTAAACAGAGTGTTGTATTTAACATGAATTACAATGCTTAACTCAATTACAAGCTATATGATAAGTTTTTATTTAATATCTACAAACTGTTTCTTGTACACGTGAATTTAAGAAGCAGAATATAGTATGGGTAGAATGTATTTTCAATTATAGATCCAAATTAAATAGAAAATTAAGTTTTGCTGAGCCTAGTGCATCGCTGGCCTTACAGAATTAGACGTTCTCTTATTCCTGTTCTTAAAGTGTACAAATTCTAACATTTTAATACAAATTGATACTAAATAATTAATAAGTATTTTATAAGATTTATCGGAATTATTCAGTTTGCCGTGCTGACACACTAATAGCATCACGTCGTTGGCCTTAAAAATTGAATGCGCTCCTGCTTCTATTCGTGATGGATACTAATGTCTACGAATTAGATATTAGGTACTTATTCTATAAGTTTCAACGAGAAATTCCACATTTACAGGGCTAGCATGTCGCTGACCCAACAAAATTGAATGCGCTATTATTCATGTTTCTGAACAGTACAAATATAAAAATAATAAATAAATATGTTTTATTCCATAAGACATTTTTACAGGAAATATATCGGAATCGTCACATTTAGAGAGCTAAAATTTTCCATACACTACCACAAAAGTCTCTTTCATACATACATTGTTTGCCGTCACACTCTCTCACTCATTCGAATTGTCCCACTCTAGTCCCCAGTAAGTCTGCCAATCGAGGGTCTCCCAATTAAATGCCATAAACTCGTCCGTGTTGTAAAAAGCGTTTGCGACTAAAGTTGATTTCAGACGAGCTTTAAATGCCTTCGGAATCGGGGCATTTTTTTAGCGAATTTGGCACTACAGTACACTACCTCTTATGTCATTACATATATAGATTTAAAAAAAGGTCTCTAATATATAGAGGCGGGCGATGTCAACTGTTTTAGGTAATTGAAAGCTTGCCTACACGACTCTTTACTACGCAATTTGGCAATTATTCGGATCGCTTTTTTTAAGAATGAAGATTCTTGAGAAATTTGAGTTTACGCAACCTCCCCACAAAGGTAATCCGTATGACAAGTGTGGATAGATTACTCCATAGTATGCCGTCATCAATATCTGGGTTGGGCAATAAGGTAAGGTAAGGTCATCAATCTTAAAAATTGGGCAATACTTGAATAGTTTTCTCAAAACATAGATTCCTGAGGATAGTTTTGAGCAAACGTGGTCTACGTGACAGTTCCAAGTCAACCCTCGATCAAGGTGTATACCAAGGAATTATGTTGTGTAGACCTCTTCAATTTCAGTATCGTCTAAAATTACTGTCGGACTTTTGTCTGCGTTTGTATTTCGCAAACAGAATTGGATGGAATTTGACTGTGTTGAATTGGTTTTGAGATTAAGCTCATTAAAGTGTTGAACTGTGTTGTTGAGCTCAATGAATCTTACTTTTTCGAGTTCGTCAATGGAATTTGCGTTGAGACATAGAGTCGTGTCATCTGCATACTGGACGATTCGTCCTTGTTGAACAGATGAGCCAGCATCATTGACGTAGATGAGAAAGAGCAAGGGACTAAGAATAGAGTCCCGTGGAACTCCATACCTCAGTATTTCCTGTTTTGATTGAACGTCTGAAATCCTTACAAATTGAACTCCATTACTGAAAAACGATTCAAGCCACCTGAGGGGGGTCTCTCGTATCCCGCAATGCTCCAATTTGGAAATGAGGATACGGTGGTCAACACAGTCGAAAGTCTTAGAAAGGTTCAGAAATACACTTAGAGTATCTCTGTGACCTTCATTTCCCTCTACTAACCAATCCACGAGACGCACGACTGAGTCTATTGTTGATTTTCCACTTCGGAAGCCGAATTGGTTTACTGAGAGTAAATTATGGCTTTCCAAGAAATTTACGCATCGTGTAAGGAAGACTTTTTCAAATATTTTGCTGAAGGCTGGCAGCATTGAGATGGGGCGGTAATTTTGGGTTGAGGAGGGGTCACCATTCTTGAAAATTGGTGTGATCTTTGCAATTTTGAGAAGGAAGGGAATGATTCAGAGAGAAAAGAGAGGTTAATTAGATGCTCTAGTGGTCCAAGCAAATGCCTTGAGCATTGCTTGAGGAGCCATGTTGAAACGTGATTAGAGTCGTTTGATCGTTTTGAAGGGTGCTCTCTTATCATTCTAGCAATCTCCCTCTCTGAGACCGGAGCCAACGCCATGGAAGCTATTGATCTTGATACTAATAAAGGGGGTGGCTGAGTTGCTGGGCGAAGCCTACCAAGGAAAAAGAAGTGTTGAATTCATCTGCGACCCTAGAAGGATCATTGATAAGTTTGTTGTTGACGATGAGTTGTATTTGTTTGTTAGTTTGTGTATTCTTATTGTTGATTATGGCCCAAGCGGGTTTTGAAATATTTTTGGACGTGAGCATTGTTTTGTTTACATCTTAAGCTTTTGCGGTTTTGATTATTTTTCTATAGATTCGTTTGTAGTTTCCGAAGAAATCTTTAAATTCTTGATTTGACGAATGCTTCTTAATTTACGAAAAATAACAATTTTTTTCTAGAAATTAGGATACCTTTTGTTATTCATGTACACTTTTTTTCCTCGGGTTTTGTGAAATTTGTTTTAAGGGGCAGCTCCCATTCAGGTGGTAGTTGAAGGTTGTTCCGAAATTTTGGAATTTGAGGTTCAAAGGGATCTACAAAATTATGAAAGCTCCAACTTTCTCTTGAAAGAAGAGAATTTAGGAAATGGATATTTATGGGCTGTGTATCCCTGATTGTTTTATTGTTTATTGGATCCCTTGCTGGCTCATGACCATTGATAATGGCTTGTTGGCCATAATGGTCAGATCTAATACTTAGGTACAAATTAGGCACTAATTATTGTGCAAGTTTAACTTGTGTAAATTGAAATTACATAGGTTTCGAGCTATCGATATGCACATGTGCCAATTAGTGTTACTTTTGAAAACTCAAGTATCGGTTCGAATGTGTTGGCATGAGTACTCAAAAGCTTGGTAGGAGTTATGTTTCTGTCAATAGTTGGACAGCAATTGCTAAAAACGTGGAAAGCTTAAAAGCAGCCATGTAGCAAGGAAAATTATCCTTCTATACCTCAAGTGACTTAGGTATTTGCTCAAGATATTATCGAAAGCCACATATCCATTAGTCTCAATTAATAACAGTCTGAAGTAAATAGTTTCTATGGTCCATTTGGAAAATGTAATGGATTAAAATTCAAAATAGACCTCAAAAATTGCTAGCCCATTTTCTTGCATGTGATACAAATATTTCTCCTGGAATGTGGTAGGAGTTACGTTTCTGTCAATAGTTGGACAGTGATTTCTAAAAACGTGAAAAACTGAATCACAACCTTGATTCGTGCCATGTAACAAGGAAAATTAGCCTTTGATATCTGAAGTGACTTAGATATATGCTCAAGATAGTATCGAGAGCCACATATCCATTAATCTTAACTAATCATAGTCTCAAGTATGTAGATTCTATATTCCATTTGGAAAATTCAATGAATAAGCTAGGTGATACAAATATTTCTCCTGATATGTCAATCAAAGAATGTGGGTGGCAATAACTACAAACTTTACATACGTAATAAGTACGCCTCTAATAACACTGAAGCTTCTGGTGATGGAGTATTTATTACTATAAGCAAGAACGTCCACAGCTGTTTATTACATTGCTCATCTAGAGATCTAGTCAATGTCTTTTTGTATCTCTGAAGATCTCTATTAATACGGAGGCTATACTTAGCTGTGCTTGTATCCATCCTTGCAAGTCCCTCCTCGTCATTATTCCGATGATGTTTTCGGGTGATGAACATTTTGCAGATGTTCTTCTGCCTGATAACTTCAGTTACCCAGCTTCGACATTAACTCTCTATCTTCATTTTTGTCCTAAATATTGTCCAATACGACAGTTCTACTTTCTCTCGCTCAGATAAACGTCATTGATGACTCCTGATTGCTCCAAACCGCTATCATTCCTCTCTGTCTGCAGTGCTCTAGATTCCATTTTGATCACGTTTTTCCGTACATGCTGTGAACAAGAGGTAAAAATTTGTTTATGTTGAACAAAATCACGTGTCCCTTAAAATTTACAAGGAAATCATGTGATATCTCTTTTTTAAATAGAGAAACTCGAACGCACATACATGTTGTCATAGTCTGGATTTCTTCAATCGTAGTCTCTTAATGGTATCAGCTATTTTGAATCTACAACGTGATGGTATAAGTTATATTAATCGTGCTGGAAAAATATATCACTAATTGCAATTATTATTTATCGGCAAATAACCATATAATTCAACTCATCTCGTCAGTTTCAATGTTTTTGTTCCTTCAATCAGCGTACATTCGGAAGGAGTAGTTTATGTCGAACGAGAAGTAACAGAATATAAAATTTTGACTGAGTCATTATCTGCTAGAATTATCAATGCTCAAAGAATAAAAAAATGGTGTTTTGAGCGATACCCAATTTGTCAAATTAACACTTTATTCCGACAGCCTTCTTGAATCAATTTTACTCAATAAATTTTACCCATATAGTATTCTGGTAAAGCAATGCTTTCGGTGTTTTGCTTAAGACCACGTTGTCAATTCTCCATTGTTGTGTACGGGTTACGGGGAATCGGAATAAAAGACTGAAATTAGTTTACATCATCGACTATGCTCGGTTAAGGTTGGAGGGTAACAGAGAGAGAGGCAAGGGCAGGACACTGGAAGTGGTAGGTGGTATGATCTGGTGGCGTGATGAGAACAGCCAATGGCATTTATTCAAAAACTAATCAACCCCATATGACGTCACAGCATCATAGATCATACAGTTGGTCTTTGGCTGTGGCTTTAACTTGCCAGTAACAATTTATAATATGTATAATAATTATTATTATAAATTATTACTGTAATTCAATACATTACATTTCCTCCCTTCCAAATTTCAAAATAAATTGGAATTCACACAAGTCATAGATAAATTAAACAATACAAGTGTAATAATAAATATATAATAACACAATATAAATATAAATAACACATATCATTATTAAATGTCATCCTTAAGTACTGTAAGTTATTTACAAGTTTAATTTCTCTACAGGTTTCCTAATACGAGTTTGGGTATCTGTTTGTATGATCAGCTGTTCTAGTGACAGGAGAAGGAACAGCTGAGGGTAGAGAAAGGACGTGGTCTAGAATGAGGGGGTAGTGATGTGACATGGAGAGGTATGATGCGGTTGAGGAGGGGGAGAGACCAGCTTGATCTAGTGAGGTCAGTGTTACTAATTCTGACTGGGCTTGGAGTTGGCGGACACTGAGCGCCTGTCTCACGCTCCGCAACTGTACGGTCCTGAGATGGTGGAATTTGACTGTCACTGTCAACAATACTACTGTGTAGTCCTATCAGCTGATCAATATGTCTACTCCAAATTAAACCAGTTTTTTGTCATAACAGAATACATTACATTATTTAACTGTTTTTATTACAATGCCCTCTATCCATTTGTCTTTAGAGCGATAATCTTCACTAATACAGATTGATTAGGAATAGAATTCTCGTTTTTCTACCGCCAAAATATTCTTTTTGTTTGTCCTGTTTTAATTGCACAGTTCTGGCTATATTAGGTCTGAGTAAATCTAGCCTGCATCTTAGTGGTTCTATTGAACATTAATTTGGCAGGTGTCTCGTTAGTAGTGTTGCTATGAACGGAGTTTCTGTAATCAAATAACATCCTATTCAAGGCTACTTTAGTATCAATATTTTCTTGAAAAGCCAATCTTATTTTACGTTTAGCATACTTAACTGAGTTCTCAGCCTGACCATTAGACTGAGGATGATAAGCTGGTGGTGAAAATGTATGTCTTATACCATTAAGTTGCATGAAATTTTTAAATTCAAATGAGGTAAATGGTGGTCCATTATCACTATGGATAGTGACAGGTAATCCAAATCTAGAAAATAGTTTCTCTTAACTTTTCTATAGCTAGCTTAGCTGAAGTAGAGCCTACTTCAAATACTTCCAACCACTTAGTGTAAGCATCAATTACTACCAAGTAGGTCTTATCTTTGAAAGGACCCAAGTAATCAATATGCAATCTTTCCATGGCATAGATGGATAGTGCCAAACATGTAGATTACTCTTACTAGGACTAGAACGTTCCATAAGACAGGAAGAGCAATTGTTTCGCTAGGCTTTCAATGTTTTCATCTATATTTGGCCACCAAATATAGGATCTTGCTACTGACTTCATTTTTACAATTCCCAAGTGACTCGCGTGTAAACTCATTTAATATGTAGCTACGCAACTTGTTAGGAACAACAATTCTATATCCCCACATAACAATGCCATGCTCAACTGTTAGCTCGTCCTTCCTTTGGAAAATAAGGTAACAATTCCCTATTCTCTTCCTGACAAAAAATTTGGCCATCCGTACATCACATAGTTATGTATTTGTTTTATAATAGGATCATTTTGGGGTTTCAGCTTTTACATCTTCAAAAGTTTAAAGGTACTGAACTTTCAGCGATTACAGTGTAAATAGGTACCTTTCCACCTTGGTTCATTGTTATTATTTACAACGTGTTTAGTGCTTAATGGTAAGCGTGATAATGCGTCTGCGTTACCATGCTTTTCTGACCTTACCATACTGTACATCAAAATTGTATCCACTTAAAAATAATGCGTATCTTTGTAATCGGCTTGCTGCGAAAACAGGTAAACCCTTTTTCGGTCCAAATATGCTAATTAAAGGTTTGTGATCAGTACACCAATGTGAATTTTCGGCCATACAAATATTGATGAAATTTCCTTACTCCATATACTACTGCTAAAGCTTCCTTATCTATTTGTGAATATTGACATTCTGCTGGTGATAAAGTACGAGGAGTGGTATGCAATAGGTTTCTCAACGCCTTCAGGGGTTATGATACTAAGTACGCAGCCCAGCCCTGTCGAGCTTGCGTCTACTGCTAGTTTTACAGGCAACTTTGAATCATAATGCGCCAACCAAAACTGGTGCTTTAGTCAAAACATCCTTGACATGGCTAAATGATTTGAGACATTTTTCATCAAAATCAAATGGCACGTCCTTTTTTAACAAGTTGTACAACGGACTCAAGATTGTTGACCAAATTATTGATAAACTTTCCATAATAATTTACCAAGCCAATAAAAGCTTTGACTTGAGTGACAGATTTAGGTACAGGTGCTTGATTTATAGCTTTAATTTTAGATTCAGAGGTATGCAGTCCATCTTTATCGATACTAAAACCAAGATACTCGATTTTTGTCTACAAAGAATGTACATTTATCTTTCTTTACGGTAAATCCTTTTTCACTCAGGCGCGTTTACAAACCTCTTGCAACCTACTTACATGAGTTTCGTTATTAGGTGCGGTGATAAGAATATCATCCATGAACACTGATATGCCTTCTAAATTATGCAAAGATTGTTCAATAACTCTTTGAAATATGCCTGGGGCTGATGAGATTCCATAAGGCATTCTACAATATGAGAAAAAGACCCTTATGCGTGCTAATTGTACATAATTTTTGTGACTCACTATCTAACTTTAATTGCATATAGGCTATTGACTAAGATCTATTTTAGAGAAACGTTCTCCATGCTGTAAATTTGCAAATAAATCTTCTATTCTAGGTATAGGGTACTTGTCTACTTCTAGATACTGATTTAGAGTAACTTTAAAGTCTCCACATAGCCTAATTTCACCGTTCTTTTTTAATACTGGTACAATGGGCGTTCCCCATTCCGAGCTGCTTACTGGAATTAACTCTTGTTCGTCAACTAAGCGTTTGTAGTTCTTTTTCTTACCTTACTTTTCAATGAGAATGGTATCGGTCTTGGCTTAAAATACCTAGGTCTAGCATTTTCTTTTAGATTTAGTTTTACTGGTTCGCCTGTATACTGACCTAGTTTCTCAGTGAACACTTCTGGAAATTGATTAGTTAGCTCGGACGTCATTGTCTCGAAATTAGCCTTGTTATCTATAGGTCTGTTTATAACACACAAGTTATTTTAAACGAAATGTCAACTCCCAGTACTTTAAGCCAATCACGACCCATTAAAGGATGTGAACCTCCTCTAATCACATACAAATCTAAGCATTTATGTATTTTTATCATAGCAAACATCAACATTAAACTTTGCCCACAGGTATAATAGGTTCATTAGTGTAACGAACTCAAGGTTAGGTCGTTTTCTAAACAATTTACAAGAACTAAAATTATTTTCATAAAAATCCTCACTACACACTGTGACACTAGCTCCAGTATCAACTTCAAATATGGTTTCTCGACCTTGCACTAGGACTTTAATCTTAATTGGGTCAACTCTAATTCTTTTACGGTGAGTTTCATTTACTTTAAATAAAATTCTGTATGTCCTCGACATAACTCTCAAGATTTTCATCACTCTGAACATAATTCTTAGAATTATTTGAATCTGACAGTTCTGAACTATCATTTACAAAATTATGTATCTTATAATCTTTGTTTTTCTTGTTTTGAAAATTAGACTGATAAGATATACCTTTCTTAACTTTCGAAAGCTGATTGTCTGGTAACTTACTAATTTCAGTAGATCGACATACCTTAGATATGTGATTTCTTTTACCACATTGTGACACACAACACCAAACAATTTGCACTGCTTCCTATAGTGACCACTCACTGCCCACAGCACGTACACTGCACCTTGACTTCGTGCCTTGCGTTGTAGCTCGCGCTGCCACCGCTGCCGCCCGACTCTCACATGTGGGTGGTGATGCGCTGCCATCCGCTGGACCCGGCTGCCGCCGTTCACTGTCAATGCCGCCGCATTCTTCTCCGCGCTTCCACTGAGCAGACGATTTTCACAGCCTGGTCGAAGGTTAGGGTGGTCTCTCCCAACAGCCTCTGCTTGGTCGACTCACTCCTGATGCCGCTCACCAGTCTGTCTCTGAGATAGTCGTTGAGGGATGCGCCAAACTCGCAGTATGCAGACAACTTCTTGAGGGCTGGCGATGTACTCTGCGACTGATTCTCCTTCCTGTTGATTCCTTTTGCTGAATTTGTACCTTTCAGCTATGAATGATGGCTTCGGGTACAAATGGTCCTGAATTAACTTCACTAATTCATCAAACTTTTTTACTGAAGGTTTTTCCGGCGTACATAAATCTCGTAACAAAACTGTACGTTTTCACACCCACGACTGTTAGTAACGTACTAACCTTTTGTCGTCACTAATACTGTTACAGTCAACGAATAATTCAAATCGTTCAACATACGAATTCCAAGTTTCTGCACTGTTGTCGAAGTCACCGATTCCGCCAATAATTCCCGCCATTTTTACTGTTTCACTAAATAAAGACGAAATGTTCTAATTTACGACCTTGTCTTCCAACATCAAAAATGTACCGATTTTGAGTCCACGTGACGCCAAACTACAGACACACTTCCTCCACTATAATTTTCGGAGAGAAATTATTTACGCACAATCGAACAGGTTGCATTGCACTCGCGGGATCGCATTAATACCTCGTCGCCAATTGTTGTGTACGGGGTTACGGGGAATCGGAATAAAAGACTGAATTAGTTTACATCATCGACTGTGCTCGGTTAAGGTTGGAGGGTAACAGAGAGAGAGGCAAGGGCAGGACACTGGAAGTGGTAGGTGGTATGATCTGGTGGCGTGATGAGAACAGCCAATGGCATTTATTCAAACTAATCACCCCATATGAACGTCACAGCATCATAGATCATACAGTTGGTCTTTGGCTGTGGCTTTAAACTTGCCAGTAACAATTTATAATATGTTATAATAATTATTATTATAATTTATTATTGTAATTCAATACATTACAAGTATAACAAGTTTCGAATACATAACAAGTTTCGAATCTGTAAAGATTGCAGTGAAGTCTTCCATTCGGGTGATTGTCAAGTTCCCAAGAGGTGTAGCTACTGTGAGGGTCCATACTGTAACAAATCAAAACAATGTTCCAAGTATATAAGGCAGAAATATATTAAAGATATAATGAGTTTATGTAAAAAAGACTATCACACTACTAGCAAGTTGTTCCATATAACTTACAATAATCCCCTTCTCAGCTATGATATGCTGAAAATATACGCTGAAGCTACATTGTTCACTCCTTATGATAGTAGGTAGCCTGGATTTCCTTCTCTTTCTACTCCAGCTCAAACCTTTGCCAGGCAAAGTAGCCAAGTTGATGCTGAAAATAAATGTTCACCATTGCAAAGTCGAATGTCCCACGAAAACTTTGATGGTTTACCCCACTATGGTCCGCATAATGTAACTAGAATATAGGTTAACTGGCCCCACAGCCCAAACAACCAAAGCCATTGTTTTGGTTAATAACAAAATTCAATGTGAAACCCCTACAGATACGCATGTACATCAAGATATCCGAATATACAACACTAGAGAATCAATAAAAAGTAATTTAAGCTAGGAAGCGAAACTAAGACTAGGAAGTTTAGTTAATTCAAAAATTGAAGAATTCCGCGAACAATTCATAGTAATACATTTACCAACAAAAGTATATGACTTATATTGGCATCTTACCTTAACTCTGAGGATAGGATTAAAAATGTTAAACCTATTGCTAATAGTGGCAAACAATCCTAAACCCCAAGGGGTAAAATAAAAAAAAAAAATACTACACACTATGGTACAGAAAGGCTCTAAACAGTGCAATTTAGACATTTCCAAAAGTTAGATTTAGTATCTGTCAAATTAAAACTAATATACCTAGAAACAATGGTATACAATATCAATGAAAAATTAAGTAGAATTTTAAAAATCCTAAGAAATAAATTATAGATATTAACAATGCAATAAAGTCAGTAGTAGAGGTAATGATGTATACAAACATTATAACAACTTTTTATTCATTTTAGCCCATTCAAATAACCCGCCAATTCCATCTTACCAGTCTACCATTGACCTTAAATTTGCTACACATAATTGTATTCATCAAGTCAAAACTGTGACATTCTGCAAGGTCCAATAGGCAGCAACCATTATCCACTCATAATGTCTTTCCAAATTAACCAGATTTACTCATATATTATTCTTAAACCAAATATGCCCACATCTAGAAATTAAAAAAATCAAACTGGGAATACTACACTACCAATGTAAAAACCAGGATAAATGGCATTTTAAACACGTCGTGTATACAAGTTTCTGAGCTGTATGATATTGTATGAACGGGCTTTTTAAATAATTCATTCCCAATATAACGTTGTCAACTGATATTAAGACGTTGAGGTTTACACCCAAAACTTGGGGGACTCAAAAATATTTTCAAGCTGTAGCTTATAGAACATTATCATTAAAAAGGCTTGAAATAAATACGATTGTTGTTAACTACATAAATTACCAAATTGCTCAATTTAAGCCAAAAAAGTTATTGAACACGCCAAAAAATAAGGATGATACATTTATGTAACTAGATCAGTAATAAAAAATCTACAACTCATGCGTGGAAAATAATATAAACCCTTAACAATGATAAAAGCACTCGTAAACATGAATTTAAAAATAAGTTTTATTTACCGTAGAGATTTATGTAGCACAAAACCATGAAATAAATTGTCCTTTAATCAACGACAATCATAATTTAGATAGCGATTATAATATGAAACTTTTGAATGCCATCCAATCAAAGAAGAAAGATACAGCTCTAGGACTAGATGGTGTTACCTGCAGTATAATTAGTCATCTCCCGAAGAATGCTCTGGATATACTACTTAACATCTATTACAAGATATGGAATAACGAAAAAGAAATATCTGCACAGTGGAAAGAACTTAAAATATCGCTATATTGAAACCCGATAAAAATAAAGATGACAAAAAACTTATGGCCCCATATCATGTCTCATGAAAATAAAAACAAAATTGGAAAGATAAGACTCTAGTGGCTTGTAAATAAAATAAAAATGATTCCTGACACTCAATTTTGGGTTTAGGAAAATAACGTAGCTCCCAAGATTACTTACTTACCATGAAAACAGATATTTATGTTGCAATACCCATAGAGAAAATATTAATATTACTGCACTTGACATAACAAGTCCTTATGATAATGTACCCATACTTACATTGATGAGAAAACTGTTTATCGCTGATATTCCAACCAAACTTCATGATTCAAGATTCAGTAAATGGCTTACTGATATAAGTCTGCATCTAACAAAATAATAGACTTAATAGACTTTTTGTCTGTCTTAATAGTACTATTATAAGG
Source organism: Homalodisca vitripennis (assembly GCF_021130785.1). Lineage (NCBI taxonomy): Eukaryota > Metazoa > Arthropoda > Insecta > Hemiptera > Cicadellidae > Homalodisca > Homalodisca vitripennis. The sequence goes on from NC_060208.1 coordinate 107,304,422, forward strand.
CATACATGTAATGGGCTTACCGAAAGAAAGTGTTACTAGTCCTCTCTGTGCTCCATTTACATATCAAATATAAAAACTTACCTATCAGAAGAAGTTAACTCAGTACATTTTGCTGATGACTAAACGCAAACTAGTTACAAAAATTATGGTAGTACCCATAATCACATGCAGTATGCCCTAAATGATAAAGTTAAAGGTTAGATAAATACATCCAGAATTGAATTCTATCAAAACACATTTTACTATTTTATAAAAAAAACATGTAACAGAAATAATTTACGTTTTTATATTTCTAGCCAAGAAATTAAACAGTATTAAACTGTAAAGTAACATGTGATAGTAAACCAACCTTTAAAGAACGTGTTTTAAATTGGAAAAATCAGTGTTAAAAGAAAATAAGCTTACTTAAAATGTTATCCTGTGGCAGACAAGGACCGCATCCTGACTTGACAATCAAAACATACAACGGCTCGCAAAGCTAGATTCTTGTAGTTTTTGTTCGGTCACGTCTCACAGACTGTATTAAATAAATTAGATGTTATACAAAACCAAGCTATGAGATTGGCTTCGAATATTTAAATTAACTTGCATTACAGCTTTATGTACAGAAACCTCCATTTTGCCATTAAATATAAGAAGAAATATTATTGTCGAAGAGTAATGCATAGATTAACAAATAGCCAAGAACGTCCAGTATTCCATACAATAACATATCTTAACCTTTTTCAGAAAAAGAAAATCTCATTTTAGATACAAGATTATAACAAATTGCTGATTTCAACCCTCATTACATGACACAAAACAAAATATTCCAAACCATTGGAATTTAAATCTACAAATTTTAATGATCAGTCCTAATATAGTTTTCAATAGAACACTCACATAAGAGACGTTACGTAAAATATATTTTAGTAATATTTTAATTCAGCAACTCATAAATAGGAAACAAACTACAAATACAATACCTGATGTACTCTGATGGTTCCAAATATGAAGAAAGTACTGGAGCAGCCTTCTACATGCTATCACTAAATGTACAAAATAAATTTATGCTCAATAAAAACATGTCAAATTACTCGGCTGAAGTGTATGCAAATTTACTTTGCAATTGGGTATGTGCTTACATTAAACAAGATCGATGTACTGACATGCTTTGATTCTCAGGCAACCATTCAGGCTCTAGACAACTGCAGCAAGGGATTAAAATAAGATAGCATTGTCTCGATGGTTTATAAACTTTGGGTGCAAACAGATAACAGCATAATTTCCTGACGGATTTCGGGTCATGTGGGATTAAAATAATGTGACTATGGTCAAGTTAAAAAACAAAGCATCATTTAATGGAAGTTTTACTCAATTACCAGCCAAATTATGACTACAAAGCTTATCAGAAAAATGTGTGGAAAACAATTTACAGATCTTTGCATTAAATACCTAAGGCTGGATGGTTTAAACATATATAAAACCACTTTACTGGATACCCGTGGTTTAAAACATGTAATCTCAGGAGAAAGGAAATTATCAATATTTGCAGACTAAGGCTATGCCAACGTAAATTCTTGTTTGTATAACATAAAAAGATGTTTTACCATCCACTTTGTTGGAATTGCACAATGGAAAAGGTTGAAACAACAGAGCATGTTTTATTAAAATGTCCAAAGTGCAGTTATGTAAGATAATACTCTTTCAAGATAATAAAACCACCAGGTTCAATAGACCTGCAAAACCCAAGAAAAATACTAGTTAATCTGTTGAAATAAACAGAATTGGAAATACTAAGGGAAATCAATAAGATTTTATACATTAGTCAAGGAACAATGTAAAACTAAGCACACAGAGTGACAGAACACTTAGTTAACAAATGTTATCTTGCCCTGAGTTCTTCCACCCGCTGTTCACCTTTTTGGGATAGTCTATGCCTAAAAGTCCCCAGACAGAGAAGATCGCATTAATTTATCCGCTTCACAATATCCTTCTATATTAGGGATCCTTAGCATATCCTATTCTATTTATTAACGGGTATTATTGGGTTATAACACACAATTTGGTTGTTAAATGTTATGACTAACCTTTATCATATGTTTTGCTGGGAAAACAAAACACAAATAGATGGAGATGGAACGTTTAAGATTCTACCATAGAGGAACTTGTAATATATTGTGGATTCGTTACAATGGAATGGTGATTTAACTAACTAAATTTAGAAACATGTGTCACTGTATGTATCAATGTATTAAGTCAAACCCAGAAATAATATCATTGTTTTGAAGGCAACAACAAGAATCGATTGATGTTATTTTAAACCTGGCCATCGAGGTTTCACGGAATGTTCCCAAGGCCAGCCTTCAGGCAAAAGAGAGAGAAAAAAAATTTAATGGAATGAAAACAAGTAACAACTAACTCTGTCAATCAATGTTCAGTCAGTGACTTAAACTGTCTTTCGTTAGTATATTTTAAGTTACTTTCAAGAAATGAAAAAATACAACTCATTATTGAACCTGTTTAGATTTTTGTTAATAATTTTAACTACTTTAGTGAGGTTAGGTTCAGGAGGACCGGAAGAAAACGAAGGTGTAAAATATGCCAATAAATGTGAAGGTAAGAGAATGAATAAATATTGTTATAAAGTATGGTTACAAAAATAAGTGCGTTATTAGTTTTCAAGACCAACTTCACTTATTTTATTGACTTTAAATGGAAGGTGCCTATGAGCCCAAGTGACTTAGATAACAGTGTTGTTAAAATTGTCACGGCCGGAGCGGCAAAATACGAGTTTCGCGTTATTAATTTATGAGAATTGTCCTACAGAACAAAACAAGGGTAGGGTACGATAAGTGGACCCACCCGGTCTTTTATATCGAAATTAGCAAACGATATTACTTGATCATAACCACCGATATAATCAATCGATACTAATTAATTATTTTGAACAATTAACTTAAAAAATAATAAACTATATCAACAGCTGAAAACACTTTCAAATAATAGATGTAATGTAATATTTCAATTTTACATAAGTAACATTTCATTATTAAAATTGGCACAGTAACAACTAACTGTAACTGTGAGAGGAGCAAATATGGTCGTCTTCAGTTTTCCTAATTTTGGTTATAATAATTTGTTTCATCACTGTAAATATTAAATTCATATTTAAATTTAAAACATATGATTGTTATTGAGGACTATAGATACTTTTATTTCGATTGATAGTCTAGGATTTGAGATTCGAATATTAGGTTTCGATGGTTACATTCTTCGATATAAAAAACCGTGTCCGCTTATCGTACCCTACCCCAAAACAATATAAGGTTTGACGGGGTGGAAATGAGAAATAACAAAGTTCTAGAACATAAAAAATGGAACAACTGTTCAAGCGCGGAGCAATATTTCGATGTTGTACATCCACGTCAGGCATCAACCTTGTGATGACATCATCGGATGCGGTGCCATCTTTGCAAACGTAAATTTAAAAATAATACTGAAATGAGCAGAATTTTGATCCAAATGAACAATGTTTTTCTTAATTTTGAGCTACAAATTAATTAGTTGTTATCGAGTAGAGACGAGTGCCTCCGGCCATCAGCGCGGGCTTCGGCAGCACCTCCGGTACTCCCCACGCTGATGTCACCGAAAGATAAACATCCCTTGAGATAGTACCTATCAGTAAAATATCAAATTCTAGAGGGCTGATCAGAAATAAAAATTAAATTGTAATGCAAAGGCAATTGTGTACGGAACAGTGTAAAAAACTTAATAAATCATGAAAATCCTAATATAAATATAGAAATCGACATTAATAGAGAACATTTACCATTAGTGTGTTCTACAGAATGTGCAGGAGCTAAATAATCTCGTTTCGGTCAAAACGTAAACTCATAACATACCCGACAATACACTTCGGCACACCAAATTCACTACGACTGGTCGAACTAGTGGATGGTTGATCCATGATCGTCACGCACTCACTCAATCCAAACTACAGTACACAATATCTAGTGAAGCACTGACTTCTGCCCCGGAGCGTTCAGATAACAGATATGCTGTCAGTCCCAGCCGCAGATAATATTTACGACACGCCAGTTCACTACGATTGGTCGAACTAGTGGATGGTTGATCCATGATTGTCACGCACTCACTCGATCCAACCTACAGTACACAATATCTCTCACTTCTGCCCCAGAGCGCTCAGATAACAGATACGCTATAAGTCCCAGCCACAAATAATATTTGCAGATATCCAGACACAGCACACAAACAGAACATTAAAACATTAAGAACTTAATTATTTATGTATATACCCTCTAAAATCATGTTTGTCATTTGCACCACCTAAAACCATATATATTTTTTGTCCAGGAGAATGAGCAGAATACATTGATAACGTCAAATTCGTGATTTGCCAGGTCGGCCTTTAATCTTATAATTTCCGCAGGGTTAATTAGTAATTTAAGTGAAGAAAAGACTGAACAGCAAAAAAAGTCATTTCTTACTAATGGGAAGAAAATCCCTCTTGGGTAGGATGGTTAACTCTCAAAAAGAGTGGTAAATCCTGGATATGGGGATAGGACCTCGGGTAGAACTAATAACTTGTCTATTCAACCAAAGTAACACAATTACATGCATTGGTCATATCAGATAACTTCTTACAACAGATTACAATCATCAATAAAATAACTAAAACCACTTTAACTCTTAATATATTATAAAATTACCAGGTTGCCCAATTAGCTGTCAGTCTGGAATTTCCGGACACTGTAAAAACCTTTTTCAAGGAGAAATAACTTGAGCCTTTTTCTAAATTTTAGACGGTTTGACTCTGTTGAGTTATATAGGGAGTTTGTTAAACAGATTAATTGCATCGTATCAGAGATTTTTTTTTTTTGAAGAAAGCTGTGTGATGCGCAGGGACTTAAAGGTTGTTAGAAATTCTTAGATTATACTGATGGTTACAAGGAATTTTGAAATGTCCACTATATTGAGTTAGAAAAGTAAAAATATTGGAAGACTTAATAATCAGTTTACAAGATGGACACCTGTTAATTTAAAAAATTAGTCTGATTACTCTCTTTTGTAGGTGGAACAGAAAAATTGTCCTCTTGTTCCCACATCCCCATATGGGCAGAGCATAGACAAGATGTGGGTAAATGAGTCTGTAATAGGCAGAAAGAAGACATCAGAGTTAGATGATTTTGCTTAGGTGTGAATGGCAAATATTCCTGAGCTCACTTTGTAGGATACATTTTGAATGTGATTGTGAAATTTTAGCTTGTCGTCCAAGGTTAGTCCAAGAAATGTGTTGTTAATCGGGTGGATAGGAATTTCATCTAGATAAAAACAAAAGTCAGGAGCGGATTTTTCTGAAATGTGAAAGTTTAGAAACTGGGTTTTGAGTGAATTAATTGTGAGCAGATTACTGTCAAACTATTGTACTAAACCGTTGGCTTCAACGAAAGTCAATTGTTCAAGAGTTTCCACAGTGGGGATGGACAGCAAAAGAGATGTACCTTGGCCAACTCAGTACCTGCAAGAAGATCGTTGATAAAGATCAGGAAAAGAGTAGAACTGAGTATGGAGCCCTGGCACACACCACTCGACGTAGGAAGTTCGCGTGAATTATACTGCCACAGACATCCACACTCATCAACTGCCAACACCCCTCCCCCCCACACATTGCCTCCTTCCCTTCAAATACGACTTCAAATCAAATCAAATCAAATTTCTTTATTGCCAAGACATGGTTAACATGTATAGCATGCGTCAAATAACGTTATTGTAACTAAAATTTTTCCATCCGTTCTACATCAAAATCCTCAATCAAACATACAATTTCACCTTCATTCATTTCCTTTTATTCGCCAATCATCCCACCACCAGCGACGGGGCGACATACCTATTGGCTGGTCTCCCAGTTTTTTGCCAAATACTCGTCGACATTATAAAATGCCTGTGTCGCTAAAAAGCGTTTTAGACGAATTTTGAACGCCTTGGGCGTTGGGGCATTTTTTATTCGGTGTGGCAGCTTGTTGATGAAATGAACTCCTGCTTGTGATGGCAGGCGTTCATAAATCACCGTTCTGTGTTGGCCAATTCGGTAGTTTCCCCTGGCTCTGGTCTCATATGAATGTATGTCTTGGCCACTTGTCTTGACGCATTTTGACATACAATACTGTGTTGTTTCGAAAATGTAGAGACTCGGCAGGGTCAACAGCTGCAAACTTTTGAAAGATTCTCTGCATGACTCTCTGAATTTCAAATGTGCGATTATTCGAATCGCTTGCTTTTGCAATCTGAAGACCCTCATCAACTGATTGTTTGCACAAGCACCCCACAATGCCACTCCGTAGGTAAGGTGGGGGTAAATCAAGCCATAATACGCCGTCATCAGTACCTGAGTGGGGCAATATTTGGCTAGATTCCTCAAAACAAAATTTCCTGAGGACTTGAACCAATCTAATACCAAAGCCTGTTATCCTATTACGACTCATTTTTTCAAATAGGAGATCGTGATTGACGGAATCGAACACCTTGCTCAAATTAAAAATAGGCCTGTGGAGTAGTTTCCCTCATGAAGAGTGCAGATTATATCATGTATAAGAGCAAACATTGCACTGGTTGTAGATATATTATTTTATTTATGGATTTTTATATAGTTTTTATATTTTTATATGGATTGCTATCTATTTTCAATGAGATAGGTTAGGTAAGTTTATGTTTACTTCATGAACCAAATATTTTTTTACTGTTATTCTCATAGAATATATCTTTATTATTTTTTGTTAAAATCACTACTATTTCTGGTCTAAGGTAGGAAGATTAAACCACATAGCCTTTAGTCTCAATACTATCTTGCAGCCTCTGTCGGCACTCGATCAAGAGTTTCTGCTACCTTCACTAGCATCCAGAAGGAGAGAGTTTGACGTGTATAATGTCTAATCTAATGTATAATCTATACTAACTTATTAATGGAATAATAGATTCTCCATAGCTATTGCGGGGCATGCCCATCTTGGTACCAGCAAGCACTAGATCCAGAAGACTTTGCGATTGGCTATTGCTCAAACAAAGGTGTGAACTTCTATTGTGGTGACGTAAACCAGCTTTTTGCAATGTTGTGTTTCTTCTGACTTCTTGCAGAGGAACACTATTTAATTTCCACCTTTAATTCTAGTTCTCGTCTCTTTTCTTAACAGGTTATTTTAAATTCATGTAACCATTTAAAACATTGTTCAATGTTTAAAAATATATTTGAAAACAATAATGGTATATACAATGCCATTGTTCTTGCCAATGTCACTAATCACTCAGTACATAACAAAATTAAAATAGCTGGCAATGATTAATTATAAATATTATATACTATAGGTCAGATGTTGCATTCTTTTATTTTATCAATATTTATAATCGATAATTATGATTTGTTTGTGTTGGTGGCCACTTATTATGCTGCAGCCTTATTATTGATGCTGTTATTCTAGTGTAATGATGATTATTGTTCATTAATACATTTGATACATGTTCTTTGTGTATTGATTATCACTGATGTTATATTTGTATACTAATAGATTTCTTTGGTAAAAAATAAAATAAAATACTCCAAAGGCAGAGAAATTTTCATCTTATGCAGAGATGAAATGTAAAATACCCAGGTTAGGTAATTAATACCACTGTGGCTCTATACTAAGTGAGATCGGCTACTCTGTCTGATTCTGTGCTGTAAGGTGTCTGCAGCATTCAATTTGTTAAACTATTGTACAATAGCTGTCAGGCTATAATACATATATTTAGCACCTTCACTACTAGTGTTTTCCCGAGTGAGACTGGCTACTATCAAAGATTCTTCTGCGATGTAAGGTATCTGCCACAGTCAATGTGTTAAGAATGAGGGTAAATTTCCAATGTGCATAAGTGCCCCGGTATTTTGAATTTTATTAAGTACTTGGGAAATTTGTATGGAAACTCAATTTTCAGAGTTGTTGCAACAGTATGAAGTATTAAAATTTACAGAAATTATAATTGGGACTTTGCATTTTTAATACTATCTATTTTTGAGAGGACTTCAGAAAATTTTACCAAGTATCATTTATAATTTAAATGTTATATCTTTTTTTAAATTGTTTTACATACATTCATACATAATTATAGTCAATTTTACATTTACATTTTAAAAGTGTAGAAGAAGCATGGCAAAAACAAGAGAAGTATGAGGTTTTAATTACAACAAACAGTTAGAAAATTATAGATATTAAATTTTAACAAATCCAAATTGGAATGGTTTATTTGTGTATAAACAAGATTGAGTTTGATGATAATGAGTATCCCTCCACTGGATGAATTGAGTATTAGGAAAACCTGTAATTCAGAGTAATATATACCTTCAAGAATGAGTTGAGCTATAAACTTGAAATGTTCGATATTTTTTGCTTTATCGCCACTAAGGGTCCTTGGATAATTCTTCTTCTGTCTATTTACATGTCTCTGTTTTCCACTGGATTACCTTAAGAATAATTTGAGCTATGGACTGAGGTACTTTTTCCTCCTTATTTTATATTTTGAGTATTTGATACATATACAGATACAATACCACTGAAACGAAAACTATCAACACTTTATATTGCTTAGTAAAAAATACCATTGGAAAGCATTTGAAAAACTAAGAAAGATGCAGTGCAAAAAGTTATAAATAACCAAAAATATCTGGGACATACATTTTACTTTTTTTCATTGAAAGATAAATATTGATACTACTTTCAGTTTAAGATATCAATTGCCTGTGTTTCAAACCTTCCCATGTTTTGGGTATTTAAATGACTATTAGGAAAATACCTAATTTGTATTTACCTTCCGTTGGGTATTTACAGGATCCATATAGTATGCAGAGATTTTTTATTAGGTCCTCGCTTTTTTACCAGATACCAGTTGGGAAATTTTTGCAATGGTGTATCAGATCCACTCGCTATTCTCATGAGGCTTCCCCCTTCCACCCCCCAATACAAGAAATTGATCTTTGAGTAGTTGCGCACGGGGCCATGTCTGTGATTTCCTGATTTATGAAAGTCTGATGTGCTGGAGTTTGGATTAGTAAGAACACTTTTGAGGTCTGCTATACAAGATGTTTCACTTTCCATATGTTCATCTTGGTAATACCTCTTAGTATTCGTGATCTGTAATTTATATTATTTAAACTATTGATATTTTATTATGTTATTTTATTTGTCTTTATAAATAAATAATGGAAGAGCTAGGTCCAAGTAGATATGTTTCAGTGCAAGAACTTTATCATATGAGTTATTGCGATGTTAACCATTGACATCTAAGTGACGACGACTCTAAACTGTGTTGATGATTCGGACATGGATCCTGATTGTGGAGAGAGTCTGAAGGATAGGCCAGAAACACTTCCGGTTCCTTCAGAGGATGATGAAAACAGTGTTGGTTAGGACCAACAAGATTGTCAGTTTTAGTCTGATGATATTCCAGAAAATTTAATAGATGCAGATACACCAGAATATGCATTTAGAAAAATGAACTTGGACCAGCACATTGTTAGAGTACATCAGACCTGAGGTAAATGGAAGAATATGAATACGAGCTTGTAACATAATTACGGTGGTTTACTTGGTTTGAATCTTACAGCTAGAAGATAATCCATATAAGTTGACCGTCTGGAAGTCATTGCTGCTATTGTATAAGATTCAGAAACGAAGTTAGGGATTGTAAGTTATGGCTGTAATAACAATTTTGTATAATTTATAAGTAAAGTGATTTTACAAAAATAATTTCTGTCATTGGATTACTGTTTTTGCCTCAATTTTTAAATTAAAAGATGACACAATTAGTTTTGGTTTTTAAAAAGGCTCTGTTATTTCAACACTATTATCTGTAAAAAGATATGAATTTACTACTATCTGCATTGCTGCAGTCAAGGGAACAAAACTGTTTGTGAGGTTTTTAATAAATGTATAAAAAAAGTCTCAAAACTGGTATTGCTTATCAAAGGATGTAACTATAAATGAAATGTTGGTACCTTTCAGAGCTTGGTGTGAGGTTGAATGTGTAAGTCACAGAAACTTCATAAACATGCTTGCACCTAACAGATCCCAAGACATCTTATCTCCACAATGCCCATATTTACTGGTCAAAGTTGATATCAAGAAGACCAGACAAGAAAAAACCAACAGAATCGTTCTAAGACTGGTGAAACCAATAAAAGGAAGCAACCTCAATGTGACTGCTGACAATGGGTTTCTTAGTCTAGAAGTAGCATAAAAACTTGCCTCACATATGTTGAAACAATGGGGAATGATGAAAAAAAGGAAACAAAAAATCTTCTCCAAGAATTCCTTGGTTACGGGCCAACAAAGTACTAAATCAAGATTGTAAGATTTTACAAGATAAAACTGCAGGGTGAACATATTTGACATGAGATGCAGTCTGCACTACTAGATGAAAACCGAGTTTAATGTATGGCAGTTTAGAATGGAATAGAATATGTGAATAAATATACAGGTGTAGAATAAATGAATATTAGGTTTTATCATATTTCATAATAAAAAAACCTATTTCCCAATGTATGTAACTTTCTTAAACAAAATTATTCACAGATATAACTTAAAATTAAATTGCAATAAAAATATAATAAGCACTGTCTTACAAAAATAGACAAACTCAAACATGAAAGTTCAAACTAAAATATGTTTTCTTACTTAATATACAACCAATATAATTTTACGAATGAATGAACTTTTTAAATTAAATGAACGTATTATTAAATTTAAATTTTAAAATTTTATTAATTTTGTATAAGTTTCAAATCATTTCAAACATGAAAGTTCATGTTCATCACACTATTTTCTATTTCTAAAATTAGATATTAATAATTTTTTGCAATATCAATTCCTCTTGTTTTTTTTATATTTTCATTTTGAAAAAGTTAGTTTATTTTTCTTCAATACTTATAGCAAAATTAATATAAAACTTTCTTCTTCTATGTTTAACATATTTTTTAAATTTAAAATTTCTAATTAACTTTAATTACATTTTGTTGATAAATGTGTTTAATGCAAAATAATGTTAGAATCACAATAGCACTTCTTAGTAAACAATGTACGTATTTTGTGCAAATATTGTTGTCATTGTTTACTTTTCCTCGTGTGTCTTGATTTTCTATTTGCATCCTTATATCTTGATGCGCTCTTGCTCTACTAAAAGCTACATATAATTAACTATCCATAATTGAATACTGGATTTCCCAAACAGATACAAATGGTTTCAAAGGTTTAACTTTTAGCTTTACTTATCATTATTGTAAAGGTTGCTTGTTTTGGAAATTGAGTTCTGACAAAGATTAAGGCATGATTTTGTCTGTCGTTATCAATTTTATTCTTGAAGAAATGCTGCTGGGCTTTTGTTTTTGCCATTAATTATTTTCAAGTATAATGATTCTTCAAACATAGCTGTCACAATTAGTCCTACATTTACCAGTCCAGAAGACAAGTTCATATTTCTGATTAAAGCTAATTTTATTTTTAAATTATTTGGAAGCATTCCAGATGGTTATTGAGTTTAAATATTCCAATGGTATTTTTAACTTTACTGTTTCATCATGAGATAGAGTGTATTCATAAGTAAGACTTTCCTGCTTCGGGACTCACAAGAACTTGATTGTTGAGTATGTCATAGGTCATAATTGCAAAATAGAACAGTAAAATCAATAAACAATATATGCAATCACATCAGCTGGTATATTCAAAACAGATTATTGATAAAACCTATTTAATAATGTCAAGTTTACTTAGAACATGTGACCAAATTTCAGACTGTTTATTCACTGATGCATTTCTTACAGATTTCTTCAACTTAAGAGACCAGTGGGGCGGAGTCCAGATAATTTTTGTCATATCTGGTTATATTTTTCCCACCGTCTTGGCACTCGAGCCTTAACATGTGAATCTTATTTTCTTCACAAGTCAAGAAATTTTCTGAGAACCGATTCACTTGTGGAATTAAATATATAAATTATTGAATAATTATGTAATATATTTTAACCACAATGTGTTGTATTGGCTCTACTAATATATTCTTTGTGATAGCTGGACTATTCCTTATTCAGATTGCCCTATGCCACATAGTCTAGATTTCAGATAGTTTACTATAACTTTGTTCAGGAGAAAGAATAGAATGAAAAATAGTAAAATATTGGTTTCCCAGCTCTGACGGTTAACTTCTTTTTTACCCAACAGACAAGTTGTATTCTAGTGGATTTTTATTTTGATACAAGTATTTTATGAGTTTACTGTTTATAAATGCTAAAATTAGGGCCAGTAAATTTAGTAAAACAAATGGTTTAAGCAACAACAACAAAGGCCTTTCTTAGGTTAATTTCCTAAAAGTCTTTTATAAATTATTTTGTATATCTGACTATGATGTAGTATTGTAAATAAAAGTGCAAGTTTTATCAGCTTTTCATATCTCGAAGCCAATTTTATCACATTATAGTTAAGTGAATTAAATTCCTGTCGACAAATGTGCATGGTAGAATTAAGACAAAAATGTACTAACAAGTTTGTCTGTTCACTAGATGATCATTAAAAAAAAAATTGAACTATGTGTGACTAATATGCTGGATTGAGACTTAGAACAAATCTTGACCAACTTAAGATGATACCATAAGTTTAATTTGGGATAGTTGACTATAATAACCAACTTCACAAATCGTTCATGTCAGTCAGTTTCAGAAACTTGAAAGGATGTTTAAGTGCATATTTAAAATGATTAAAATTGACTCTATTACTACTACTGAAAGAAATTTTTAATAATTTTTCACCTAAGCCTTATAATATAAAGACTTGAACCTATTAAATAATCTATGTAAAAGTATATTATATGTTTCAGTCTGCAAGATTGTGTCACATGAGCTCCAGGCTCGGTTGGAAGAGACAGGGAAAGTGCAGGAGGTTCTGGAGATCGGCTATTCTTTGGATGACGTAAAACCTAAGAAAAAGACACAGTACAAAAAATCGTAAGTAGGTACATTTTTAGTGTAATACTGGCGGATATAATCTTTATAATTAGAGAGTGATATTTGATCAGGTTGCCTTGTATTGTAAAACATTCTGTAAAATGTATAAATTTTTTGCACCTTATTAGTAAATGAGCTATTGCAGCACCCTATTAGTAAGGTCTGAACCTGAGAGGGTGAAATATAATTCAAACGGGTGTACCGTAGAAATCCACATATTTATCTAGGATCTTGGGATTGGTACATTTTGAGTTCCTTCCCTTTTACAATAATAGTGAATTACTTTTTTATTCACACAGATCTTTTTATCATTATTGGCTTAATTCAAATTAGGAAATTGTCGCTTTTATTTAAGAAAAAGTAGTATCTAGATAAAAAGATCAGCATACCATATGATTATAGAAGCAATTATTTACTATTATAAAATGAAAGGAGCCCAATTTATTCCAATCCAAGGGCCCTGGGTGTGTATATAATACATACATTTTGAACAGGTGTAAAATGTGTAATATCTATGTCATGCTTTACTGCATATAATTTTCTACAATTTAAGTAAGATTAATTAAGTTAATTCATTATCCATCAAACTATCATGATAACTTATTAAAAGTAAACTGATAGTTCATTGTTTTTGAAACCTGTTCAAAATTTAATAGCACATGTCCCTAGACTTTTTTAACAGGCTTAATTGTATTTAATCCTAGAAGAAAAAGAAACATATCTTTAATTAACAATGATTTGTGTAAAAAAGTTATACAAATGTTCTTTTGCACATTGGAATCACATCAATTTCACTGTATTTCATTCAACACATACATTCATGAGTGTAATATTTATATTAAAAAATTGAGATTAGTTTTTCACATGGGCAAATTCCTGTGAGTGAATAACAAGTACAGTCCACTGGGTACTTAATAAATGACATAAAAATATAAAAAAGCCTTCTTAAAATTACTCATAAAAATCACTTATTAAAAGATAAAATGTTTTACAGAATGCATTATGAGCATAATTTTTTTGTAATGCGACTATCCATTGCGGGGCGTTCAGGCCGGTTGGATAATGTGGTGGGAGTTCTGCCTCTCCAAACGCGCCCAGTCTCAGTTCGCTCTGAGTAGTAGGAGTGGTGGATCATGTCTTTGCATGAAGTCTGTTTTTCGATTGTGTCACTGCGCTATGGAGCACTTGCTTAAACAGATGTACGCGATCAAGTCTTGTGTGCGGCTTGGGGAGAATGCAACAGAAAGTTAGCAAATGCTTCAAGATGCCTTTAAGGACGAATACATTTTGAGATCTTAATGTGGAAACTGGCACAAGGAGGGCCGGGAGAAGGTCACCGACAAGCCTCGTTCTGGACGCCCAACAACATCCTGAACTGATGGAAACATCCAGCGTGTGCTCGAGGTTTTGAGTTCAGACCGTATCCAGGTAATTGCTGACACCCTGAACTTGTCAACATTTGTGGGTACGTGGGATAGTGACGGAAGTGCAGAAAGAAGTTTGAGTTTTGCACAGTAAAGAATTGTTGGAATTGATTAGAAATTATCCAGGCTTTTTAAACTACTCTACCCCAGACAATCCTGGATGTTCGAGTATGATCCAGAATCCAAATGGCAGAGCTCCAAATGGCACACAAAATCTTCTCCCAAACCGAAAAAAGCGGGCATGAGCAAGTCTCGTATCGAAACAATGCTGATTATCTTCTTTGACGTCCCAGGAATTGCCCACTTTGAGTTTGTCCCACAAGGACAAACTATCAACGCAGCCTTCTACCTGGAGGTGCTTAAGAGACTGAAACGCCGGATCACACGTGTCCAGCATGACATCAGAGACATCTTTAAGCTCCACCACGACAATCCTCCCAGCCACGCAGCCTTCGTCGTTACCAACTACCTAACCCAGATCAAGACCCCCATAGTGTCCCAGCCTTCTTACAGCCATGACATAGCTCCATGTGATTTTTTTGTTCCCCCGACTGAAGAGAGACCTGAAGGGAAAGCATTGGGAGTAGGTGGGGAACATCCAAGCTGAAGTTACAAGGTTCCTGAGAGGCATTCCAATCGAGGAGCTCCAGGGTGCTTTAGAGGCGTGGCAGAATGGTCTCCACAGGTGTATTGATGTAGGAGGAGACCAATTCAAAGAATTTTTATCATTTGTACCAATCGGATGAATAAATTTGTTTTTTCCAAATGCTCATTACTTTCATAATGCAACCTGTATAAAGTAAATTGAAATAAATAATTTTTGTTAATTTTAAACTGCTTACTTGCTAATTTAAGATATATATCCAAAATATGGTATGAGTATTTTTTTCTTCTTTTCCTCTTCTATTTATGTACAAATAAAGAAAGTATACAAGGCTAAACTAATATTATGTAGTATATCATTATAAAACAATTAATAAACCAAACACTTGTATGCAGATTTTAAAAACTAAGTATTTTTTGGACAAGAAAGGAAAAATCCATATAAGAAATCTTGAATATTTATTAACTATTGACCAGACAATACAATGGAATTGGTTTCGTCTGGTAGTCAATAGCCTATTAACAATATAGTGTTATAATAGACTAGAGCCTAAAATATATATGCTATATTTGTATCAAGAAATTGGGTCTTGTAAAATGGATTTTCCACCAACTAATTGTACAATCAACCATTGAAGCCATTGGTAGGTCAAAGTCAAGCAGATGGTGGTCGTTTATTAACTCGTTAACTGCGGCAGAAGCCATAGTGTGGAGTAGGCTTGTGACACTAGTCAAGATCATGCAATGTAGACTACATGTATATATGTAAACTGTTCATTAAGTAAAAGACAACAGACGTTTTAAAATAAAAAATTAACAAAGTAAAAATAACAATTTTTACTGTTTACATTTTGAGGATAAACTCCAGGCTATTTTTTTTTTACACAATTGCCATTTATCTCATGTAGAAAATGGAAAACACTTAGTTGACAGTTTGGCCACATTCAAGAAAATCAATGGGAATCACTTCCTGGCTTTCACTCTTCACTTATTCCTTGATCGTACACATAATAAATCTGGCGATCAATTTCAATTGGTTTGTGATTTTTCACTAACAAAAACTCTATCACAGATCTCACTTCACAACTGTTGAATTTTCAATTGCAGCACTCATTTCATCACTCCATTAGATACTAAGTACAGTAAGCAGATATACAGTTTACCATGGCTGATTTAGTACTGAGTGTAGGAAGGAACACTCTGCCTATTGCCATGCCATGTCAAAACGAATGTTACTTTCTGGACAGCCCTCATAGTTACACAGTTACTATACAGTAGTTTAACATGTTGATTGTGGCAGATGCATTAGTGAAGATTAGTATCTATTAGTATTACTAGTCAAGATCACTCCATATAGAGCCCCAATGAAGGTGTTATAAAATTAAATTAATTAATTTCGAATGAGTTCTCTGTTTTGTGTAATCTATGTCCAGGTACATCTATTTTCATTTTATTTATATTTTTATAGTAATGAAAATTTTCTCTTGTGGAAAATTTATTTATGTTATTTTTTACATAAATGAGGTGAATGTAAATGTTCAGATGAATAGTTGTCTTAATTTTCAGGTATTAAGAAATGGGCAGAAGTGATTCCTGAAACCACCAGATCTACACATTGTACAAATAACCATCTTTTGAATAATAAGAATGTCACTAAGAAATGGTGAATCGATACATAAAAGCAACCCATAAAAAATATGAGACTGGAAAAGTCCAAAATATCAACCTAACATATTTATTGAACACAATATCTTTAAATTTCAAAAAAGTGAAAAATATTTTAAAATCCTTTTGGAAATCATTGATGTGAATTTTCCAGTTTAATTTAGAATCAACATATATGCCTAATAGTTTAACTGAATTGTAAAATATATCTTGTGAAAGTCCAAAAATATTTTTGTTTTTGTTTCATCCCTATTACAAAGTAGATTTGATGAGAATTAGTTTATGGCACAAAGGCTTCCTGTGTAAGTTTGTGTAGAGTTGATATGTTATTGTGAGTTACAAGTGAATTAGTATCATCATAGTTTATAGAATGAGCATTGTAATTATGATGCTATTCATTAATTGCAGTAATGAACAAACATGGACTGAAGATGTGTGCATGTGTTTTATATGTATGTGTATATATATATATATATATATATATATATATATATATATATATATATATATATAAACATTTAAGAATTTCTTGTACTTTTTATATACATGAACTACTTTTGTAACTTCAAGCTGGTCTGGAAAGTAGCCCAAATCTAAACATTTATTGAAAATGAAATTAAGGAGTGCAGAGTTTAAGAATGTAGTTTATACAAGTAAAATTCTAACTGCATTCTGATCTGGGTTATCCAGTGGTAATGAATAACCTGTTCATCATATCCAATATAGCATCTGTTTGTGAAAAATCCATTATTTACAATTCTGTTTCATATATGATATGATAGGACTTTGTATCAAATCACAAAAAAATATTTTCTGTCTCTTTCCACCATTTTGTTTAGCTGTTCAAAATATTTATTAATTCATTATTTATAACTCACACCTGCTTCCACTAACTGTAAGGGATTTTGTAAGTACCACCTAGGAGAATGACATTATTGAGATATTCCTTGTGTAACTTCAATTCAATGTTTTTTTTAATGGATGAGATTTTGGACAACTAAAACCATTTTCTGTCATTAATTACATTAAATTTTAATTTTAAAACAGTACAAGCATGAATTAGGTTTTTTTAGAGTATGCTGATTTTATCATATAAGTTAACAATCAAGACTTAACGAGCCCGACCTCCAGGATGTATTATGTACTAATGTGTGTATTCTCTATAATGGTTAATAATAATGTTTGGTTTTATATTGTTTTTTATGTATAGTTAAAAAGTTTTAAACAAGATTAAATCACCATGTTTGTTGATTATTTCATATTTTGGCTAATTATTTCTTTACAACATTCTGAAATTATATTGAATTGGATGTAATAAAAACTTAAAATATAATATTTAAACAAGTTTCAAAAAATCTTAACTTTCGTCCAGTATAAGAGGTTGAATACAGCAATGTGCACCGGTTTGATTGAACATCTAGAAACATGTCACTAAAGATAACCCAAAATCTCCAAATTCAATATTGTACTCTGTAGTAATTACAAAAATCTTCAAAAAAATTCACTACCGATCCTGTGTTATAATTTTTGTACATTAAATACCATTTTTTATTTTATTATGTTTTAATCAAAAGAAGCCCAAATCCCACAATAGGTGAGGATATTATGATCACAATCTAACTATGTAATGTTACAATTAGCAGATTAGAGCTGATTATAAATTGTGGCTCAGAAGCAGTACTGTTACACAATGACAGTTAATATTATTTAGTATTTCGGCTTTTTAAAGTGAATTGTCTTCCTTATTTATCTACCGATTTTTTATAACTTGGTATAGTTGGATTTGTAATAAAATGGTCTAAATAAAATACAGTGTATGTAACTTTTATATAATATAAAGATTTTAAGTTCTTTTACACTTTAAAGTTTCTAAAAACCGCCATTTTGAAAATAAAGCCTGCAAGAAACTATTTTTTTCTGTAATTAGGTGTTGGGGTTATAAAGGTATGTACCAAATTTCAACTTAATATAATGAGCTATTCTAAAATTTAAAATATCTAATTGAAAAATACAAAATGATGACTGTTTGGGTAATTATTTAATTTAAAAAAGTTTTAATATAATATTATGGTTTGTTCTTAATCCAAAAGTAATATCCAAAGAGGTTGTTAAATAGTTCTGGGACACTCTGTATATAGTGCAGGAGATGCAAACCAATTTGCGTTGTAAAAACACACTATCAGATGTTTCTTGAAATATAAAGAAATAATTCTTCTAAGGAAGGAAATTTGTGTGCTACAACCACTGATATTGTGTCAATTGTATGTTTCTGTTTGTCCCACAGCCGTTATTATTGTACCTATGGTGTATTTTTGTTTGTAACATAATCGTTCTTCAATTGTCTTTTGTCTGGCAATCATCATCCCACATTAAGTTTGTTGTGATTGTGTTTCCAGCAAACAACTGCATAGCATATTTTATTAGTGCCACGTTATGCTGAGTGGCATAACCACTTTGCCAATTTCTTCCATCATTTTTTGTCATATTGACTTGTAGATTAATGTGGTATACATGCAGGCTTGATTTTCCAGTTTTATTTATTTATATACGGCATACACCATTTTACAACAAATGTTAAATCCGATTCAACAAGAGATAAATTATCTTATAATACAGTACAACAAGCAATAATATATTTATAGATAACAAGCAACAAATAAATAACACCAACTATATGAACAATTAAAAAAATATGGCAATAATCACAGCAACGATTTATGTGTGTGTGGGGGGAGGGTGCGTGCGAAGGGGGCGTGATGTGTGTGTGTGCGTATAATATATGTATGCGTGTATAATTAAATCTCACTTGCAGTAGAATATGAAGTTTCGACAAGTAATAAAGTATCTTATAATATATAATAAGATATATTATATATTATTATTTATGTAACATGTATTACTTTATTGAACTTAACTTAGCAAGAACCTACTTATCTCTGATACATGTGATTAAAATTAATGTTAAAAATCTTAATGTTGTATGTTTCTGATAGGGAACTGAGACTGGTGGAGTCCTTGGAGAATATTTGTGACAAGATCCTGGAATATAATATCCATAAAGAGAGGGAAGATAGCACAAGATTTGCCAGAGGAATGAGTCAAACGTTCAAGACGCTTCATGGATTGGTGTAAGTTTTCTGTTCAGAATGAGATAGTGCAGAAGTTCTAATGTACAGGTATTTAATAGTCGAGAATGTCTAATGACACTACCTTATTTTAATTTTGATATAACTCTTGTAAATGTTTGATAAAGCAACCAACCACCCATGGAATTGTGGCTTCATTTGAAGATTAGCATCAATCATACAATTTCAGCCCTGTTTAAAAAAAATCTATACAGCTGCTGAAGGAATGTAATAACGGAAAAGAAGCTGTGCACCATATCATTAAGATTTAAATGCTCGTTGAAAAGTAAAACATATATTTGCAATTCTTAATCATTTATTAAAATACATAACTTTTTTGCCTTTCTTTTTGTATTACCTGTAAAATTAACACCTGATGTGGAAAAACAAGTGAAATAATGAAGGTAAAGTGTATGTGTGGTACAGTCAATCTTACTTTGAGTCAAAAATAACAATTTACCAGTTTGATATTCAACTCAAATCGATTCTGTGGGAAGTGTGATGTGTCTCAAAAATCGTTTGTAAACTTTTTTAAAATTGTTTGGAAGTTTGGTATTATTTTATGATGCATTCGTATCTATTTTATAAAAAATAAACAGATACAATGAAGTGTCAAAGCACTCGACAGAATGTAATGATAGAAGTAGAGCACAGACGGACAAATTGATGGATGGTCTGCCCTTAACTATTTCACCCTACTCTCTCAAGAACCTTTTTAACAAGAGTTATCACACAAACAGACAGGCTGCCCTTTGACTTTAAAATCAATAAGGTTCTTCTTAGGATCACGAGAAACTTTGTACCAAGTTACAAGCCTGTAGGACCTTTAACAAGAACTATCACATAAACAGACAGGCTGTCCTTTGACCTTAAAATCAATAAGGTTCTTCTTAGGATCACGAGAAACTTTGTACCAAGTTACAAGCCTGTAGGACCTTTAACAAGAACTATCACATAAACAGACAGGCTGTCCTTTGACCTTAAAATCAATAAGGTTCTTCTTAGGATCACGAGAAACTTTGTACCAAGTTACAAGCCTGTAGGACCTTTAACAAGAACTATAACATAAACAGACAGGCTGTCCTTTGACCTTAAAATCAATAAGGTTCTTTATTTGATTACGAGGAACTTATGTACCAATTATCAAGTTTCTAGAACCTCTTTATCGTATTACATTCCACAGATGGATGGACAACACAATTTCAATAAGGCCCTATTGGGTACTTAATAAATTAAAATATAGTAATTAATTGTATATTTTACTTTTCATATTTTTGTAGGCCTATACCATTCAATGTTTACAAATGTTTTATATATAAGACCTCTACTTTGACCAAGACAGGTCTACTTGCTGCATTTATTTACCGCACTACAATTCCAAGACTCCATAGGTTGAAATGAGAGTTCACCCAAATCTCTCTGGACAGTTAAATATCTTGAAAAAACTTAACACTATCTGTTAATCATTATTTTGATACATTAATTTATTGCTGTTGTTGAAATTATTACTATTATTTAAAAATTCTATGAATGAGTATGGTACGTTTTATTTTTGTTTTTTACACTTGAATTTTGTTATTTAATCTAAATACTGTGTATACTGTTAAATAAAATAAAATAAAAATATAACTGTACTGTAGGGTAAAATAAAAATCATATTTTATTAGTAAATGTCCACAAGAGAGTATTATTTGTTTTCTACTTAGTGTGAATCTTCCATAACTTACATTGTATGCTGATTTTACTTTGCAGAAGACAACATCTAATAATCTAACATAGACTTCCTGAATATGCAGGATTAATCAAAGTTTCCTGTATAGAGTTTGCCCTTCCGTAATTCACCAACATCATGTTCGAGCTATCCCAGACGAAGTACAATACTTATCGACCATGGAGGATTAGTTTTAGAAAATAAGGGATTGCATTAGATTTTTTTTTTTTTTTTCAGAAATTGGATATTAAATTTTCTTTTAACCCTTTTAACCTCGGCCATTAAATCAAGTGATGTGCCAGAAATCCCAAGCCATTTTCAGACAAAATGTAAGGGTTTTGTAAAAAATTCATAACTCAGTTATTTTTTAGATATTTAGGTAATTCTTTTTTTGTTTTACTTCTTTATACATTTAGCTTACAGAAATATACAAATAAAATTATTATTTTGAAAGTAATTTTTTTTACATACATATGAATATATAAAAAATAAATAAAAATGAAAAAATTTCATGTTTGATCATGGAAACCATATAGATAAAAAATATTTGACACAAAAATACCCATTTACTTTATGATATATTTAATCCTTAATATAAGGAAACAAAAATTATAGGCCTAACTGATTTACAAGTGCAGTAACATCAATTTTTGTAAAGCCGTGTAAATTTTTCTTTTTGCCATTTTTGGGCAAGGCAACGTAACAAGACCTTTAAAATTCACTGTACTTAAAATAAACATAAAACCAAAGTTATTTCTGACAAAATAACTAAAACTGTTCATAATCTAAATTTAAAAAAAGTTTTAAAACAATATTTACATCACTACAAAATGTAAATTTTCAAGATATACATCACTCAAATCGTCGTCACTAATCACATCCACACCATTTGCAACTAGGTTACTAATTAGTGTATTTTCACTTACGGGAGACTTTGAACGATGTCTTTTACTCATTTTGAAATCAAACAAATAATAAACTAAACTTTAACTGCCGTACTTTACACTGCTTTAACCTAAAACTGTGAAGAACAGCTGATATACCTGACATACAGCTGTCTGCAACAAGCGTGAGCAGTCAGTCGAGACGAACTGCAATTGCTCAGTCACAGACTGACAAAATACGAAGTCAAACCATTACAAACTAATATATTTCGATGCAAAATATCTTTGTGCACA
Organism: Homalodisca vitripennis; assembly: GCF_021130785.1. NCBI lineage: Eukaryota > Metazoa > Arthropoda > Insecta > Hemiptera > Cicadellidae > Homalodisca > Homalodisca vitripennis. Next base: position 107,327,146 of record NC_060208.1, read on the forward strand.
AGTCTGTGAAATTTCAAAGCATTTGGTGAAATAGGTGGCCAGTAAAGTAATAAAAAGTGCACGTCCGCACTATACGGACGTCGGGGTTAAAAGGGTTAATCTTACCCAAAATATTACAAATCTTGCTTACTATGTGATTAGTAGAGAGATTAAATATGTGTAGATGATATATATAATCTTTCTTATCTCTATGCCCAGACTGGTCTCATAATAGAAACAACTGTAATACTATTTTATTAGTAGGACATAATCTAATTCTATTTTGTGAGAAAACTATTTATCTCCAAGGCAGTGCCTGTTTGGATGACAATAACTTAAACAATAGTCATCAGTAAAACATTTTTAAAAGTATTGTGGATTGTAAGCATTGTTTATGTATGCTTATGATTTTTATACAAATTTTAGAAATAGAAAAAAGTTAATAAACTCTACAGTAATTCTTGGAATAAAGAAACAAAAAATATTTCTAGCTGTTTAGCTCTTGCTCTCTGACGAACAAAATAATAAACAGTGTTTGTGAAACTCAAAGTAATGACTGGTGTATACCCATATAATGACTTTATTTATTACCCAGTCCGAATGTGTAAGATATCATTAAATATAAGGGTTTTCAATACTTGATTTCTAAGTCACATTTTATATTTTCAAACTATTTAATGGTTTTAATAGGATTGGAGAAAAGATTATTTGAAATGTGGCTCTATCTTGTATCAAATTGAAGTTGTATTATTGGTTTTAAATGTTAATTTGTTCACTGCGATGGTATCAAAATTCCTTAATGGTTGGCTTGATAATACAATACTATATATACAATAGCAAACATCCAGACTATGCCCAATCAGCATGTAATGACACATTCCAAACTGTACACTCATTCCTAATAAACTCAACACAACACCTAAAACGAGGAAACACCTACAAGAGACTTTACATTGATGAAGCTCTAATGCTGCACGCGGGAGAGATATTGTTTGCAGCTGTCCTATCAGGAGCTGATGAAGTGATGCTTATTGGCAATTGCAACCAAATACCATATATAAATCGAACAAAAAACATAAAAGTCAAATACCACGACATAACAGAGATGGCCAAGACCACGAAAACACTAAACACAACTTACAGATGTACAAAAAGTACTACAGCCATAATATCAAAGTACTACGAACAAGGAATTAAAACAACAAACAAAATAGAAAAAGAGCTTGAGATACGGCAGTACAACGGACTGGAGGGTCTGAATCTCATCCCGGAAAAAAAGGAATATAAATACCTAGTATTTAAACAGTCAGAGAAAAGGGAATTAAACAAGCTGGGATTTAAGGCATCCACGATTCATGAATTCCAAGGTAGACAAGCCAAAAACATAGCTGTCGTTCGAACATCCGCCAGACAGGAAGACATTTATGAATCACTGCACCACTGCATTGTTGCTGTCTCAAGACACACAAACTCATTTTTATACATAACACCGAATAGCAACGACAAACTGGGGCAATGGATAAAACAAATAAATCTACTCAGCCCACATGAGCTGTCAGAATTCTACATAAACACAGAAACGCCCAATACCCAAAGCAATAAAGCAATATAGAGGAGCCGCAGATAGTACTTCACACACATCCTTTTTTAGAACGAAGATCACAACCAAAAGAAAGACACAAGGAATCACTCGAATACACACACCATCCCCACAAAAACTACAACTCCAATCAAGATCCAAAAACCACCAAACACACCTTAAGATCCTTCACCAAAACATCAATTGGTTGTCGGGTAAGATAGATAGACTGGCGCACTACCTACAAGAAGAAACTCCTGACTTTGTGATAATAACAGAACATGGCCTGTCAAATCAAAATCTACAAAACACATGTATAGAAGGCTACTCACTTGTCGGAGGGTTCTGCAGAAAAAATCATGTCAAAGGGGGCGTGGCGGGATATGTAAGAAAAAGCGTAGAAAAACAAGTATCGCTATTATGCACAAGCGGAGAAGAATCCGAAATGACTTGTGAAACCGCCCTCTTTGAACTAAAATTTAACAAGAAATTGCTACTGGTGCTAGGAGTCTATAGACCCCCGAATGCAAACCTTGATATAGCAACAGCCATCATCTCGGAACAACTCGAGAGAGCACTTACTGCCGACAGGCAAATAGTCGTAATGGGTGACATAAACGTGGACAACTTAGCTGCTGACAACACCGAAAAGTCAAAAATAGAAGACCTACTAATGCCATTTAACATTAAAAGACTTAACCTACCCCCCACACACATCACTAATAACACAGCAACATCAATAGACTGGATATGCTCTAACATAGAAACCCAACATATAGAAACCTCAGTAACACAATCAGGACTATCAGACCATACTGCACAAATAGCAATAATAACTATAAAAAAACCTATCAATAGCAATATTAAAGAAAACAAACGAACCATCAACAAGCAAACAATAGACCTTTTCAGAACAAAATTACAGGAACAACACTGGGAAAATGTAAGCTCAACTCAGGATACAAACGAAGCCTATAATAACTTCAACACCACACTGCAGTCAATCCTAAACTTCACCTGTCCACTGAAAACAACCAGACCCAAACAACAGAGAAAGCCACAGATCTGGGATCAAGAGTCCACTAGGCTGAGAAGTGTATATGTTAAAGACCTAGGAAAGGAACAACTAACGGGGCAACCTGAGGACAAAGCTAAAACAGCTGCAAGTAAAAAGGAATATGACCAACATCTCCAGCAGCTCCAGAAAGAACACTCCACTGCCTATATCAACAGGGCAGAAAACAAGTCTAGAGCTCTGTGGCAAACAATAAACCGAGAAAGAGAATCCAAACCAAACAAGGAAAACCACATCAACCTCCAAATAGACAATAAAATAATAGACGACCCAACAGAAGTTTCAAACCATTTAAATGATTTTTTTTCAACAATTGCTGAAAGGACACTTAAAGATTTTGACAACACAATAAATAACAAAATACCAGATTTCCTACCAGCAACAAATCATGTTTTTCAATTTAGGCGGGTTACACTGAACGAAGTTCAAACAACCATCCAGTCATTAAAGCCTAAAACCTCATCCGGAATTGACGAAATATCAGCTAAAATGATCAAAAATTGTAAAAATGAAATATCACCACCCCTAACAGAACTGATAAATAAATCACTCTCACAAGGCATTTTTCCAGATAAATTAAAAATATCAAAAGTCTACCCGAAATATAAAAGTGGACCAACCACAGAAAGAAACAGTTACAGGCCAATATCCTTAATTTCAACATTCTCGAAAATAATAGAAAAAATAGCGCTCACCCAACTCATACACCATCTACAACAACATAACCTCCTTAACAATCAGCAACATGGTTTCTGCAAAGGCAGATCGACAACCACTGCCATAATCCAACTTACTGAATATATCTTAGACCAACTTGAAGAAGGATGCACTGCCACAAGCCTCTTCCTCGACTTCAGTAAGGCGTTCGACTGCCTGAACCATGAACAACTTATCTCCAAACTACAAGGGCTGGGTGTACGAGGAATGGCGGCGGAATGGTTCAAGAGCTACCTTTCCAATAGGACACAGCATGTGGAAATAGCCTACACAAAGGACAACACCAAACACAAGACACTTTCCAAAGCCACCAGTATAAGAAGAGGAGTGCCGCAGGGGTCAGTACTGGGGCCAGTCCTATTCATCCTCTTTGTTAATGACCTGCCTGGATGGATAGGTGAAGCAGGCCACAATATAATGTATGCTGACGACACAGTACTCACTCTCGCCGACAGAACAACAGAAAGGCTAGAACTAACAACCAGCATGCACTTCCACAGAACAAAACTCTACTGCTCCTCCAATGATCTGGTCCTAAATGAGAACAAAACCGTACAAATGACATTCACCACTAAGCGCAACAACACAAATGTATCACTACCCGGACTACAGACACAAACCTCTACAAAATACCTAGGCATCATAATTGACTCCAAACTATCCTGGAAACCCCACGTCGATCAGCTTAACAAGAAATTATCCACTAGCCTATACACCATAAGAAGAATTAAGCAAGTATGTAGTCCAGATGTAGCCAGAGTTGCTTACTATGCCCTTTTTGAATCGCACCTCAGATATGGTATTGCAGCATGGGGAGGGGCGTCAAAGGGCAATTTAGATAAATTACTTGTAAAGCAAAAAAGAACAATTAGATGCCTAGCCAACTTAAACTACAGGGACAGCTGCAGGGAGTCATTTAAGGACCTAAAAATACTCACAATAGTATCACTTTATATAAGGGAAGTCATCATTCACACAATTACAACAACACAGCCACGACACCGAGACCTACATCAGCACAACACCAGACACGCAGCAAACTTCACCATCCCACAGCATCGCCTGAGCCTGTTCGAGCAAAAACCATCTTACAAAGGTGCCCTCTATTACAACAACCTTCCAGAGCACCTCAAGAGAGAACAGCCAAAAAACTTTAAGAGGCAACTCACAGCATGGCTTCTGGAACGGCCGTTCTACTCAGAGAATGAGTTTATGGACTTGCTCCAGTGAATTGCTGAAATTTATTATAATTTTATTTATTGACCATTTGACGTGTAACTGTTCTCAAAGAATATGTTAATAAAGAAATTGTCTAATTGTCTAATACTTTCAAAAATGTAGTAACTCCATTATCTTAAACATTTATAAATTGTAAGTTTTCAAAATGTTCTTAGTAGTCCAATGTTATTTTGGCTTCAGAACCCTGAAACCTAGAAGTTTGTTGTATGAGTTGATATGCACATTGTGTGAAGTTTTAGCTTTCCAAACAAAGCTCTTAATTTGACCTTATTCTTTCAATTAAAATAATCATAACTGAAATTTTTCACTCTGATTTTTAGAGACAAAGGAGTGAAGGTGGATCTGGGTATTCCATTAGAGTTGTGGGACAAACCTTCTGTAGAGATTACCAAGATGAAAACTCAGGTCAGTAAATTTTAAATTATGTATGTTAATTTTGACAAAACTGCATGATTAGTAAAAATTAGCAAAATTTTAAGTACAAATATATCCTTACTAAATAGAGGCTATTTTATGAAATGTTCATTAAGTTACATGTTTGTTAATACTAAAACTTTGGTTCAAATTCACATTTAATGTTTGTGAGAATACACTGAACCCTATTTGTTTTAAGAAAATGTTGTGTCCTGGGTGTAGAAGTTTTATAGAATTTCCTTGGGTTTGCAATTTATAAAAAGTGCACAATTTTACTTGGTGTACTAAAAGTTGTTTGGTTTTAAAAGTTTTACATAAGTGTAATAATTGTAAACCGCCATGAAAGTTTTCAAGCAAAAACATTAATTATATGAATTAGTTCAGAACTGAGCCATTTTGCACAAATACAAAAAACAACAAATAGTCAGGTTAGCTGATAAACTTTCTTTAAGAATTTAGCTGTTAAGTGAAACTCATCTAGTCCACCTTTAAATTTTACAGTGTGAGCTGTTGTTAGAGGACTACGAGAGTGAGATAGAGGACTGGTATTGGAAACACCAAGAAGAAGAGAACTTGCAGAGCTATTTGTGCACACAGCGCTACCTGAAGAACTCGGACCAGTCATGTCTAACAGAGGGAGTTGAACTGAAGGCCAAGGGAGAGCAGGGAAACCGGCAGGAGAGGAATGCCGGGGAACAGAAGAGAACTGAGAGGAAGAGAGAGGGAAGTGACGAGTTATGAACCTGTGTTATTCCTAGATCAATTGATTGTGAATAAAAATAATAAGAGCAGTTACAAACCTTGTGGTGCTCTTAACTTGTGGTTCCAAGTCCTAAGTGTTGTTTAGTGAAGAGAACTGTGAAATAAGAATTAAGAGGTGATTTTTATTGTCATAAAACATGTGACTGTTTAAGATTACCAACAATGAGGGTCCATGCCACTAATTCTTTGTGTGTTGAAGTAAACCTTCTCCTCTAAGTTTAAAATTTCCAATTGTAGGAAAACCCTAATTTTGGTTTCTCTGACCATAAAAATGGCTTTGGTAATCAAAATATTATATCTGTTTGTATGACCTGTTTCAAGCAGGTTCTAGAGTAATTTGCATTCCAGATGAAAACTGCTCATTTAGAGAGAGGGAGAGGGAGAGCCGTTTCAAAGCTGAAATCAAAGACTGAAAATGGATTAATAAAATAAAATAAAATCGGAGAAGCAAAATTTGAAAGTGGTTAATAATGTGTAAGTAGATATAATAACAAAACATTTCTTAAACTATAGAGAGCAAGTCTGAGGAATGGCTATGCGTGCTTCACATAATTCTGCTACTAACAGATGATACACAGGTGATTAAACTAAATGTTACTGCCTTGGTATAAATCTGACAGAAGGGAGAATATTCACTTGTATGTTTTTTTAATGTTTTAGTTTCTTTGAAATGTTGTAAACAGCTCCCATTTTTTAAGACAGTCCATTTCATTTTGTCATGTAGAATACCATTTATGTTCAGGTTTTTTTTAGATATTTAGTCATTCAATAAGTAACAAAACAAATTACTACTGCTCAAAAACGGCTAAATTGATACATATGAAACTTCTAGGACATAAAGTTGGCAGCCTTGCGTTGACATCTGATCAAGTGTTCAATCATATTTTGTAAACATAGCCTCAAATTTACTCAGTTAACAATGGCGTGTACGTTCCGAGTATTGCACCGTAGAACAGCAACGTGCAATGATCAGATTTTTAATCTCGGAAGGTGAGAAAGGTTGTAAAATCCATGAAATAATTTTAGAAGTGCACGGAGACAATTGTTTGAATCACTCGAACATTTACAAATGGGTGGAACAGTTTCAAAGTGGTCGTATAAAGGTTTCTGATGAGCAACACATTTGACGACCGGTCGAAGTTGGGATTTCCTTTCTCAAATCTCTAATTGACACGTGAATTCGTGACAATAGCCATATCACTGTTGAACTGTTAAGTTTACAAATAAACTCGAGTGTTCTAACTGTCCATGAAATTATTCATAATATAGTTGCAGTACAAGAAAACTTGTGCTCTGTGGTTGCCCAGACAACTCATGGATGCTCACAAAGAAACCTATCTTCAAATCAGCAGTTGAAAAATTGATATTCAACTAAAGGAGAAGGGTTTTTGTAAAGAATTGTAACATGTGATGAAACATGAATCCCCTATTATGAGCCAGAGTCAAAACAACAGAACCTTGAGTGAGAATGCATAAAATTCAGGATCCAGCTATCTGCTGGTAATGTCATGTTCACAGTGTTCTGGGATTTTCAGGGACCAATTTATTGTCATTTTATTGAAGACCAAAGAACAATCAACAGCCAGTACTACAGTGATATTGCTGGAAAACAAATAAGACCTGCCATTTGAACGAAACGCTGCGGGCTCTGTACCGAAGGCATAATTTTGCTTACAAAAAGTAACTTGCTCCAACCTGGATCTCTCACTTGCCAGCTTATATGAAAATAAATATATGTAATGTTATATATAATTTTAAAAGTAGTTTGTAAGCCAAACACTTTGGTAAAGCGAAACTTAATTTTCTTCATTCATCTAAAAATGGCAGCCAAGTCCAATAGTATTCACATTAGAATAAAAAATGTAATTTTCAGCATCATTTTTTAGTGTTCATTTTTAGAATACAATGTTTAGACAATTACATTTTTGTATAATAAATCAATGATAAACATAAATACCATGTAAAATAAATCTCGCTTTTTGTATGTTTAATTACATTATTTCAATACAACATAAGTCCTTATTTACTCACCAAGAAATGTTTGTTAGAAAATATAAATGTGAGATGAACCTCAGTGATCCATTGTAGGTCCAACATATTTTTCCTATGTAGTTGTTGACATGCAGGTAATTACAGAGGTATTTTTAATACTGCATGCTGTGATATAACTGCAATTATGAAATATATTAACATTGTAAATTTATATTGTCAAATATGTATGTAAATAGCAGAAAATCTAAAATTGTTAATTTTTTTAATGCTCCAAATAAATCTGTTAAGGCTATGAATTTATGAAAACATTGATTAAACGTCAATTAAAAACTAGAAAATAAGCTGAACTAAATTTTTTAATGTTTATGCAAACATTAAAATGTTTTTTAGGTTTTGGTCTAACATTTGTTGACTGGAGATGGCTCCCCACAGAGAGGCCAAAATATTTAAAGATTTGAATCATGTGGCAATGTTTCAATGTGGTTTGAACCAGAAGATCTTGTTCAGTCAGAAATCTGTTTGTTTGTTTTGCCTCAACAGTTTCCATGTATAATTTCAATAACAATTGATCATTCTTGAAGCTCTTGTCTTATTGGAAATGATATATTAATTTAAACAAACTCTCCAATAATAATAAAAACAAACTTTATATTATTGGAGAGTTTGTTTAAATTAATATAACAATTGATCATATGAATATTTTTAAGCTCAAGCTGCTAGTGAAAGATCTGGGTTCAAGTTTTAGCAGATCAAGTAATTTTCTAAAATGTATCTTAGATTAAGTTATTTAGACTCAACTTTTGATTTGTAGTTAATACTCTCTAACATATCAAAGGATTTTAGCAAGTACAATAAGTGGTAAACCCTTTATTTAGCATGTATCCAAAGTCATCCTCACTGTTAGCACTGTCACACACTACTGTATACAGCTAAGAGTTAAAAAAAAAACATTTCAAAACACTATTTTTACTGTTATTACTTTTTTTTATTGTGTAGTGTATATTATTTATTTTTTAGTATAAGATTACAGTGTATAATTATTTATAAATCACCTGTTTATTATAGATTATTATCTATCAGAATTATTGATAGTATGTAGCTGTATATTATTGTTTCCAATTCCTTTATAGCGTATAAGCAGCAAGCGATAAAAACTTTGCCAGTCGATAAATACTCAACTAATCATAATTTAGATACAGACCAATTGTAAATTGTATTTCTGAATTTTTATTCCCTCTTTTTGAAAACTGAGTATTATTTAGATTTTAACTGTGTAAAAACCAAAGAGGCTATACAGGTACATTTAAAGTACATTTAATATTCATTTTAAGCAGCTGGTGTAAAAGACTGGCCACTTTGGAACTTGAACTTTCAGTGCTGTAGTAGAGTGCCAGATTGTATGAGTGTGTTTGTTATCATTTTGGAATCTGTTGTGTGTGAATAAATTGCTTATAAGTATTTCACAGCAAGTTGCGTGTTTGTTCCTTTCTAATTTAATTAGTATTAAATAATGTTATAGACCTACAAAATATTAACTCACAAATTTATTTTTGGTAAATTTCATTATGTTTTTAATTACTTTTATAACAAAAAACATTTTAGATCAAGCTGAAACATATTTGATAGTTTTACTCAATTCCAGTAAGTTTTTCTACATTATTGCTACCACTACGGTGTAAGAAAACTGTGTACTTCTTTTATAATTTAATTGGTGCATGTAAATTTAAAAAAACATAAAATGTTATAATTTAAAAAATTACTGGAATATATATATATATATATATATATATATATATAGTGTGATAGAAGTGCAATGGCTTTTTTAGTTATCATTTAAACTTGCATCTTTGTATACAAGTTTTTCTTGTAAAATACATTTTCAGTTTTTTATCATTTTTTTCTGTTGAAAAAATAACAAATTCAAACAATTCTACTTTCTTATTATGCTTTCAATTGACTAAAAAATTAAATTAAATTGTATGTGATTGCCATTTAATTTTATCTTAGATATGTATTGTAAAACAGTGTTATTTTTGGAAAGAAGACAAGTGCTGCTTCAGCACCCTGCAGTAAATTAAATATATAAAGCATATTTTAAATCTCAGTTTTTGTATGAAGCCTAACCAATTTTAAATCTTTTGCATATCCTAGATTAAAGCAATTTTTACTAATTTTTAATTGCATTAATTTTTAAATTTTATAAAACTTAAAAAGCAAAGAGTATAATTACAACCCTTTTCTTATAAAAAATTATTTGTGTTATTTTAATCACATTCTATAATTAACCAAAAATATGGGGATTGGATATGTGTATTCTTTAAGGGAATTAGTGAACCTCAGCAGAAAACTAAAATCAGTTGTTTGGTAAGTTTTTGACTGCCGCTTACAGGGTTAAAAAGAATAAATTATGATTTTATTCAAAGCTCAGTTCAAACCATGACAGGAATCTATTCAATATCTTTTATAGTGTGGAAACAACTGAATAAATAAATGTCTTCAATATTAAAGTAGCCTAAAATGTTTATAACGTGTTTTTATATTACTTAATACTTGTTAAAAGTCACTGTATAAACAATTTCAAATTAATTTCTTATGTTTTTTTATTTGTCTTTATCATTGATTCATATTTCTGAATTTCTATATATGAATTTAAAATCAAACAATCCAATTAAAATTATGTATTTATTTAATTTAATTAACACATATTAAAACAAATTATTAGATTGTTTATTTTAAATTAATAAGAAAAGAAATTTGAGGGTAAAGAATAAAATAAAGAGTAAATCAGGCTCAGAGGACTAGTGATTATAATTAGATATTAAAGAATGTGGTTTGGTGAATAATAATAATGCTATTTCGATCAATTAATAACCATATTTTCATCTTAAAGCAAAATAAAGACTTAAAACAGACTTGGGTTGGAAGGTGAAAGGTAGAGTGAGAGAAAAAAGTTAAATAGATGCATGATGCCACTCATCGAAGTCGCCTTCACCTGTTACACACACAGCCTGAGATGTCACATCCTCCTAATGGGCTTCCACAGAGTTGACACACTGAAGGCGGGTTTGCAGGTGAAATCACAGATGAGAGTACTAACACAGTTCACACCAAGAGTCACTGGCACACAGGTTCACATTTTGGATGAATGCTGGCCTGGACAGCTAACTAGAGATGCCATGCCATCTGGTCAGGTGATGTACTATAGAGGTAAGTGCCTTTGCCAATGGGGAGCAATCACCTGATTCTACGTCACACCTAAAATATTCTACTGCTCCAAATACCAGTGCAATAAACCACATCATTTTAGTGTGACAGAACACAATAATTAATTATTAATGAATGATTTAAAACTTTATAACAGTTTCCAGGATATTATAATTGAGAATAATTATTCTTTGAAAACCTAGTTTAATCTTGTTCAGGTTGTGGCAAAACAACTTTTATCTTTAACAACCTTAAAAAAGGTAACCTGGTTCTATACCCCACAAAAGAAGGAGCAGCGGATTTTAAAAATCGCCTAAAGACATGTCAAACAACAAAACTTCAAGACAATCCAAGGAATCTTTGTAGGACTGTGCGTTTTTTTTTAAATTAACCAAGCAAGTCATATTGAAAAAGGTATCCCTTTTAGTGGTATTGAAAAAAGAGCATGTGAAACAGACTTTTGTTGACATCATTAACTTACCAGCAATAAAGAAAGACACAAACGTACTAGTTTTTAAACAGGTGGAAAAATTACAATTTTCAAGACAAGGGTATGATGTCTCTACAATTCATGAATATCAGGTTATAGGGTAAGCAAGCTCCACATATTGGAGTTGTACGGACATCACCTAGCAATTAGGAGATTTACTCCTCTTTCCCACACTGCCTTCTTGCCATTTCTCAGCTTACTGTCATTTATGTACATAGCTCCAGCCACATATCCTTACTAAATGGATAAGGCACAGCAAACAGTATGTTGATTCAAAACTCCTGAATAACTATAAAGAGGCAAACACTAATAAAGCGTCGCCTAACAAGTCAACTATAGTAGGAAGTCCTTTCCTATGACACAGATGCAATTAATCCAGCCATCTTAGGAAAAAAATCATGACAGGTGGAGTCAAGCAAACCACCCCTTATAAAAAACTGAAAGATACAACTTATAACACTGGTGGAGACAGCAAAACCACCTTTAAAAAAATCTGAGCACAGAAGTATTCACTCCTAAACAGATCCTATTTTTAGACAATGGAACATTAACAAAGAGGAAAATCCAAAATCTGTGACCACAAACAGCTCTTCTCCTCTTAACTATATTTCACCAAAATATCAATAGAATGAACAATAAAATTGAAATAATTAATCATTTTGTAAATAGCTACAAACCTGACATAGTAGTGCTCACAGAACTGTACCATAGTTATAATCATTATGCTGAATCGCGGTAGGAAGTAGGCTCCTTGTTAACTAGACGCGGTGCGTGGACATTGTTTGTTGGTTAGACCGGTAAATCAGCTGATCGAGATGTCTAAGGTGATACGTTCCCGAGCCGGTTGGCTTGAGAGAGGGGAGCAGTATTGGAGTGTCGATCACAGCGTACAGACGTCGAGTTTAGAATCAGTAGTTCTTCCTCTAATCCTATAGTTTGGGATATAGAGTAATTTTTACCGGGTGTAATTTAAATCAAGTTTTTAAATTTTCTTTAAGTGCGTAATAGTTTCCTTTCAGCCTCCATAGTCTTCAAAGTAGTAAGTCCCGTACCAGCGTTTAGTTAATATCTTTTATTTTATACTGTTGTGATTAAATTTCTAAAGTTTCCCATATTATAGAGTCTGAGAATTAATTCAATTTTGAAGTATTGTAAATTAGATTTTGGTCATAAAGTTAATATCAAGTTTTGTGTTATTTTGATTTTGAATATTTTGAGAAGAGAACTTTTTATTTTATTTTGTTAATTTAAACCATTTTGGAGAAGTATACATTTTTAATTTCATTTTAATTTAGATCAGACTCTTAATTAGATTTGACCGATTGTGAGAAGTTTTGGAAGAAAATCAAATCTAAAGTTTGTTAAATTTTTGGGTGAACTTTAAATCGGAATAAATTAAGTATTTCCGAAAAGTTGTTCTGATTTATAGAATATTAGCTCCAAAGTCAATTAATATATGTACTATAATAACGGTACAGAACGTGGACTCGAGTGATACTATAATGTGTGCACAACTTGCTAATTACACATTGGTCAGTGCATTCGGCAGGGAAAGACATCTTAGAGGAGGAGTTGCTATCTACAAACAAAGTGAGTTACCGACTGAGGTACTAAGTCTAGACATAGAAAGTCTTAGTTCAGAAATGATATGTGAAGTCTCTGCAGTAAAAATAATACTTGACAAAAAAGAAAACCTATATGTGTTAGGCATTTATGGGCCACCACTGCTGCTATTGATCAGGCAATAAGTATAATAACTGAAGTGTTAGATAAGATTAACCCTAAAAATTCTGACATTAATAACTAGAGACATTTACATAAACAGCCTGATTGACTCATGAGATACGAGAGCCTTCTCAGAAATTCTGGCAACCTAGCATGTTTCAGAATTGGAACTGCCACCAACCAGAATTACTGCTATTAGTGCAACGTCAATTGATTTGTTAGTACAAACATTGATACAGCTGAGTTTCAGTGGAGATTCTCAATACAATCAGATCACAAAGGCCAGTATTGTACCTTGCCCATGAATGATATTAAAATATGTATCTTATTCAACTTGTCAAAACTTCAACCACAAGAACATAGAATAAGGCAAGACTTGACAGATCAAAACTGGGAGAGAGTGGTGCAATCTGGAAATGCAGATGAAGCATACAATAACTTTGTTGACATCCTGACTATGATAATGAATTACTTATGCCCATTTAAAAAGACCCGAAATAATTTCAACCACAAGACAAAACCTTTCTATGACAAAGAAGCTACAGATTTAAAAATTAATTTTCTTAAAGCTTATGAGACATATATTATATTAGGCAAAGATGAAGACAAGCAGAAAGCTTTTTCATAAAAAAAAAAAAACAATACGATCCTGTAAATAAGCCTGACAACAAAACCATAGCAATATGGGATGTGATAAATGGCGAGAGAAAAGACTTTCACACAAGTGAGGAACATTCAACCATAAAATATCATGATGGTTCTGGATTCTTTTCCTTAGTCTACATCAAAAGATATAAAAAAATGATAGATTCTATTAAAGCCAAAGCCTCAACTGGTCAAGATGGGATTCCTTCTAAATTGATAAAACATGAACAAATGAACTTGTTATTCCCCTTCTGCACATTGCAAATACTTCACTCCAAAAAGGCAAATTCTCATCAAAAATGAAAAATTACCAAAGTTATTCCTCTCCATAAAAAAACCCAGGCCAATTTCTTTGTTGTTATCCATTTCTAAAATCATCGAGACACTAGTACTGGTTTTACTCTTTAAATATCTAGAAAAAAAAATCTATAACAGAGAGCCAGCATAGTTTTAGAAAGGGAAAGTCAATTACCACAGTCATTGTTGAATTAGTGGAATATATCCTAGACAACTTTGAGGAGGACTATATCACTACAAGCATCTTCATAGACCTCAGTAAGGCATTTGATTGTCCCAGCCATGACCATATACTAGCCAAACTGGAGTCACTTGGTATTCAAGACACAGTATTAAAATGGATCAATAGTTACTTGATTGGATGAAGTCAACTGGTTGAAATAAAACAGTCTTATAGAGGGATGACAAGTAACACGAGTTCTGACCTCCTATCAGTGACAAGGGGTGTACCTCAGGAGTCTGTTTTGGGGCTGGTTTTATTTGCATTATTCACAAATGACCTTCCAGCTTTCATTAATCATTTCAGTCATGCAATAATGTATGCATATGACACAATACTTCTCTCTGAAAATAAATGCTTGGAAATGTTTAGAAATTAACGCTTACATTGGCGTCAGTGTAACCCTTGAGTACTGCAACAAAAACTATCTTGTTTTCAATGAACAGAAAACCAAACAGATGTCATTTGGTAGGAAGAAAGGGGATGTATCTGACATTCCTGGACTACAGTCTGTGACAGAATTTAAGTAACTGGGAGTTGTTATTGATGAAGATCTTTCTTGGCAAAGACACATTAATACACTTTGCAACAAATTAAGCAGTGCTTTATTTGCAATTATAAGAACAAAAGAAATCAGTACTGTAGAAGCAACCAGAACAGTATACTATGCCCTTTTTGAAAGTCATATTAGGTATGGAATTACTGTTTGCAGTGCCTCAGCAAATAAGAATTTATCACGTGTTCTGATTTTACTACAAAAGAAAGCAGTAAGAATATTGGCTAACTGAAATGGGCAGGAAAGCTGCAGAGAGGTTTTCAAGGAATGGAGCCTAATGACAGTTATAAATTTATATGTACTAGAATCCACAGTCTTAATCACCTTCAGCGAAATGGTCATCAACATATCTACAACACAAGATATGCAGAGAACTTCAGCTTCCCAACTCACACAAAGAAGCCGTATTTGAGAAGAAACTTGGCTGGTGCCAAGTTTTTCAGTCGACTACCAGAAGACATCAAGAGTAACAACCCTGAGGTGCTGAAACATAGACAGCTGAACTGGCTTCTGTACCATTCTACACCATCAATCAGTTCCTCAACTGGGAAACACTGGAATGACTAATTTAATTTAATTTTTGTATTCAAGACCACCAGGAAGGCCCAAGTTGAGATGGCGAGACCAGATCAGAAGAGACATAAGAAAACTGGGAAGAAGAGGCAATGGATAGAGAGATCTGGAGGCAGTGTGTTGGCGAGGCAAAGTACCACCTGGGGTACCAAGAGCCCACGGCAGTAAGCAGTAAGTAAGTATTCATGATTGTATTTTTTATTGATTAACGCCATTTCAAATCTTGACAATTTCAAAATAAAGATTCTCTCTCCAAGTTTTCCTTAGTGGTTGCCCCATACTCTGATATTCCATACCAAATGTTGGAGTGCACTAGGGAAAAGTAAATTATTTTTAGTACCTCCAAATTACAACTAAGACATTCTTTTTAATAATCCAGAAGAGATTTGTTTTAACGTGCATGATATGATCATCCCAACTTAGATGTTTGTCAATAATAAGTCCCAGAAAACTTGTTTCCTCCATCTCTTTTATTTTTATGTTGTTGATTTGTAAGTTATATTCCCAGTTGGTTTTACATTCCTTTGTGCAAAATGAGATGTAATTTGTTTTTTAGCCATTTAGGAGTAGGTTTTTCTGAATAAAGAATTTGTTAAGCGATAATAGATTTTCCTGCGCTGAGCTCTCTATACAGTCTTTATTTTCTCCAGTTACTATTAGGTTAGCATCATCAGCATAAAGATACATTGAATTATTTAGACCTGTGGTAGTCCTGTAATATAGCACAATAAAGTAAAGGTTCTAAAGTGGATTCTTGCCACTTGTTACGAATTGTTTGTAATGATAAAAAGCTGATTTAATATAAATTTGTTCTTTAAACTTTATCTCTATGTACTGCTGCGTAAGAGAGATATGACTCCAATAATTCTAACGCCTTACCTTGGAAACCAATATTCTTGAGCTTCAGCAATAGTTTATCATTCCCAACACTGTCAAAGGCTTTAGTTAGATCCATAAAGCCTTTTCTCCTGTGTCTACTTCATTAGTAATATTTGTTTTTAATTTTATAGCAGCTGTTATTGTTGATCTGCTTAGTCGAAAACCATGCTGTTGGCTGTCCAACTCATTCCTCTCAAGGTAAGGCATTAACTGATTATACAGAGCTTTTTCGTAAATCTAAGAGAGAGAATGTTGGAAGTACCGATACTGGCCTATAATTGTGTACTTATCTACTGTGTACTGCAGCTGTTTGACATATATCACAAACCCTACGATGTCTAAGTACCCCTGTGGCATCTGTAACATTGGAGTGAAATACCAAGCTATCCGCTGCTCTGGACTCTGCAATTTGTGGTATCACTCACGATGTCTAAATTGGCCGGAAAAAAAAAACTAAAAAACCTGACCCCTGAAGAAACCATATCTTGGATATGTGAAAAGTGTAAACATAGCTCAGAATCTCCTAATATTAACATAGAAGAGCTTGAAACCAAAATTCAAGACCTCTCTGAAACTAATAATCTGGACCATGATGAAACGTCTCTATCTATCGCTGCAGAAAGTTGGAAATGCCCTGTTATATGAAAATAAAATACTTAAAAGAAAAACTTCATCAAGAAAAACTGAGAAAATCTGAGTATCAACTAGAACTGGAAGACAAACTAATAGCAGCAGAAGAAGTAACCCACGACCTCTCCGCTGAAAATATCAAATTACAAGAAGAAATAGATTTCTGAAAAATAAGCTATACGCTGAAACAAAATCATAAACAAGAACTGATTGAGCAAACTGAAATAGAAAAAACACAGTTCTGTGATCAAATAAATAACCTATCCTCACAGAACTTGAATCTCATTACTCAAAATAGCCAACTTGAAGAGCAAGTAAAACAAGAAAAATCTAACTTTATCTTACTAAAGGAACAAATATACGACCTTACAAATAACATGACAAACCTCAAAAAAGAAACTTGAATTAAAATCCAATTTGTTAAACAACATGTCAGAAAACTGGTGAAGAACTTGCAGAAAAACTTTCTGAACAAGCCAGAACGGCCCATGAACATCTAAAGAGTTTCCTAAAGGCTTCTAAGACAGCTCTTAATAGTACCAGACTTTATGCTACTAATAATGACATTCCAGATAAAACCCTACTTTTACACAGTCTGACGCCCAGTGTGACAGGGAGAACCAGTCAAACTCCGACACAAAAACTGACCCACGAACTGACCGAGAGAGACAGCCAAACTCTGACACAAAAACTGGGTTACGAAATGACCTGGAGAAAACAGACAAACTCCAACCAAAAAACTGAGCCATGAATTGACTGAGAGAGACAGTCAATCTTTGACACACAAACTGAGTCATAGTATGACTGGATCCGTAGACAAGATGCCATTTAATAAAAGGAAACAGCCTTCTAAAAGAAGTGATAAGAGGAATTTTTTCAGCGTCTCCCTTCAGGTCGCAAAAAAGTGCACGGATATCCAGCAAGAAACACTGCACTCTAACTGGCAAATCCAGCACAGATCAATCAGAAAACCCAAAATTTGAACTTCAGTAAAAACACCACCCCTACATGCAAAAATAAAACCTATAAATCAAAGTACTGAAGAAATTTTTTGCACAAAATATTAACTTCTACTGCCAGTTATGGGTAAAAAATAATGACCTTGAACCAGTTATCAGCAGGACAAACACTCCAACTACATCACCTAATTCCTCAACACTTCAACTGCAGCCTTTTTTAGTAATAAATCCCACTATCGAACAAACAACCTAAATAAAAAAATCTCTCTCTATACTCCATCAAAACACAGACCGGATTGCAAACAAAATTGACAGGATAAACGCTCTCCTATACACGCATAAGGCTGACGGTAGTAATTCTAACTGAACATGGTCAAAAAAAAAAGAAACAATGCTCAACACAAGAATAATTGGTTACTCCTTGCTAACAGAATATAGCAGAGAAAATCACCTAAAGGGAGGAGTTGCAATCTTCATTAAAGATCACCTAAAAAACAATAGCACAGCTCTTAACATCCAGCACTTCTCGATTGAACTCACATGCGAAATGACTGCCATAAATCTTAAAATAGGTAAAAGTCTATTCACGAATCATAGGGGTTTACAGGACAAAAGTAATCTTGAGACCAGTCTTGAAGCAATATCTGATGCTTTGGAAACCATACAGACACACAGACATCAAGTCATCTTAATGGGGGGACATTAAATATTGACTCTCTTAACAGAAATCATGACTCTACTTTATTGACTGAAACCTTAACCAGCTACAACTTATATAGGCTAGACCTCCCACCTACCAGAATTACTCCAACATCAAGGACGTCAATTGACTGTGTATGCAGCAACATCCCAGAAGACAACCTAAAGGTAGAAGTAATTGAAACAGGAATTTTCAGACCACACAGGGCAAATATGCACTATAAATCATACCTCACCCTCCCCTATGAACCACACTATAGCAGAAAGAAGAAATATGAGCGAAGAAAATCTGATGTCTCTAAAAGAACTCTTAAACCAGCAAAACTGGACAGAGGTCTATAATACCGACGAAGCTGATGAAGCCTACGCTAAATTTAGTAGCAACCCTTTCTTACCGCCCTTACGAAGCATGTCCCAAAAATAAAATCAAGACAAGGAAGAAGGAAAAAGAATTATGCTCTGTCTGACCCCACAGCATACCAGTTGAAAAAGGACTTCCTCAAAGCACAAAACATCTATAATACTACAGGTAGGGAGGAACATAGGCAAACTGCCATATTATTAAAGAAGGAATACGATCTCCAACTACGTCTCTTGAGGAAACAAAACACAATATCAAACAATTGCAACGGCTGAAAAACAAAAACAAAATCAATATGGAATTTTATTAATCTAGAAAGAAAAGCAAAATCAGACAACAGTGCCTTAACACATCTCAACATAAATGGAAACATAGTATCTGAACCATTGGAAATGGTAGACCACTTAAACACCTACTTTATTAATGCAGCCGATCAAACAATAGCAAGTAAAAAACCCAAATACTAACCACTTTAAACAGAACCAATCCCACACAGGGAAATATTCCCAACTTAATCCTAAGCCCAACTGATCCAGAGGAAATTTCCAAAATTATCAATGAACTTAAACCAAAAACTTCCTCAGGTTATGATTGAAGTCTCCTCTAGGCTATTAAAATTGTGTAAAGACGACCTTATAGAGCCTTTAGTTCATATTGCTAACAAATCATTCTCTACTGGAACCTTTCCATTAGCTTTGAAACTTTCAAAAGTATATCCAAAACACAAACAAGGATGTACAGCACAACCATCTAATTATAGACCGATATCCTTAATTCCAACCATATCAAAAGTTTTTGAAAAAATAGTTCTATCTCGTCTTTTAAAACACCTAACAAACAATCAACTTCTGACAAAATACCAACATGGTTTTAATGCCTGGAAAAATCCACAACCACTGCTTTGATTAGTCTGGTGAATTCATCATTGAACAACAGGAAGAAGGAAATACAACTACTGCTATTCTGCTTGACTATAGTAAAGCTTTTGATTGTCTTGACCACAAACATCTCCTTAAAAAGCTGTCATCACTAGGAATTCGGGGAACAACAAAAGAGTGGTTTAAAAGCTATTTAACAGACCGAAAACAACTGGTGGAGATAAAACACTATAACAATGGAAAACTAGAATTAGTAAGATCACATCCGAAGAAGATCACAAGAGGAGTCCTCAAGGATCGGTTCTAGGCCCTGTTTCTGTACATACTCTTTACAAACGACTTTCCTAAACTCCTTGAGCTCTATTTGCAACTGTTTAATGTACGCATAATGATACAGTGTTATTACTTGGCAGAGAAAACACAGAACAACTAGAAATTGATTCCTTCACAGCCATAAATATGGCAATCCAATACTGCCACAATAATGACCTTGTCCTCAATGAAAAGAAAACAAAACAACTAGTACTAGAAGAAACAGAGAAGTTGTCACACGAATACCAGAACTTGATGAAGTTAGCTCCACCAAATACCTTGGAGTTACAATTGACGAAGACTTATCGTGGACACAACACATCAACTTACTCTGCAAGAAACTTAGCACAGGACTGTATGTGCTGAGAAGAGTGAGAAGTATAAGTGACACCACAACTACCAAGACTGCATACTATGCACTCTTTGAGTCACACATACGCTATGGAATAGCTGTATGGGGAGGAACAACTAACACTAACCTACAACGTGTCTTCCTAAAACAAAAAAGAGCAATCAGAATTCTAGGGAACCTTCAACCAAGAGAAACATGCAGAGACACTTTCAAGAGCCTGAAGATCCTCACAGTCATAAGCATCTACATTCTAGAAGTTGTGACTTATATACACATCAAGGCGCCAGACGCGGCAAGAAATGGAGCACAGATCCACCACCAATAACACCAGGCACGCAACCAACTACTGCCTTCCTGTGCATCAATCTAGTAGGACTGAGAAGAAACCCAGCTACACTGGCGCCAAAATGTGGAACTCTCTACCAGAAGACCTTAAGAAGACAGAAGTACAAAAGTTTTCCACGCCGCCTGAAGAGTTGGCTTCAGGACCGACCCTTCTACAGCCTAGCAGAGTTCTATAACTGGAAACAACATTTCAACTAGCACTAACTTGAAATTAATTTTACCACTTTGATAGAGCATTTTAACACAAACTTTGACATGTCCATTTTTAACTCCAACTTGTTTCGTTTTGTATCATCAATGTTAACTTTAGATTTTTTCATTCTATTTCATATGTACATTTTTCTCTGTAGAAGTTTCATATGCAGCCAGATTGTATTCATTTAACACTGCTTTATTTTTAATGTTTTAACAGTTTTAACATTTGTGTCAAGTAATAATCACTGATCATGTAACATTACATGTTTTATAATATGTTAATTAATGTTCTACACTGTAATAGTTAGTAACTTTGTATTTGACGCCATTACTAATCTTAACGATTTATGTAAAATAAAGAAATTTTGAATCTTGAATCTTGAATTGCTTAATTGGGTCGTTGCGTCTTTTTTATGTATGGAGACAATCTGTGCTATCTTTAATTTATTTTGAAAAATATCTGACATTAAGGCAGAATTTATTAAATGTGTTAAGAGGTTTTGACAGAAATTACCTTACTTCTTTCATGATGATCACTGGGATGTAGGTGATCAGATACATCATTTATTCCTGCTGAAAATTTTCTTTCAAATGATGACATAATTTTTTCTACATCATATTCTGTAACAGTTATAAACCTAAACTTATCAAGTAAAATATTTTATTCATCATTAATAACTAGCTCTTCAACATTTGGTTTAACAAATCAAGGTGAGGCAAGAGTTCAACCACATTAATGAAATAATTATTAAATAATTCACTTATAAGAACTGGCTCGATCACACACAACTGTATCTTTATCAATCAATGAAATATTGTTATTTGCTTTGGGTTCACAGGAGGCTTTTCAAGCCTCTAAATTTACTATCTTCTATTTCATTGTTATTTATTGCTTGAATTGTAAATTTTATTGTCATAATATTGTTTTTGTTGATATTAAATAAGTTCTAAGCTCCATCTTCTTTTTTTATTTTTCTTTCAAAATTTCATTTTTTAATGCACTTCTATAAATATTTCATATGTTTATGAGCTTTTTTGTTTTTGTTTTATATCACCTGTTATCCAAAACTTTTCATCTGTTTCTTTATGTAACATCCAAATTGTAGAAAAGTGTTTGTTAAAATAGTACATAAATATAGAATGAAAAATGTCATATTTATTTTTCTACATTAGCTACAAAAACCTTCTCCCATGTTTCTTTAAATTAGTCTCTAATAAATAAATTTAAATTAAGTTTACTAAAATTTTCAATTTGTTTTTTTATTTTACTTTCTTGCTTGCAACATTGATCTTGAACATCAAAGATTTCTAATATTTGAGCATCATGATCTGATATTACTGTGATTATTCCATTAATTTTCTACTTTTCATCTGTAATGTTTGTAATAAACTTATCAATTGCTGTAACTGACGTAGCAGTTACTCTTGTTGGAAAATTGACAAAGTACTTCAGACCGTGCATTTGGAGAATATTGGAAAATCTTCAACGTAGTTTACTATCTGTTAGTACATCTATATTAAAATCCCTTGCTATTACTATATACATAAACTTATTCTTTATAAAGAAGAAGAAGAGTTTCTCAATATTATAATATTGAGAAACTCTTTGAACTTATCCAAGAACCTATCAAAACATTGTTGAGGTCTTCTATATATGCAAGCAAATGCAAATTTTAGATGTTTTGTTCTAATTTTTGCTATTCAACACTCAAATATTTTTTCTTCGATAAGTAATTGAACAGCTGGAATCAATATTTCCTTAGCATTGAGTTTTTTCCAAGCACACCTCCACCAGTTGTGTGTGACCTACTAAAATAAGTACAAACAGAAAAATCATTAAACTTGAGGCATGACATGTAATCACTAGACGTTTTGTTTGGTTTAGAATTTTGGTCCTTTTTGGAGGGTTCTGCAGACAAGGTAGTACTTATTTATTATGTATGCTTAATTATGGACACTGATATGGAAAAGACAAAAATCAATAAAACCATGTAAGTTAAACTTGTATATATTTACACAGTTTACACACTAATGTACTATACATATATACAAATGACGAGTTACAGTTTTAAATATAATTCTAATTATAAATAATCTAAGTTTATTATCTTATCTTACTATCTTTTAGTTTATAATTGTGTAAATGTTAAATGTTTTTTAGCACCATGTTAAAAGCTGTTGAGAGGGGAAATGTTTTGTTTAACTTGGAATTCTTTCTCTTTGAGTCCAACCATCTGCATCTGTTGTTAGATAGGTTTCCTGGCTTTAGGATTCCTCCCCCTGAACTAAGATAGGTCGTGCTACAGAAGTGTTTTGAACTATTCACACAAAAGTAATCATTTAATGTTGCATAGAAATTATATTGGGAATATCTTCAAAGGCCATTGAGTACTATACCTTATATAAAAGTTAAGCCTGTGATGTCCCCGCAGAAAATCGTCTGTGTTAAAGGAAAATGGCCAAGTAACAATTCGGTTGTATTGTTTATTATTTCTTTATAACAGTTTTAACAAATGTTTACATTTTTGCCTAAATAATTTTCTCATGGAAAATACAGCATATTTAAAACAAGGTAAAAATTTACTTATTACTAACAAATCTATAAATTATTATCTAATATATACAATTTCACATTGCTTGGTTTAAAGACCAGTCTTATTATTTACTGCTAATCTTAAATATATACATTATTTGTGAAGTTCATCAGCTGGTGTACGGGCATGACTTTCTTGTATGACCTGAATCATAAAACAGTTATATTTTCTTACTATTCATAAATGTTTGTAAGTTTAATTTTACTATTCTTATTTTATGTAGTATGAGATCAACTAATGCCTTTTTAAAAGTAAAATGCGTTTTAAGTAAAACTCATTTGTGATATTTTATACTTACTTATTAGCTTGTCTCAATTTTTCAAATCTAATTTATGTACAAACGGTAATGCTTGTTTAATATCAATCAATAAAATATTATAAATTTTCAAGTTCATATTAATTTAATGTTGTTTTTTAGTGCTATTTGTAGTTTATTCCTTTTTAAATCTCTGACATTTTCAGTTTCTTGTGGAAAATTATTCAATTGAAAATTTGACATATGATATTTTCTATTGTAGTATCACTAGATAAAGGAATACAACATTTTCTATGTTACAAAAGACATACAATCAATGAAGTATTTGTTTTAAATTTCAAACTAATAAACTGTAAATTGTCTATAAATTTAAAACCAGATATAACCTAATATTTAACTCTTTTAAAAGCAGCTTGCTATTTTTGAGTGAATATAAAGTTAACTCACCAGGTTGGCCACACAGTCCGCAGTTCCTCTGTTTTCCAGTGGCTCCACCCCGCTTCCTTCCTCCTGAATGAATAATCATCATCAAAACCAAAAACGTAATGGAACACTTTGTTGTGATAAACTATGGATATCACGAAATGTTGAAGTTATGGAATATTTCCCAAAACAACAGAGATCAAAGAAATTATCCAAATTTTTGAAAAATAGGATTATAATTAAGAGTATTGAGGTAACAACAGAAATGTTTCTAAAGTATGTAAGTGTCCCATAAAGGATAAGTTATCTATAATATAGTTAATTTATACAAAGTTCATAATAATTAGAAAAATAACAAACATACACTTAAATTACTTTTACACAATTAGGTCATTGGTATTAATATGCCCCTTCTTTTTGGATGTACACAAGAACACAGAGATCAGATTTGTTCATACGTCTGATAGTCACAGCCTTTGGTCCATTGATCTTACATATATTTCTCCAGCTCAAGATTTTTGAGTGCTCAGTTCTTTTTGTTGTTTCCATTACTTCCTCATGGTCTGGGCTGGGCAACAAACATGTCAGCGTTCTATGGGTGACTGATAGGACGATTCCTGTGCAATTTTGTGTTGAGTAGTGAGATCATATTTCAATATTTGACAAATCTGAGAGACAATACTCGTTTCTCGTCCTGACCTAAGATAAGTTCCTGTCATTCAGTTTTAGTTTACAACTGGTAAGGTTCTTCCTTGTACTCATAATACTGTCTTGTATTGTAGTATCACAATAGTATTCTAATCATTGGTATTAAATTAAAATAGCATATATATATATATATATATATATATATATATATATATATATATATATATATATATATATACAGGGTGTATATTATGTCTGGAAACACCCAAATATATCCTTTAATAATTTAAATATAAATTTGAAACCTCTTACAATCGTGATAGAGATTGGCCATCTACTTTTTGGAACAATGTTTTGTTATGTCACACCAACGGGGGACGTCCTGCCGAGGGTATCGTGAATATTCTTAATGGAAGCCTATACCTTGTGATACATAATTTTTAAAGGTAATAGCTTACTGAATTGAATGCCACAAACCGCATCTCAAAGGAATTATTCTATCAGAAAATAGAGAGCATTTTTAGTATTGAAAATTTACTGATGTTCAACAATGTAATTTTAACATGGTTCTTGCCACAAAATGTGTTACACTAATTTTTTAGCATTTTTTAAATGTTCAATTAAAATAAAATAAACAATTTATTTTTAAGCTGGTTTCATTAGTACAAATTTACCAGTTTTTATTACAATGAATAAAACTTATGAGTCACTTTCTCCCTCTGATTACTTATGAATCTGTACTTGGTGTTTTCCAGTCAGCAGGAAGGTTTAAAGAGACAAAGGTCACTAGCCTATGAGAAACATTATTGTGTTATTAATCATCTGGTCTACAGGTTTCAGTTTTGTTGAGCATGGAGCTTTCACTAGACAGGTCTAAGCTTGGGGAATTACAAATGGACAAAGGTCATATCATTCCTGTCGAGTTAATCAGTGTCTCTGAAGCATTGCTGTCAACAAGTTATCTAATTACAGTAGTTCAGTTTTTATTTGGCATTTTAATGGAATTGTCTGAAAGAGAACGAATTACTCTGTTGATGATGCGAGGATATGGCGATCGTCAAAGATCTTATCGGGAAAGTTTGTAATTTGTTTAATGACACTTTCCCAGAAAGGAATCCCATAAGTGTTTCAACAATATCAAAAACTATTGAGCGTTTTGAAATGACAGGGAGTGTACGTAATCGGCCAAAGTCGGGTAGGATACAATCTGCAACAGATGAAGAACATGCACTAGATGTTTTGCAAACATTTATTGAAGACCCACATACATCGCTCAGAAAAGCTGCACAGCAACATGATATGCACCCTATGTCTGTGAGTAAGATTTTGAAAATTAATAAATACAAACCATTTAAAGTTCATTTAAGTCCAACAGTTAGGTGAGGATGATTACGACAGAAGAGTTTGAGTTTTGTGAACTTGTGATGCGCAAATGTGATGACAATAGAGATTTTCTGACCAACATACTATTTTCTGATGAGGCAAACTTTTTTCCTAAATGGCAATGTTAACAGGCACAATTGCCGTTACTGGGCTAGTGAAAAACCCACATTGGATTTACTGAGTCCCATTCACAGCAACCACAAAAACTGAACGTATGGTGTGGAATTTTAGGGTAACAAAAATTGTTGGACCCTTTTTCATCAATGGAAATTTTAAATGCCGAACTTTACTACAATATGCTCCAAAATGAAATAATCCCAGCTATTCAAATTGCATCAGGAGAATACTTTGATAATGTATGGTTTCAGCAGGATGGTGCTCCACCCCATTATGGGAGACAGGTAAGAGAGTATTTGGATTTAAGGTTTCCTCATAAATGGATTGGCCGAAGAGGGGAAATCGAATGGCCTCCAAGATCTCCGGATTTTGTCACCAATCGATTATTTCCTATGGGGTCATTTAAAATCCAATGTTTATAGAAGAAAGCCTCATAATTTGGAAGACCTAAGAAACAGGATTATAGAGGAGATTGCTTTGATAACTGAAGAAATGTTAGGCAACTCTGTCGAATCATTTTACACAAGATTGGCTCATTGTCAAACCGTAGAAGGAACACAGTTCGAACAATTGCTTTGACACCAAATGCAGGTAAAACGTTTGTTGTAAAGACTTTTCTAACAGCATACATTATTTTTTTATTTGTAATAAGAAATCAATATAACATAAGTATTTCCATAATTGTACTGTAATAAAAACTGGCAAATTTGTGCTAATAGAACCAGCTTAAAATGAAATTTTTGTTTTATTTAATTGAACATTTAAAAAAATGCTAAAAAATTAGTGTAACACATTTTGTGGCAAGAACCATGTTAAAATTACATTGTTGAACATCAGTAAATTTTCAATACTAAAAATGCTCTATTTTCTGATAGAATAATTCCCTTGAGATGCGGTTTGTGGCATTCAATTCAGTAAGCTATTACCTTTAAAATTATGTATCACAAGGTATAGGCTTCCATTAAGAATATTCACGATACCCTCGGCAGGACGTCCCCCGTTGGTGTGACATAACAAAACATTGTTCCAAAAAGTAGATGCCCAATCTCTATCACGATTGTAAGAGGTTTCAAATTTATATTTAAAATTATTAAAGGATATATTTGGGTGTTTCCAGACATAATGTACACCCTGTATATATATTGTGTTTTCTTGTTTGTTATTTTAGTTCTCTTACAATTTGAGCTATTACACTTTTAACCAAGCCCTGTGTTGTACATGAGGGTAAGTCAAAATGATCCTTGCATGTGGAGTTATTATGAAAATACTATGTATCTATGTATGTTGTGTAATGTCTCAGTATCATGCAAGTCAAATATGAAAACCAAAGCCACCATTTACAGTACAGCAGTGTTCTGAGAATGAAAAATTAAGAAATGACAATACTCTAGTGAATGAATGAATGGCAAAGTGTTTTATTTTGAACCCAAATATAGCATGTTACATACATAAAAACACTACATCTACAATGGCCTGAAGGCTGCCTGTAGTGGTTGTCAGAACTGAAATAGTAAAACTTAATAATCAAAGAATAACAAAAATAATTCAAAAACAACACAATTCAAAACAATAATGAGACTCCAGTTTGTGATACAATATCTAGTTTTTGTAGTTTTGATGCCAGTGCTAAATAATCTTATACAAAAACCAATTTGGAGATGCTCAAATCTTTAGATGTAGCATGACTAGCTAAAGAAATACAGACTTTAAAACTGTAACCTAAAGTAGTTAGCTCTTTTTCTGAAACAGAAAGGACAACTCAAGGTCCCAGAAATATCAAGAGGGACCTGACACCTACCTTAACATAAATCTAGTTCCATGTTTTTCCTTGCATGTGTATGGATTTGGAACAGTATTATAATTTATGTTTCTTGCTTTATTAATGTAGGTGCTTTGGGTAGGCTGGGTAGTTGGCCACAGCTGAATTTGTCAATTGGGATGTTGGCGGTGATTGGTTTAATTGGAGAGGGCTTTTATTATTTTGGTTATGAAACTGTTATTGACGGATGTGATACTGTAGGTGGAAGATTGTTGTGTTACAGATTTGTCTTTAAATTTGGTTTTTTACATCTTGTTTGCTATTCATTTGGTTGTGACAAAATAACTTTGTGAATATAGTTTATGAATGTGTAATTTTTTACCGTGTTTTTGTAAAAATGTATACCCACAAACTGCCCTTTCAAACTTTTACGTGCTGTATCATCTTACTCACAATTTGCTTTACTATGTTAAAAATTCCAAAGCTGTAGCTTCAAAACTTACTGAGCAACACGTACCTAAAGTTAAAACCTAATAGTTTTTTGGAAAATTGTGTTTAAAGAAGACTCATATAGTACATGATACAAATCTTAGTAATTACTCATATTATAATAGCCGTGGCCAAAGTATGGATGATTATTCTGCATTTCCTTGTCACCCCTTTCCTTCTCCATCTGCCTGTATTTCATTTTGTCTTTTTTTATGATTCTGAATACTGCTTTATCGGCTTTGTATATTCTGGCATTGTAAATTTTTCAGGTCTTCAATTGTATTAAAGCTTAATGCACATTTTTGAACCCTTCAAAACTGAAAGTTTGGTTATATTTTCTTTATTGAAAAAAGTACAGAATCAGCTATCCCTAATTTTCAGGTATTGGTTCCCACAAATTTTTTTGTTGGTATACATGTTTAAATCATGGTGTTAATTAAACTGATGACTCATTGGAGTTTTATTTTGGCAGTGTAGGCATTATTTAGACAGGTCTGTAAACAGGCTTGATTGTTAACAACTGGTTTTGGCAAGCAAAAGCAATAATAGAACCATCTCAAATTTCAAACCTTTATGTGGTAATATATGAATATTACGAACTGGTTATTAGCAAAACCTTAGATATTGAACTCTCTGCACAAAATTGAACATGCATACGGTTACTTTTAAAACTGCATAAGGTAGATTAGTTTTGAATATAAAATAGATGTGTACGTGTTCAGTATGTAATACGCTAAATAAATTAGGACAATAAACAATCATTTTAAAATATTAGGGGTCCCTCTCTACTCGGTTAAGCACATATAATCTTAACTATTTCTGTGCTTCATAAAAATTTATACATGTTTATGGCTTTATTCTTAGGATGTGTTGAAACTTTTTTTGATGTTACACATAAAATTTGGAGGAAACAGTATGGTATTTACATTTTTAATAACTATTTTTTGTCTATAGTACCTCATCCAATTTTATAAAGTACTTTTATATACAATAGATATGGTAAAAATGTTTAAAATCTTATGTTTTATATTAAAGGATAGACATGTTTTGTAATATAAAAAAATAAAAACAGTCACCTTTTGTAAAAAGTAAATATTAAAAAATTAATGATTTTTTTAATTTTTAGAATTAAAAACAATACTATTTAACTTAGATTGTAAAATTAATGACAGGCTAAACTAAATTACCCTACCTCTATTAGAGTTATGATCCGAGTCATACGGCCTCGCTCTGAACTGAGAAGGACCTTGTGACCCCCTCCCTACTCCTCTCCCTCTTCCACTTCCCCTACTACTACTCTCTCCCCCTCCTCCCCCTTCATCATCTGCCCACTGGAAAAAATTGCAACGATCCTCTTGAGGCTTGGAGCAGGAGAAGAAAAACCTCCCCTTGTTCACTGACTCCTTCATCACCTTTAGCCTGTTAACAGTAACATTCACAGTTGGGTTAAAAATGAGTGGAAAGTAATAAATTGCTTAAAATGTAAAGATCTCACAAAAGCATTTGAGTGTATTTCTCATGATAAAGTAAACTGTTTTATTACAGGGTTAAGAACAATGAGCTTGCATTGGTAAATTTCTTCCTTGGAGATGGAAAGTATCAGTATCAGTTGTTTAGGGGCTAAATGTATCTAGTTTTATAAATGGAAGTGTTGGGGTATCTCAAGAGTCTGTCCTTGGCCCCCCTTCTTATTTGTAATAGCATTTCATGATTTTACTTTTAATATTCCTTGTCCATTAGTCTTATATACAGACGACACTACATTCTAAACTAACATAAAAATCTTAAGGACCTTATCAACCAATAAAAAAATCCAGTCTTTGAATACTGTTTTAAAATACTGGTTTAAAATAGTTCAGCAGTAAATAATAATACAGAAAAATCATTTTTTTTTAAATAATACAATTTGCAAAAATCGAAAAACCAATAAAATTATTAGGTATATACCATAATGGTAAGAATAAACTGGCATTGACACATTCAGAAATTATGTAAAATTGATTAAGAGTGATATTTTTTTACATAAATTAGCAACTTAGTAACTTTTAACATGTTAATATTAGCTCACTTTGCATTCTTTTTTCATTCACACTTAAGATATGGAATTACTCTATGGGGCAATAGTACAGGTTCAAAGAAAGGTCTTATATAGCAACAAATCTGAGTCATAACCTATGTACAATAAAGATAATCATGTAGAGAACTGCTTATACTCTAGAGATTTTTAGACACATTTAAAAAAAACTCACAAATTTACTGTAGGCATTTCATAAAAGCGAAACAGATAAAAATAATGTAGTCAAATATATAAAAATAGTAGAATGTGAAAAATAAAATGCAATTTCCCTAATGGCAAAGGAGAAAAATTAACTTATTGTAAAGGACAAGAAAATATTAAAACTGCTAAATGAAAATTATGTACTAAAGAGTGAATTAAGATTTAAACTATTAAGGGATAAAACAAAATTTAAAATGAGATAAAACTTAAAGCAAAGGGATGAACTAATTAAGACACTAAATGACCAAATTAATGACTATAAATCAGAACTGTCCAACCACAAGACAAACGGGCTGATTTACAAGTATTTTATATAGAGCTGACAGTTGATTACAGAAACCTTATTGGAAAATTATCTAAATATCAAACATAATTTTCAGAAAGTTGATTTTGAGTTGTTAACATTTCTCTTGTAAACATTTCCTCAACTTTTACACAGAACGATCATAGCTAAAGTTATAACAAAACCTAAAAAAACAGTCACATAAACCTAAAACGCATTACATTACTCAGTATATGATTTGCATGTGGAGAATGGTTTTACTGCTGCATTTGAAAAGCTTCAAGATAAAAATTCAGAGTTTCCTAAAACAGTTATAGTAATGAATGAGCTGAAAGGTACAATTAGTCCACAAATACTATTACTAAATAAAATCAGGACCTAGCATCACACCCAAGCCTTTCAATGAAGTAGTATAAAGGCAATGCCTAATCAGAATAAAAATGGAAATATGGCAATTACTTGTGAAAATCATAGTCATAATGTAGCAATAATAATGAAGGAAAACAAGGTTGTCGGTACTGCAAAACCAAATGTTGGAGTAACAGAATTGAGGAATGATATTTTAAAACAATCAATTGCAGAATGCCTGGTCATAATGGTAGGTGATAACGACGGATATAAGAATCAAGTTTATATGGTTTACAACACTCTTCAGTTGACTCTGCAGCAACTTTGTTGTCCAAAGATATTATTAACTCGTATACTATTAAGATATTTTCTCTTTGCCAAAAAATCAATGAGAACATTATGGATCTAAATAGTTTTTACAACGGTTTATCACATGAACTAAATAATCTTCAGCTGGTTAACATAAGCCTTTTTCAAGAAAAGACGTCAGGAGATGGAGATGGAGTGAACTTGAATAAAAGAGGGAAGAACAACTTTGATATCTGCTATATAGATGATACTCAATCAAATCCATCCATACAAAGAGACAACAAGTCAAGTAAGCATGTTAACCCTCACCCTGAGCAGAATCTGCAATGTTCAGAGGAAAACATCCACTAACTGCAAAATCAATCTCCACAGCACAATATTTCTCATCAGACCTCTACTTGCTTTTCTTATTCCAGTAAAATATTTACTTATAAGTTTCATCTCTCAGTCTACAGGCATTTTCAAATTTAAAAGGACAGAGGAATAAATATGAGGCATGATTGATTAGGGTAAGTACCATTTTAAGTATAAAGAAACAAACTTTTTGTAAAAATTTTATTTTTCTACGAAATCACACACTTGTCTGCTTTTCTAGATAAATTATACCAATATTATGTCACTTATCCAACCAAACAACATCCTATTAATACCATCATGATAGAAGTTTGCCACCTGTTTTAACAGTGACTGCCACATGATCGTTTTGACGCTATTGTTGCCATTGCAGCTTTGACTTTTAAAATGCTTATACACTTTTAAACTGTTCTAAGCCAAATGTTGTGATAAGATCTTGAATTCATTTTACAGCATGTGAAAGGGCATTGTAATGCAGTAGAATGATTTTTTTTATGGCTCAAACGTTCAGTAAAAACGACATAGAAAACACTACTTGAAACTCTTCTGATAACAAAGAATTTTTGAAATATCTGTTCATTTTCACTTACTGCACCAAATTGTGAGTGATCAATGAAGGTTGCCCACTCTGTTTTTATCATGAAAATTCTTTTAACCATATTTTAAAGTTATTACCCATTGGTGCTCCATTTTATCAGTCATAATGTTTTGTCTCTACACTTCACAATTGTGACAGTAAATATCAAGTGCTTTCACATCTTCAGTGATAAAAAAATAAAAAAGCCTATTTTACCCTTGGTTAGATTGTCAGAGACTTTTTAAATACGCATAATTTAAACATGATCAATTAATGCCATAATGTTGTCAGTGGTTTGCCAAAAGACATAAGTAGACAATGTGCAAGCACAGAACATGAACTATAGCACTGGAAATTCAAAGCAGTACTTTCATAAAAAATACCTTGTATTTATTTATTTTTAAATGCAACAAATATCTAACAAATAATGTTTACTTACTTTCTTGCAGGAATACCGCATGTGCAGCAAACATCATCTGAAATAAACAAATTATTACCAAAGTGTCATACAGTTATAGTACGTAAGTTAGTTATTGTTTATGTCACTGAGTTACACTGGGTTAAAACCCCCAAGCTTATGCTCTCCTCTGAGAAAATTTGCAGAGACTGTATAACAGAAAATCTCTAAGCATGCCTGAGGTCAAAATTGATAATTTAACAAAATTTACGTCATACGTACAAGCTCATTATTTCCTGCAGAAAACGTATAGTAAAAAACCCAGTGTCCCTCAGGTCATTTCATAAAATTTGCTACATCAGACCCAGAAGCTTTGGAGAACACTCACGGAGAATGTACAGCAGAAATTCTCTAAGCATGTCTGAGATCAAAGTTGTTTATTTTATGAAATTTATTACATCAGACCTAGAAGCTCATTATTTCTTCCTGAAAAACTTGCAGAAAATGTACAGCATTTATAGAGAACACTCTCTAAACCTCCATGAAGTCAAAGGTGGTTATGTGTGAAATCTGCCATAATGGAAACTCCAAACATTTTCTATGAATTTGTACAGAAAATTTATAGTACGAAGTCTCTACAAGTGATCCCACATGTTTGTAATGAGCCGGGTCAAATTCTCGTGCCCCTTTCGGTTTTCCCGACTCTTTTTTGTTATAGTGTTTTATTTTGTTGTTGGTGTTTGCTCTCGTTGACTCTTCGAGGCTTTGGTGTCGTCTGCGACTGGATCGAGAGAGTAGCGACTTTCACTTCTGTTCAGACCGTTACTAGTGAAGTTTATTTTGTTTTTACCCTTTTATTTAGTTTTGGGTTTTGTTCTGCCCCAAATGTCTGGCTAAACACGGCTGTGTCAACTGACGAGTGAGTAACTGTTCTCTATTTATATTTTACTTATATTTGTTCGTTTAGCAGGTTAACCTCAATAAGCGTGTGGTTCTGAATTTAAGTTATAGGTTCTGGGGATTCTAGTTTTGTATTTATTAGTTATGTGTTATTTAGTAACTTGTCTCCTTTTCTCCCAGCCTTAGGAGGCCGCTAAATTGTTTTTTTACTCACCCTTGAAACTGGCAACTTTAACTTTTCCCATTGTTTTTGTTTCTTAGGCTAACTTTTATTTTGGGGGAATTTAAATTGGGATTTATGTTTTCCGGATTTAACTTTTATTCTGTCAACTCTAGGCAAACTGTTTTCACCCTGTTTCTAAGTTTAAGTTTTTAGCCTAGATAGGCCTAGAGTTTAATATAAGCCTAGATCAAAGGGTTTCTTAGGCTATCTTTTGTTTCCCTAAATTTTCAGGGGGGATTTACCTTATTATAGCTGCAGGGAGCCTTTCCCCTGCTTTTCAGAAAGTTTCAGCTAATTCGGTTCAGGAATTAACTCTACATAGTGTATTTTATAAGTTTTTCCATAATTTTAGTTTCCTTGGTAGTTGTCTTGTATTATGGTTATTATTTTTTTTTATGTACCACCAAATGTTTATATTAAGCTCTCTCTGCTTGACCCAGATGTCCCTGCTACTTTTACTAAAGGTTCCAACTCCTTTTGTGCTTGCTTTTACTTACTGTTAGTCTTTAAAGTTGAAATTCTGACCTTATCTTAATTTTTTTGTACTTGGTTATATGAGTTTCTTTTGTTTTTTTAAACCAAAGGTTTTCTAGACTTACCTTTTGTTTTGTACTGTACTATTACTTATGTCACAGCAGTTAATTATAACTTTAACATGTAATTTCCTGTATATTTATTAATTACACAGGCCAAAGATGAAAAAACTTTTTTTACTAAAAAATACCTTATTTCTAATGTTTTTTAGGTCGCTGAATCCAAATATGATGCTTAAAAAGCTGTATCACCCACAATTTCTTCACCATTTTTGAAGTAACATTTTTTTAACTAAGCGATTTCTACAGAGTTTAAATATAATCAAAAAAGTAGAGGTAATGGACTTAAATTGTGTTGGTAGCACTGCTGAAACACACTAAAAGATCAAAAAAGGTAGATTCCATTTGAACGTTAACAGCTGATGTTTGTTTACTGTCAATCTAACCTCACTTTCACGGTTTTTGTACACGTGCTCAACACAATGTCTAACCGCGGTTGTAAAAACTCTGTTGTGACAGTTTTTGTTATATTTGTGGTGAGTTCTGTGATTAAAAAACACCAAAGAAACATTGCGGACTTTGTGAAAAAGGTTTATCGATCATACTTTGGAACCTTACTTGGAGATCAGGATAAATATTGGGCGCCGCATAAGGTATGTTATGTATGTGTTGAAGATTTAAGAAAATGGTCAAAAAAAGGAGAAAAAAAATCCTTCAAATTTGCTGTTCCTATGATATGGAGAGAGCCAAGAAATCATTTCTGATGATTGTTACTTTTGCAGTGTTGATGTAACTGGTCACAACTCAAAAAATAAGAAGGTAATAAGCTACCCTAACCTTATGTCTGCCATCCGACCAGTGAAACACGGTCAAGATTTGCCGGTCCTGAACCTCCAGATGATTTGGGGATTCCATTCAAACTGAACCATCTTATGATGTAGAATCTGAGTTAGATGAACAAGATGATGAAGAATTTCGTAGTATTACAGAAAATGTAGAGCCTAAGTTGTTTACTCAGATTGAACTTAATGACTTGGTTAGGGATCTAGGCTTAACTAAAGAAAAAGCTGAATTGCTTGGCTCTAGACTAAAAGAAAAGAACTTGTTGGGTGCTGGAACCAGCATTTATGTGTATAGAAGAGGAGAGAGCAACAATTTTCAAAGTTTTTTGAACAAGATGGTGATTTGGTGTACTGTACAGACATTCCAGGTCTGATGAATGAATTTGGTGTTGAGTACAAAAAGGAAGACTGGAGGCCTGTTCATTGACTCATCCAAAAGAAGTTTAAAGGCTGTTTTATTACACAATGGAAACCAGTACGCATCTATACCTGTTGGTCATTCTGTACACATGAAAGAAAGCTATGAAAACCTAGAAATAGTGCTGAATAAAATAGGCTATTGTGATCATGGTTGGATGATATGTGGTTGATTTAAAAGTAACATGTATGCTACTTGGTCAACAAGGTGGTTTTACCAAGTTTCCATGTTTCTTGTGTGAATGGGACAGTAGGGCTAGAGATCAACATTGGTGCAAAAAGAACTGGCCCTGCTAGGGAATCTTTAAAACCAGGTGAAAAGAACATTCTTCGCAAAAACCTCGTAGATCCAAAAAAAGTGCTCCTACCACCTCTTCACATAAAGTTAGGCCTCATGAAACAGTTTGTCAAGGCTTTGCCTAAAGATGGGCCATGTTTTATGTATCTCTGCCTAAAGTTTCCACACCTTTCAGAAGCTAAACTGAAAGAAGGCGTCTTTGTCGGGACCAGACATTAGAAAAATGATGTTAGACCTTAACTTTGAATCGACAATGACCTCAAATGAGAAAGAAGCATGGGTGTCATTCAAGCAAGTGGTTACCAAGTTCTTGGGGAATAAAAAAGATCCAGAATATGTTTGCTATTGTTGCTAACATGTTAAAGAACTTTAAAAAGTTAGGATGTTTGATGAGCCTGAAAGTTCACTTCCTGAACAGTCATCTTGATTACTTCCCGGAAAACTTGGGCGATGTAAGTGAGGAGCAAGGAGAGCGTTTTCCACCAGGACATTAAAACTGATGGAAAAACTCTATCAGGGCCGCTGGAACACTAACATGATGGGGGACTACTGTTGGTCACTTCACAGAGAAGTTCAGCAGGCGACTCATCGTAGAAAAAGCTACACAAGAAGTTTCAAAGAAAAGAGGGAAAGAAAATACAAACCAATCCCAGATGACTAATGGAACCTGTATTATACCACATGTATAACTCTTTCAAGTAACCTATTGTATTAATATATTCATAATTATGATGTAACATAGTGTTTCATTAATTTCACCATATACCGTATTTATACTACATAAGAAACTACATAAAAATGTATACTACATAAAAACCCAAATTGCAGAAAAAACTATGGGTGATACAAAAAAACTAAGGCCAGATTTGGATTCAGCACATAAAAATCTATAAAAATCAGCTATTAAAGTAAAAAAAAAGTTTTCACAAAAAAATTTTTCGTTGACCTGTGTTATAATAGTTTTACCTTCTAATTTTTTTTTTACTATTTTCTTTTTTTTCACTCTTAATTCTTAACTTTTATTCTTTTGAATTGTTTTCATGTACCCAGGGCTTCTGAAACTTGTTTATACACTTTTACTTTGTTGAAATGTTTACCTAGCATGACAGGGTCTGGGTTGACCACTTATAGTTTTGTTCTCCAGGTGCACCTGAGTAGGCAACCTTTCTGGGTAGTTTTGTCTGCGTTTGTCCCCTTGTTTTTTTTCTTCTCAAATATATATATATATTTTCACTATGGCTGGCCATCCACGTTCTTTCTTTGCCTTTCCTTGCTCTCTCTCCGTGAGTCGGGCCCCGCTCCGCTCCAATGGGAGCACGTTCTTTGTTAAGCTAGCTTGGTACGGGCGAGCGGAAGCGGGGTGTGGCTCAGATGGTAGCAGAGCGTGGTTATGGCTTGCTAAGCGGTTTCCCGGGCTGGGAGCATGTAATGTTGAGTTTTGTGTGTTAGTTATTCCGTGTTTTATAGTATTGTATTTGTGCGGGGTTTTACTGGGTTTTTTTTTGCCTCAGGGAAGTAGGAGCTGGGTACTCTTATTGAGCCTCGTCAGTTGGTTGCCTTTTGAGTTGAGACTACTTAAGTTTAGTAAGTTAGATTTTGTTTGTCTTGAAGTTGATATGGCCGTCTCTTTGGTGCCTGAGTATCTCCGGAAGCCGGAGCTGGTTTTTGAGGTCGTGTCTAGGGGGCAGCAGGCTCGGGAGGACGTAAAGGGGTTGAGAGCTCAGCTCAGGGCCTGTTTGAACTTAGAGAGGACATGGCAGGAATCATTTTGTTTGGAAGATGAATTAGCTAGCTGCAAGACTAGGATGGAAGAATTAGAGGATGACATTGATAATGGGTCACTGCCTTTAACTGGGTCGGCCAAGGCTCGTTTGGGCTCCCAGATTATTCACTGGTGCGCCAGGGTGCAACTGCTTAATAAGGCTCCTGGACTCACCGCTGATATTGGTGCATGGGCCATTACTACTTCTGAAAAACTACAGTCAGCCCTGGAGAGTCTAGGTGAGGTTAGGTCCGTCAGAGAGAGAGGGGCCTCCTTTCAGGAGCCTCCTACTCTGTCAATTTCGGATTCTCGTATTGCTGAGCTTGGAGGAGCTGCAGGTCCTCAGGGTGTTGCTCCAGGGTGCCGAGATTCGGAATTGGTATCCTCTGCCATTTCTGCTGCAATTGGAGGTTCAAAGTCTTCGGTACATCCTGTGTTCATGGATCATGTAGGTTGTGGGACGGTTGTTGATGGCCATGATGTCTCAGGTCTATTTAGTTCAGCCTTTGCCAAGTTGTCCCACCCACTCTCACCTATACTTCAGAGCATGCCCAAGGCCGATGGATTGGAGTTAAATCACCTCCTTGCTTTTCTTCAGGAAGCTTTCAAAATTCAGGAGTTTCCTGGAATGACCGATTTGGTACTTATGGAAATTTTAGCCCCCTTTTGCTTGAGACCACTAAGTGACCGCCTACTTGACTGTCTCAAGCGAAGAGCACCTTTTGATGAGTTTCATGCTCAAGTTATTGAATATTTTATACCTGGTCGTGTCATGGAGCGTTTGCGAGTTGAACGTATTTATCGCCCACAGGCACCCGGAGAGACGCTTAGTCAATTTGTCGGCGAGATACGAGGGGTGGCCCAAATACTACGTCTTGACTTAAGCGAAAGGCAACTGGTGGACATTATTCTGGAGGGAATCAACCTGGAGGACCGTTGTCGTTTGGTTTTCTGCACAAGACCCACGTCTTGGGCGGATCTAGACCGTCTCTGCATTGCATCCAGAGGAGTCCAGGATGCGGATTTCCTAAGGGAGAGATTGATGGGACATCTGCCCAGTGAACCTCCTGGAAAGGTTCGGGTTTCAGCAGGGTCAGGGCAGGGGGTGCAACTCCCGCGTGGGCAACCCCCAACTTGTTTTGGTTGTAACCAGAGGGGTCACTTGAGGCGGGATTGTCCTCGGGCACGTGGGAGT
Source organism: Homalodisca vitripennis (assembly GCF_021130785.1). Lineage (NCBI taxonomy): Eukaryota > Metazoa > Arthropoda > Insecta > Hemiptera > Cicadellidae > Homalodisca > Homalodisca vitripennis. Next base: position 107,366,608 of record NC_060208.1, read on the forward strand.
TTTGGTTCCTCCTGACTTGTTAATCTTCCGGGACCTGGAACTGGACTCCTTGTTAACTCCGTCACTTCGGCAAGAAAACCTAATATTGTTAGTAATAATATAGTTGCCGGACTAAATATGTCTGGTAGCGTGATGTCTGCTAGGGTGAAGAACAGGGGTAATAAAGTCAAATCTTGTAAGGTATCCACCAATAAGGAGACCATTGCTTCCTTGGCTGCATTGGGTGTGAGAGCGGGTTGCTCGGTTTGCCCATGTGTAGATGTCCTTGTCGGAGATGTGAACCGGAAGGCCCTTGTGGATTCTGGTTCAGCACGCAGCCTGATATCCTTGCGTTTTTTCCAGGAGTTGTCAGCCTCTGGTCTCATCCGACAGGTTGAACCTAGTTCTTTAATTTGCTGGACAGCGTCTCGCTCTCCTTTGCCCATCACTCATGAAGTCCAGTTTAAAATCAAAATCCACCATTTTTCTTGGGTGTGGCGGTTTTTGGTGGCAGGGGAGTTGTGTTTTCCTTTTATCTTGGGGGCTGATTTTATTTGGAGGACTGGCATGATTTTGGACTTGGGCAATGGCCGGTGTTTCTTTCGCTTTTCTCGGCGGGTGTCAATACCTTTTTCGGATGAATATTCTCATGGGGCTGCCGCAGTCGAAGCGGAGGGAGATAGGGTTTCCATTCCTGATCCGTTGGGGCATCTGACCGTGGAGCAGGCTGAGACTATAAGGGGCATTTGTTGCCGCTTCCCAGAAGTACTCACACCAAAACTGGGTGTTACGAAGCTTCTTGAGTACGAGATTCGCCTCACTGATACCCGCCCGGTTCGTTCTCACCCCTACAAACTTGCTCCACCTAAAATGGAAATGCTGAGGAGCATCATTAATGAACTTCTAGAGAATGGAGTTATCGAACCTTCTTGCTCAGGTTATGCCAGTCCCGCTTTCCTGGTCCCTAAGCCAAATGGTAAGTCCAGAATGGTCCTGGACTATAGAAAGCTTAATTCCCAGATTGAGATTGACTCGGTACCTCTCCCCGATCTACATTCGGCATTTGATTGGTTCGGTAAGGCCAAATTTTTCTCCATATTTGACCTTAACCAGGCTTACCACCAGATACCTTTGAAGCCTGAATCTCGTCCTCTCACTGCGTTCTGTGTTCCCTGGAATTTATATCAGTTTACCCGTGTTCCAATGGGCTTAGCTGTGGGAGCTCAAACTCTTACCCGACTATTAGACTCTATTTTCCATGACGTCAAGTTTAAATTTGTATTTAACTATTTGGATGATCTTCTTGTATACAGTGAGAGCTTTGAAGAACATTTGACCCATCGGAGGAAGTTTTATTTAGGTTGCGTGGTGCTGGCCTTACCGTCAACCCGGAAAAGGTGAGTTTCGCCCAAAGTGAGATTTCTTTTCTGGGTCACCTTATTTCCACCCGGGGCGTCTGCATAGATCCAGCTCGGACCCAGGCGATCAGGGATTTTCCTCCTCCCAAACATGCAAAGGGAGTTGCACGTTTCGTGGGAATGATAAATTTTTACAGGCGTTTCATACCCAATATTGCAGAGTTGGCCGCTCCTCTTAATCTGCTTCGCAAGAAGGGTGCTAAGTTTGAATGGGGTGAAACACAGCAGACGTCCTTTCAATTGTTGAAAGAAGCTGTTATGCAGCCTCCTGTGTTGGCTATGCCGGATTTTGGTCGAAAATTCGTCTTACAAACTGATGCGTCCTCCTTGGCTATTGCGGCGGTGTTGTCTCAGGAGGTGGATGGCGTCCGGCAGCCAATTGCTTATGCTTCACGCACATTTTTTTTTTTTTTTTTTTTTTTTTTTTTTTTTTTTTTTTTTTTTTTTCCTTCTGAGGGAAGAGGACACTTTGTCCCCGCACTTAGTCCTAAAAGGACCTTTGCGCCTCCCTTACTTTTATTTGTGCCCTCAAAAACCGAGGCTTTTGCAAAAACCAATCAAATTTAAGGGCTCCTGTTCTCTGATGTCCTTGGGGCTGAGGAGATATGCTCCCAAGTATCTTTTCCTAGTCTCTACGATGGCAGGACAATCCAACCAAATGTGCTCTGCTGACTCCTCCTCCTCTCCACAGAGTCTACATTCGCTGCTCCTACTAAGGCCTACCTTCACAAGGTGCTTCCTCAGAGGGCCATGTCCTGTCAACATTCCTAATATCAGTCTTATATCCTCCTTATTCTGGTCTAGGAGAGCTGTCCACCCTTTTGCATAAGGAGAGATAAACATTTTCGATATTCTTAAACCCGAGGCTCTGCTCCAATTCTTGTATCTTGTCCTCTTTTCCCAATCTTTAACCAGAGCTTTAATGCTGGAGAAGGATATTCCACAACCTGGCTCAGGCCCCACCAATATGGATTCTGCTCCCTTTTTGGCGAGGATGTCCGCTTTTTCGTTTCCATGAATTCCTTCATGACCCGGCACCCATCCGAGTGTTACTCTGTTATTTGTTGCTAGCTCTGCTAGGGCCTTCCTGCATTCCCAGACCGCTTTCGAATTAATCGAACAGGTATCCAGTGCCTTCAGTGCAGCCTGACTATCAGAGAGTATAAGGTATGATAATCCTTTTGTCCCCAACTGTGTGAGTCTTCTAGAACATGAATCTATTGCCATGACCTCCGCCTGAAAAACTGAGGCATGTCTTCCTAGGGGCACAGCCATGTCAACTCCAGGTCCATGTATTCCATATCCTGCCCTTGACTCTAGGAGTGAACCATCGGTGTAAAACTTCAGGACTCCTTTTTTAGGGTAGGCCTCCCTTTTAATCCATTCCTCCCTACTTCCGATAGAGACCGTGTATGGTTTTTCAAAGGAGTATTTCTTAACCATAGTATCAGATACTTTGGTTAGCATTTCAGCCTCAGGGAAATTTTCCAATATCTTCATGTGGCCTTCTAGGGAGGTAGCATTTATTACCTTTGTTCCTAGAAGCTTCATTGCGCTCATCGCAGCTGTTCTCATCACTTCCTGGCCAAGAGGAGTATAACTTCACGCACATTGACACCCTGTAAAAAAAAGAGTTCATCTGTTTATGAGCTGGAGTGTTTGGCTGTTGTGTTCGGGATAAATAAATTTCGAAGGTTTTTAGAACATAAAGAGTTTCTCCTTGAAACCGACAACCAGGCACTATCTTGGCTCCTCGCTCATCCTCGTCAGCTTGGGAAAATTGGTCGTTGGGTCGTTCAAATATCTTCCCTTAAATTTACTGTGCAACATGTGCGTGGCACGCAAAATATCATTGCCGATACGCTTTCTAGGATGTACCATACTCCCGGCGACCAACTTCAGGATTTGGAGCCGGTATGTGGGGCTGTGCTGCTTGACTGTCCTCTGGCCTTTTCGGATATCCTCCCTCATCAACTAAATGATCCCGAGCTGGCCAATATTATCTGTGAGCTTCAAGGGGGAGGTGCCCACCCCCCGTACTTTCTGTCCCAAGGTACCCTTTGCTGTCGAGCTAGGCAGCGGGGAAAGCCCAAATTAGTGCTGCCAAGTCTTCTTGTACCGATGGTTTTTCATTATTTCCATACTTCTCCCGTGGGCGGTCATTTAGGTATACATAAAACCATCGCGAAGATTAGGGACCTCTTCATTTGGAAGGGCATGGATCGGGACATTGCGGCTCGAGTACGGTCATGTCAACTGTGCTCGTTAAGCAAGCCCGCCCAGAACGCTAAGCTGGGTCTGTTGTCATCTGAAGTGGCGGAGAGACCTCTGGAGAAGCTTTTCATCGACTACGTTGGGGCTTTCCCTCGTAGCAAGTCAGGTAATAAGTTCCTGCTTGTCTGTGTAGATGCTTTCTCCAAGTTCGTCTGGTTGTTTCCGTTACGAAGCGCCACAGCTCAGCTCACGACTAAGGTGCTCCGTACCAATCTTTTCCAACATTTCGGAATTCCCGCCACTATAGTATCCGATAATGGAACTCAGTTTTTGTCCAATGAATTCAAGAGAATGTGCTTTGGGCACGGTATCCGCCATGTGACGACTTCGCCTTACTACCCACAGCCCTCCCACGCAGAGCGTTTTAAACCGTAATCTGCGATCAGCCCTCATCGCTTTCCATGCTAAAAATCACGAGACGTGGGACCAAGAACTCCCTTGGATTCAATTTGCTTTTAACACAGCTGTTCATGAAAGTCACAAGGCGGTGCCCTTCGAGTTGTTGTTTGGGTTTCCACCCAACAACCCTTTGGCTAATATTTGGAGGATTGGGGACCTTCTGCCACCGCCTGATGTTGCTAGCACTTGGGCAGCTGCCCAGCGAAATCTTTTCAGGGCTAGGGAATTGCTGAGGAGGAAGTATAACAAGGGGCGTGTGGCTAACCCTTTCCGAGAGGGGGAACTTGTATATTGTAGAGCTCATCCGACCAGTTCGGCCGTGGACAAAAGGGCTGCAAAGTTGTCTTATCGGTGGACAGGCCCCCACCGTATCTTTAGGTTTCTGACTCCGGTGACGGCTCTGTTGGGAGATCCCCAAACCGGCAAGGTTTATCGAAAGGCACATATTTCTCATCTAAAGCCTTGCCGGGGAATTCCTTAACTGGGGAGAGCTTCTTGAGTTTCCTTGTTGGAGAGGGGAGTCTCCCTTTTGGGGGGGGGGGTGTCTGAGCCGGGTCAAATTCTCGTGCCCCTTTCGGTTTTCTCGACTCTTTTTTGTTATAGTGTTTTATTTTGTTGTTGGTGTTTGCTCTCGTTGACTCTTCGAGGCTTTGGTGTCGTCTGTGACTGGATCGAGAGAGTAGCGACTTTCACTTCTGTTCAGACCGTTACTAGTGAAGTTTATTTTGTTTTTACCCTTTTATTTAGTTTTGGGTTTTGTTTTGGGTTTTGTTCTGCCCCAAATGTCTGGCTAAACACGGCTGTGTCAACTGACGAGTGAGTAACTGTTCTCTATTTATATTTTACTTATATTTGTTCGTTTAGCAGGTTAACCTCAATAAGCGTGTGGTTCTGAATTTAAGTTATAGGTTCTGGGGATTCTAGTTTTGTATTTATTAGTTATGTGTTATTTAGTAACTTGTCTCCTTTTCTCCCAGCCTTAGGAGGCCGCTAAATTGTTTTTTTACTCACCCTTGAAACTGGCAACTTTAACTTTTCCCATTGTTTTTGTTTCTTAGGCTAACTTTTATTTTGGGGGAATTTAAATTGAGATTTATGTTTTCCGGATTTAACTTTTATTCTGTCAACTCTAGGCAAACTGTTTTCACCCTGTTTCTAAGTTTAAGTTTTTAGCCTAGATAGGCCTAGAGTTTAATATAAGCCTAGATCAAAGGGTTTCTTATGCTATCTTTTGTTTCCCTAAATTTTCAGGGGGGATTTACCTTATTATAGCTGCAGGGAGCCTTTCCCCTGCTTTTCAGAAAGTTTCAGCTAATTCGGTTCAGGAATTAACTCTACATAGTGTATTTTATAAGTTTTTCCATAATTTTAGTTTCCTTGGTAGTTGTCTTGTATTATGGTTATTATTTTTTTTTATGTACCACCAAATGTTTATATTAAGCTCTCTCTGCTTGACCCAGATGTCCCTGCTACTTTTACTAAAGGTTCCAACTCCTTTTGTGCTTGCTTTTACTTACTGTTAGTCTTTAAAGTTGAAATTCTGACCTTATCTTAATTTTTTTGTACTTGGTTATATGAGTTTCTTTTGTTTTTTTAAACCAAAGGTTTTCTAGACTTACCTTTTGTTTTGTACTGTACTATTACTTATGTCACAGCAGTTAATTATAACTTTAACATGTAATTTCCTGTATATTTATTGATTATAATAGTTTTACCTTCTAAATTTTTTTTTTACTATTTTCTTTTTTTTCACTCTTAATTCTTAACTTTTATTCTTTTGAATTGTTTTCATGTACCCAGGGCTTCTGAAACTTGTTTATACACTTTTACTTTGTTGAAATGTTTACCTAGCATGACAGGCTATAGAAGCACTCTGTGCTTGCAGGGTTCACGAGCTCCAGCTCCAATGTCCGCCTCTCCCATGATTCTTGGGCCGGGTCCTTACACCGGTGCCATGGCGGGCTACTAAGGTTTTCCTACCTGAGGACATTATTTCTCTGTGATACCCTGCTGTGATATTGTCTCAGTGTGCCTGTTATTTAAGTATTGTTATCCAGTTTGTTATCTAGTTTTAAGTAGTTAAGTTTAGGTTAATTCTATCCTTTCAGGAACCCGCCCTGTGCCACAGGACTCCGGGTGATTTTGGCTTTTCCTGTTTGAAATTTGGCGCTCTAAATTCTATCTAACTTAAATTTATAAAGATTTTTAATTTTATCCATAAGTCTGGGTTGACCACTTATAGTTTTGTTCTCCAGGTGCACCTGAGTAGGCAACCTTTCTGGGTAGTTTTGTCTGCGTTTGTCCCCTTGTTTTTTTTCTTCTCAAATATATATATATATATTTTCACTATGGCTGGCCATCCACGTTCTTTCTTTGCCTTTCCTTGCTCTCTCTCCGTGAGTCGGGCCCCGCTCCGCTCCAATGGGAGCACGTTCTTTGTTAAGCTAGCTTGGTACGGGCGAGCGGAAGCGGGGTGTGGCTCAGTAAGGATTCTCTGTCTCTAAACTCATTACAGCTGGATTAAATTAAGTTTATGGTTTGACAATTAATTATTATCTGATAATGATATAACATTTAATTATCTTAAAGATTAGATATTATTACTAAAATCCTTGTTATTTTCCTAATAGTGATGTAAATAAGAAGAAACACTAAATGCCAGTGGAATGGAATTCTGAAATTAAGGAGCAATACAAGCACCTAGTAATTAACATGAATAAATATATTATATAATATGACATTTCCACCAAAAGAAACCTGAGATTTTGTTCAGTGCAATGCTTTTAAATATATATACTGTAGATTTGGACCATAATGTTCAAATAATAAAACAATATTATGTTACTTTTTTCTAGAGTAGGATTGGTTATCATATAATATGCAGCTTTAACTGCAAATAGGAAATCGTAAACTCAGGATCACTTACCTGAATCGTTGTTGTTGACATTCGGTTCCATTGTCCAGGATTGTCTGTTATTGGTTGTTCTTTGGTTGTTGTTAGCATTGTTTGTCCCTCGGTTGGTCATTCCCCGATTATATTCATCATCAGAATTGTTATCTGTTTGAATTAAATAGATTGCATTATAATTTGAATATTTATAAAATCTACAAGCAAAAAGTGCATATTATAGTTTATACTACTGTATAGTGCTATGAAAATTGGAGAGAAGAATATAAGAGTGTCAGTTGGCTGACCACAATGTTCCACCTTATCAATGTTTGTATACCCATTTGTTGATATTTCAACTAATTTTCTTGCCACTCCTTAATTCGTACTGTTTTCTCAATTATCTCAATGTTCCGTATACACTCTTAATTAGTATTGATTAGGTATTTCCTATTAGTATATAATTTTATTATTTTTAAATTAAACTATTTTAAAATCCTTTCTTCTCATTTTTGGTTAAGCAGCTTATATACTAGATTCTACATTTCCCGTTTATTATCGTTTCCAACCATGGACTCTAAAGGGAAGGGGCACTAGGGGATTTTGTATCTCCAAGTCACAATCTTTGCATTTTACTGTAATATTATTTTTGCATTTTGCAAGCTAATGAAACAGGCTATAATATAATGTAATTTATAAGCATCTGAAGTATATAAAATTTTTTTCATTTCCAGAATAATTATTATTTATTTTATAAATTTTGAAAGCAATACTTTTTTTAGTAAAAAAAAATTATAGTCCAAATTGGTGTATTTTTATAGAATATTTCATTGTTTATGTGGAAAATGTTATTGCATTCATTTAAATTATTTTTTCAATTTTATGTAGAGTTTTGTAAACCGCGACATTTGTGTTCTTACACAAATACTTGTAAACACACAAAAGTGCAAGGATTTGGTAAAACTCATAAAAATTTCAATTTTATTGTGATTTGGTTGACAAGCAACAGTTTTTTAGCTAATAAAACAGGCTAGAATATAATCTAATTTATGAAAAAACTCAAAAAAACTAATTAGAAGGCTCTGCGATGTTTGCAAAATTCAAATTATACCACTGTAATAACAACAAAACAGAAAGGACATCAAGACATCAACCAGTACCGTATTTGTTTATTAAAACCATAGATTATACTTCAGAAACATGTGTCAGAATCATCCAAAATAAAATAAAAATTTGTACAAAATAAGACACCAATCGATTGCTTTACGAAAATATAACATTGCCGAAAATTCAATTATGTAACTGGTTAGAAAAATTTCAAAAATATAGTATTGTAACTTGATTTACATTGTTATTCTCGGGTCAATATATATTTATATGTATAGTACATGTTCTTTTGTTTAATTTTAATACATAAACATTATTATTTGAGCCCATACTAATGTTTAAACAAATATTTAATATGTGTATCATCATCACGGTACTGCCTCATCAACAGCATTTTGGTACTGTATTGGCCATTGTGAGACGATACCGTGATAAGTGGTTAATGAGTTAAAGTTAATCCGAAGAAACACACTTTGATGAGGGTGAAGTTTAATGGACATTCATTTTTTTATGAGCTGTGATAAACTGAGAGATTTTTAAAAATTGGATGTGTTTAAAAAAAGTATCGTTAAAAAGGAAAAGAAATTTCATAACTCCTCCATTTACTTAAGCATATTAATATTTGGAAGATCTTGCACAATCATCAGTACAAGATTGAGAGAATTTATTTACTTCAAGGTTTTTATCTTGGAAAGAAATTCCTTTGATCTTCAAAAGAGATTGTTATTTTATTAACCCTTTGAACCCCAGGCGACGAAATATCGTCGCCGAGAAGATATGCGAAGATCCCCGCGGCGACGATGTATCGTCGCCAATGAAGTTGCGAGAATCCCCGGGCGACGTAATATCGTCGCCATGGTATATGCGTTTAATACATATTTATTTGAAATCGTAAAATACTTATTTTATGAGTATTAATACATATTTATATGTATTTTATTAAAATACTAATTTTTTTTTTATTTATTTATTTACTAATTTATTTATTTAGGTAATATCAGTGATTTTTGTGTTGTACGCCTAGAGGTTTTTACAAGTCACATACTTTTATATAAAAATTCAAAAAAAGTTTATTTTTAGAGATATCAATATAATTTTTTTTTGTACATACACAAAACTAAATTTAGAAAAATAAAATGTGGGTGCCCATAGTAAAAATATTTCTTATTTTTTAATTTAAAAAATCTTAAAATCAATTTTTTTGCCTAAAAATCTATATACATATATTTTAAAATTATTTTAATGCTGTTAAACATTTTTTTATACTTCAGACTAATCTTTTTCTGTGTATACAATTTCATTCTGGACATTTTGGTGTGTAATACAAGACAATAGCATAAAAAATAGCAAAAGTATTAATTTTTTACAAACAGTATGCAAAAACAGCTGTTTTTGCTCCGGGGATTCTCGGTAGTTCTTAGGTCAAATGATTTTGGTACGTTTTTTCCACCATCAATATTTTGGTCTGGGGTTCAAAGGGTTAACACTCTTATTCCTAAAGATTTTTATTTTAAGTCACTTTTAAGAACATATAAAATACTCGTAACTGTACTTAGCTAATCTTGTATGTAAGACTAAAATTTTGACTCATTATTATTGATATTAACATTTTTGAATAGAACAACAATAAACATAAAAAAGCAAAAACAAAATACCAAAATAATTTTTTTGTTTATCATTACTCATTTTATTATTCTTTATTTATTTTGTTAATTTTGCTTTTAACAGGTTTTTGGGCACATTTTGCCATAATTAACGTTGCATAACACTGCATTTTCGAGGATTGGAATCTATCTTCTTCTGTAGATTTCAAAAAACTTTATCCAAGTTACGATTAACAGACCAAGTACCAACCATGTCACTGAACAGAACAAGTACACTGAACAACACACATGCACACACCAGAGAAAGTGAAAGACAGGAAATATCAGTTTAGGCAATTCCTGAGTCAATGTGGAATTGTGTTAAAACAAAATGTTGTCAATGGCAATGTTGTCTGAAACAAAATGGGAAGGGGATGGTTATGAAAAGGGGAGATATTAAAAAGCAGCTGTTTAAGTGTTTGTTTATTTTTTTACTTCAAGTCAACAAAATATTGTTGTTCGTAATTCATTGGTTGACCTCTATTTAAATTTTACAATTTGTTTTGGTTGTCTAGTGTTGTCTTTTATATTGGTAGCTAAAGTGGCCTAATTTCAATAGAAGATTAACTTCAGTTGATCTGCTAGTTTTATGTATGAAGCCCCAATTAGTTTAGATTTGAAACAATCCTCTTTACATGATGGCTTCAACACACTTCATATGATGATTTTCAGATACTCTTATTTAGATATCTCTAGTTCTAATGTCTTTACATTCAAAAACATAACTCCCATTTTACAAAACTAAGCAAATTTCATTGGTCTTGGTCTCATGAATATCTTTGAAATGAAATAACACTTGTGTCCTATGGCTACAATTCAAACTTCTATTATATCATCTTACAGTTTAATATGCCAGGAATATTTTTGAAAACAGAGTAGGAAAGCTAATTTTGACCATTTTGCACTATGATTGTCCATAGTAATTTAATGTTAATAAAATGTTTCAAACAGAAAAATTATAAAGATGTACTACAACGTATCAATAACATACAGTAGCTATAAATTTTGAAAAGCTTCAAATTATCAAAATGAAATTATGATCATCAATTTAAGAGCCTAAAACCCAACTATTTTTACCGTCCTTATTCATTTCTTGTGAGGAGTAATTGCTAAATATCTAAAATGTTATTATTCAAACAAAAGCTCTTACCAACAAACGAGTTCTGGAATTGAGATCTTGCATTTGTTGATGGTCTTTGAGGGAGGTTGTCTGAAAAACAGAAAGACAAAACTGGATATAATAGAAAGTAGTAAATAACTCAATAAAATATCCTATGTTTTTTAATTGTTCAAGAAAAGTATCTTTTCTTACAACACATAAACTATGAAATAATCTCAAAACAAACTGAATATAAGATCTAAGTATACTCACTGTTGAAAACATTGCGTTGAGGCTGATTAGAAACAAATGAAGAAGAACTTCTGGCATCTGGAAAGAAAGTTTATTGAATTTACAGATGAATTTTTTTGAAATGATGGCAGGAATATCTTGGATACATGGGATCTTAAAATGTAAAAGTAATGACTAAAACACAAGTTTTAAGAACTGGTAACTGTTCCCACGTTAAAAAAACTAAACCTTGGAATAATAACCTGTAATAAATCCAGAAAGAGTAACAAATGAAAAACATGGAGATGTGTCAAACAACACAACACGCAATAAGCAGGAATGTGGCAATAAACTGTTTTATAACAGTCACACATCTCTATAACGAGTATTTCAATACATCAAGTATATCAATTCAATTCAGGACAGAGTTGCATATAATACGGGAGCATTGCCAAATAAACTGATTAAAGCTAGAATATAGATTTTCTTACACTTAACCATGTTAAATATGCATACAATTCCTGTTATTTTTTTAACTATGAGCCAAATTAGGTCACAGGTTAAAACAGGGTGTCTAGTAAAGTGGTTGAACAAATTCCTTAACTTTTCTAAGCCAAAAATAATAATTTTCCATATCCTATTACAAATAAAGTCGTAAATTATACATAAAATCGGTTTTAAAAGTTGGTTAAAAAAAAAAACAATCTGATCGTCAAAATATGGTCACAAATACTGATCAAAATACAATAGTAAGTTTAAACAGTTAGTAAAAAGCTAACATTTTCTTGAACTTTTGTCAAATCCTGACGATCGTTGTTCAAACATGAATCTATCTTGAAAATTCTGTAGATTCAAAACACTTTGGTTATAAACTCATAATCCGTGATTTTTTGGTGATTTCCTTCAACACTCATTATAATCCGTGATTTTTTAGTGATTTCCATCAACCCTTATTTTAGTTTCCAGCACTTCCATAACCGGTTGACACCCTGCAACATTAACTGGATCATTTTCCAGATATATCATGAAATTCCTTAATTTTTACACATTTTTACAGCTTTTTCCACATTGTTAAAATGTCCAAACTATTCCCTGTTTTCCAAACATTCCTGGTAGCTAGACACATTGCAAAACGACTAGAACATTCTATGAGGTGAGTTATGCAGAAAAGAGCATCACTAAATTTGTTCCTCGTTCGGAGCAGTAACTCTAGGGGAGTCCTCCACGAAGGTTACATTAGAGTATGAAACATCTTTTTTGAAAGCAGTTTTGCTTTCTCATTTTTTTGTGAGAGTGGATTTATGAGATTTTTTGCCTTTCATCCAAGCACTAATTTAATGAGGTGAAAGTCTGTACATCAGCGTAACACATTAGTCATAAATGTTGTAGTAATCAAAAGAGATTCTTACTCGAGCTCAAAGAAGAGTATCCGCTTGATGAAGCAGGGGTGTTTGATTGCTCCTGCTGGGTAGAACGTTCCTGAAACACTGTGCACCAAAATAACTAATAGTAAAATTGTAGCCTCCGTAAGTGGTTATCACAAAAAATAATACAATTCATTATCACTAACTAAACAATTATTATTCAATTATATTCATTTCAGCTTCATTGAAGCCATCTTTGGGTACACAATATTGTGAGTTTAATAAACATTAACTATACAGTAGAAATAATGATTGATCATTCATACATATATTGTGGCACAATCAATATACAATTTACTTATCCCTTCTTCCCCAATTATTCTTGCAACCAAAGCTATACCCATCATACACAATAATTATTACTAGATTATTCAAAATTGTAATAAAAACTAAAGATTTTGTCAATTAATAATTAATGTCAAGCATAACTGATTTATTAATAAAGATCCACAAACACAGGAAAATAAAGGATGAGAAATAATGAAAATTGAATTTCACAGAACAACAACATTTTAAAGCAATATTTAACATTTTCACTGCTTGTGCGTCTGCCATAGTCAAAAGTGTTAAGAAACAGTAACACACAAGTCTGTAAGACATTAAACAAGTTCAAAATAACCAAAATCTCCTGGACACTAAAAGGACGGTTCCATTTTAACACTTGTCAGACACATTGGGGTGTAACACACCCCACACTATATAACTTTTCCTCTGCAGCCCAATTGGGTGGTGCAGGGAAATTGTGGTGGCCATGTAAATTCAGTTGGTAGTCTTGCTGCTCAGGAGCCATTGTTGTTTACTCCATTCTGCCTGTCATTGTCCAACTGGAAAGGTCGAAACGTTGCTTGAGGTGTGCTGCACCCCGGTGCGTCTTCTGTATGACAGTTTTAGTTTTCTACAAACTTAATATTTATAACTTTAAAACTAGTTTGTGTATTGATTAACTGTTTTGTTTTTCCTTTAAAAGGTTAAATGTTATCACCGTTTCATTGTAAGAGTTATTTATAATATAAATAATTATGTCTGCTGAACTAAGAAGTGATGAAATTCTTGATTTATTATTGGACACTAAAAGTAATGATGAAAGTTTATTTGGTGATGATGATAAGGATGATATTCCGGATTATGTAGAGGAGGAGTCAGAACATTCTGATGAGAGCAGTGCATATGAAGAAGGAGAAGCAGAAAGAAATGAAAGGAAGAGAAATGTAGCAGCTCTTTTGGGGAAAAATGGTTACATGTGGAGCTCTGAAGAACTTCAACGGAGAGGCCGCCCGTTGGCAAGGAACTGGATAACTCACTTACCTTGTGCTAAAGAACCCGGAAAAGAGGTAAAAACCCCACTTGAGTCACGGTTGCTTCAAATTAATATTTACTAGGTTAGAGAGAACAACTCTGCAAAGAAGTCTTCGTGTCGCTATAAGTGAAATTCTTAGTGTCCTGAATTAAGAATAAAGACAGATCCCTGAAAGTCTGAGAAAGACTGACACTATAAAAAGGAATAAAATTTGTGAAATGTGTGTTTATTTACAGTATCTATAAAACACATGTTTGGTATCTTAGTAACAACACAATTTTATAGCCCATAAAGGAAATTGCAGATAAGGATTGAATTGTGCATCATACTTCTAATAACAATTATAAACACTTTTCCCACAACATTTGCTCATTACAATATTCAAATACATTTTCATGGCAATTATATTGTCACAGAGTGATATTTAGACACATTACATTGGTGATTATTAATTTACCAATCAATATTTAGGGACGACACATTATTATGGCAATTATAGTAGTAATAATTAGTTGTGTTAATTGTGCCACATGGTAATTATATTGTGTAGATATAGTATTTGAAAATTCATTATTTTTCTAAGAAAAAGATCAATACTACTATGTTTTCCCATTAATTTGAATTTTTTTAAATAAAATATATAATAATTTCTAAAAATGTTTATAAAATAATGTGTCTGAATTAAAAAGATATCAATTTACAAGTGGAAGTAAATGTCAAAGAAACAAACAAACCTGAGGGGATGGATTGTATCCCAAGCATTTCCAGCAGCCGAGTGTCACAGCCGTGTAGACAGCCTACATGTTGGGTGGGGTAGTACTGTCCCATGGCTCCTGGCTGAAATGTTATCTTCAGCTGCTTTACATCAGGACCACACTGTAAATATACAGGCATGATCCCTGCGACCACTCTGGAACTACTTTTGTTTTAACTCTGGAAGACTTAAATGCCACATTTGCTGTTATAAGCGAAATCATAGGTGGAAGTCTGGTACTGTTTCCACAAAAAATTTTGAAAATGTATGGTCTCAAAAACTCTTTCAAGCACAAACACAGTTAAAAAGCTAATTTTATTTTGATTCATGAAAAAATTATACCTGCCGATTTACAATACAACTTTTATTTACAATTGTCACAAATATTTGGCTTTGAATTCACTGCAGTGCAAGAAATCATAGCTAATTTAATTGGGAAAGAAATCACAGACATAATAAAGTTTAAAGAGTGCTCTTCAAATACAGTTTTAATTTGACTGCCGCTGCCGCACAAGAGATCCTAGTTGAAACAACAAATCATATGTTTAATAAAATGTTTAAATTAAAATACTGTCTTGCAAATACAGATAATTGACTACATTGCAAGAGATCTGAAGTAATTAAGTAAAGACAACAAATTGTAAAATGTAATAAAATGCACAACATTAAGCAGTGCCATACAAATGTAGTTTTAATCAGACTACAGTGCAAGATATGTTAGTTAATTTAGTAGTGGGGTTCATGATGACATGAACCCCATCCGCAGGATACACATGATCTTTTACAACTGTCGTTGTGTACCCACTGATATACACTTGACTTTCATAAAGCGAGTTGTGCGCAGTATGGGGTATATTATTATCTAGACTATTGTGTACCTCATTGGGTGCACGATTTTTTTTTTTGCTGTGCAAAATTTCAAAGCCTATATACTTTTTTGTTATACTTAGACGTTTAGTGTAAAAAAAAGCATTGCAATTTTTTTTTATCATTATTATTATAAAATTTGACAGCATATAAAAAAGTCAGGAAATTTGATGTTGTGAATGGGTTAATATAATAAATAAAGCAACTTTCCATTCTATTAGTTCGAACCTAACATTAAATTTAAAGATTTTTATAGGCTTTCATTCATTGCTACAGCTCACTGATTCTCCTACTGAACAATATCCCCTGACCAGTAGAGCTCTTGAAATA
The DNA here is from genome assembly GCF_021130785.1 of Homalodisca vitripennis. Classification (NCBI taxonomy): domain Eukaryota; kingdom Metazoa; phylum Arthropoda; class Insecta; order Hemiptera; family Cicadellidae; genus Homalodisca; species Homalodisca vitripennis. The sequence goes on from NC_060208.1 coordinate 107,382,317, forward strand.
TCGTGTTTAAAACACCTCTGGGGACCACACATGAGGTCATAGTAAGGACAACAGGTTTTTGAACATTTTCCATTGTTAAGTGAAAGACTGCATAGAAATAAAGTCAGTAGCCTTTCACTTTCTCTAGTGTGTACGTGTGTGTTTAGTGCGCTTGTTCTATGCAGTAACATAGTTGGTACTTCCTCTAGTCATCCAGGACTCTCAGGTATATGCTTATCTTTTTGATATACAATTTGTTCTGTTGTTAACATAGCACAGGTGACAGTATTCCAGAAACCGACTTTCAGTAGGCTTTTGACGAGTGGCAGACATGCCGAACTAAGTGTATCGATGTAGAAAGAATGTATTTTAGGATTGTATTTTTAGGAGTAATTGTAATGACGTCGGGGACCAGAAAAGAGGTACTGAAAAAAAGATATATTACAATTAAAGTGCTGGTGGTAATAATTTAGTAAAACAATAAAGAAAGGCAAGTATGAACTGACGTTCAGAGTCACTACTTCTTTGATTTTGCCAAATGAGAGGTATGTGATGCCCAATTATTGAATGCCCAATTATGCTTTAAATTTCATAAAAGAATTAACTGTATGTAAAATTGTGCCCATCAAGAATTAAATTATCACACCATTATTTCCACAAGCACATAAAATATTTGTATAACTATGATAACTTATCATAAATGAGCAGAATAATAATTTCTGCTGATCTCTCACCTCAGGACATGTTGAGTCAGCGATCTCTAATCCGACTATGCTGGATGGCAGCCAGAGAACACAGCGACACTGCGGGTAGCCCTGACAGCTAAGGTAGAAGCTGCCATTTGGTTGTCTTTGTTTCACCACAATGTTACACCGGCAGCGCTGACATCTAAACAGACCTATACCTTGACTATATGCTTGACTTCAAGTTTAAATTGAAATCTTTTTTATCTACATAATCTTCAAGTTATATATATACTGAAAATGTATACATCACTAACATTAGGTCTATTATTTCAATACCACAAAAAGTTCCATTGATAATAACCAAGTGACCTCATACACAAGTTACCTACTTGGTAACAGATTGAGGTATGTTGACTACCACTTCATCTGCTGCAACTGCTACAGGTCTAATATTGAAGTATTGGGCTAGGGCTGTGTCTATCTTCTCTGCCTGCAAAGAGAACATTGGATTACTCTTCAATTGTTATAATTCTAATATTGAAGAGATAAAAATACAATACAACATGATAAGTCAATAACTAGAGTCCTGTTTGTGCACAGCAACACACATCCTTTAATCAGACTAAATTTGTGAGCTGTGTCCATACATTGAACCAATCACTTCATAATCTGCTTACTCACATATAGGAATATTGAAATGAAAACAATGTTATTGGAATTGTATACATTATTAAAATGCATTTTTTCAATCAAACTAAACACTTTCAGTGAATTATTCAAGTACAAGGCATTTTTTTAGGTAAGTAGCGTTTTAATATATAAAAAAATCTAACTTTTTGTAAAAATTTTATTTTTATATGAAAGCCCACATTTTATATACTTTTTTTACATAATTGCACCAATATTAAAGCACTTATACTATTACCTATACCTAATAACAACCTCTTGTATACTGTCGTCATAGAAGATGCCACCTTATTAACACCTACTGCAATGCAATTATTTTTACACTATTGTTTTTATGGCACTGATCTTCAAGATGGTTCTTTTGATGAAAAAACAGAGATGGTAATCACTAGATGCAAATTTGGGGCTGTTTGGGGATTCTCAAATTGTTCCTAGCAAAATGCTGTGATATCTTGATTTTTTTTTGCCACACATAGACAGACATTGTCATACTGCATAACATATTTCCCAATTTAGGGATGACAACAAAACAATTACTGCTGGTTTTATAGTTGCTATTTATTATTAATACTTGCTGTTATACAGGGTGATTCATGAAGATATGCTTTGAGAGCTCATTCTTCATATAAAAATAAAGAACGTTTATATTTTATATATTTAATCACTGGTCCAGAAATGCTTTGTTAGCAAGTTACGGCTAGCGAATATTTTGCCTGGATTTCAGTTCCCCATGTAAAACAAGGTCTTCCCAAAATTCTGGTAAGTTAGATTAAGGAGCAAATTCAATAGATATTTATAGTTTTTGACCTGACAAATTAAATAAAACGATTCCTAGAACTCTAAGTTAAATCGTTTGTGAGAAAACAAGTGTTAAATGAAAAAAATGGAGTGAAAAACTTTTTTTCATCTTTGGGCAACAATAACTTTGTTATTTCACCAATAAACAGATCAAAATGTTTAATAAAACTCTCGAGATCTGGGTGTCCAGTTGTAAAGGAACCGCTGCAGTGGTTGAATTTCAAAATGGTCCTTACTTAATAATCATGCCTCATATGAAGGTAAATAAAGTAAATATTCTATGATCCTTAAATTGACCTGATTGGCAAAGCTAGAAATCAAAAACTGATAGGTTCACCTTCATGTTTGTCTAGACACAGTGACAGATCTACAAATAAACTAAAAGAGTGGTCTTTGATTTGTATTTTACCTTATAAAAAATCAGATTGACCAACATAATTTCCCTTGTTTACTCAATTTTGCATTAAAAATAAGACTCTTTTCAAATAGTTTTCAAACTGAATTAAATAATATGTCAATATTTGTATCTAATTTTAAATGTTGGATGTTCCCACACCTCCAACCAGCAGTGAAATGTAGCTCATACCTGCTCCATTGCAAGTTGGAAAACTTCCTTATACTTCACTATCTGCTCAGCCAACACGATCTGAGCATCTTTCTCCCCATTGCTGATCCTAAAAAATAAATTTGTTTGTAAACACATTGTTATATTGTTGTAAAAATGTCCTACTTTTATTTATTTATTTTTTAAATTAGGTATGCATGACTAAACTAATATTTTAACAGAATTACTAAAGAATAGTTATTTCTGAATGATATCCTTACTGTATTATTGCACATAAAAAACTGTATTATTGCTTTACAATGTTGCTAAATTGATTTAAAAATAAAGAGATTCATATGAAAACTGTATAATAGAAAACTATTCTCTAAGAACTGACTAAATAGTCACTGAAGTATAATATAATAAAAGAACAGTTCTTACTTAATCATGGATGGTGTAATATAGATCTGAATTTTTAAAAGCTGTACTGAATAACCAAAAAAACCTTTCATGTCAGACTGAATAAAAAAGTTGTATTTAAGTTACTACAGAAAATAACAATTATTAAATAATTAAATTATTACTTATCACAATAGCAAAAGACCAGTAGGGATAGCTAACTAATTGACAAAAAATCTTCACATAAAGCTAAATCACAAGGAACAATCCTTACTGAACTCATTCACCAAAGAATAATTGTCACCAAACTGAAAGAGATAAGTTCTCACCTAACTAAATCAGCCTCCAATTCTGCGCGTAGATGAGGTTTGCTCATATTGAACCCCATACTGTCATATCCATCCACAAGACCAATCCCTAGATGACCAGGTACAAAGTAGATGTTGTTCTCCAGTCCCACATACTGCCGACTTTTAATCTTTTCAATATGTTCAGCATGTGTTGCATCCGTTCCTGGGAACAAATTTAGTTGTGCTCAATTTCGATATGATTACACTTTTCGCACCATGAGTTAATTTGATGAGCCATTTCCTCTTCCACATAACTGATTTTTATGATAAACTGGATTCAAGCAAACATTTTGTAAGCAAGGCTACAGCCAGTGGGTGACTTTGGATTCAAACAGGGTTTGTGAGAACAGTAGGATAGAATAGAACTTGGAATCCTTGAAAGTTACACTGTTGATAAACTAACATTTCAGAAAGTTGTGGTTTTGTCTTTTTTGAGAACAGTAGGAAACAATTATAACGTGAACACTTACATCGCTGTTGTAGCAACAATAACACAGCACTTCAAAAATCCTGTTACAGAATGTTGTGGTTTTGTCTCTTGTGAGAACAGTGGGATAAATTGGAACAAAGGAATCCTTACGCCACTGTAATACCAAGAGTAACTGTAATACTAAGAATAACACAACATCAACAATACTGTGATTTTCTCTGTCAGAATTGTTCATTAATTACCTGGTTTATTTTTAGCTCTACATACATTAATTTTTATCTTGAATAAACAATCGGATGTGAGAAAAATAGCCTCTCTACAGCGCTTTAAAGAGCAAATAAAAAAAACTTGATTTGCCTAAAACTCCTAAACTATTACTATAAACCTTGAAAAAATATCCAAGAATAAAGTTTTAAAAATGCATTATATAATCAAAATGAATTATAACATTAAGTCAAAAGTGATTATAAAATATAGAGTGTTACATTACAAAAAGTAAACTTTGATGTCAGTTATTTTCCAATATTAAACTTGAATATTGGAAAATGACAGAAATTTTTCTAAGTTTTCAAAATTAATTTTTAAAATAAACCAAAAAGTAAGAATGGTCCTGCTTTTATTGTTTTTCATAAGACTTATGAATTCAAATGTGCCAAAACTGGAAGTCCCGGTTTCATATCTCCAAATTTTCAAATAAAAAACCATGATATATCCCACATTTTTTAAAAGCTATCTATTTGACAGAAATATTACAGTATAATTTGTTTACAAAAATATTTTACCGTTTTAAAATGGCGAACCAAAACATAACAAAACTGGAGTACACAAAAAACAGTCTACTTTTTAAAGTTAATCCAGCTACTAATTAACCGCAAAACAACGAATTTGTTATTATTAACAGAGTCATTATTACGAATTTGTCATTATTATAAATTATTATTATGAGTTATCATCGGAAATTTCTTGAATAACATAAGTGACAGCAAATTTTACAGTTGCCAGTCAGATATGACCTACACGGATGTTAACATATTTCACTCACCAATGCCGTGTTTCTCCATCAACGCAATAAGATCCGCCTCCGTGAGCAGTTTCGGTGGAGCCGTCTCCCCATCAGTCATATCCAGTGTGGTTGGCTGGAAAACCTGACCCTGCTGGTAGACATGCATCTGCCTGTCAGACCATGTCTCGTACGGGTAAACATCCAAATAGTTGCGGGCCAGTATCATCAGCCCACTGCCTACAAACTGGAGGAAATCCAGATAAATTCATTACTGTCACATACCATTTTGGTCAGTTTAAGGTTTTGAACAAGAGTATAAAACACAAATTTAATACACATCTACAAATGCATATCAATGTATGTATAACAATTCTACTCAACTCCTTTTTGGTAAATAAAAAAATGTACAAATTTAGAACTAATATACAAAGAAATATAAACTTTTATAATTTGATTTTATGTTTGGCCACAATAACTAGACTTTAGCAAAAGAAAAAAATGTTTGTAAGCAAACAATTAAGAAATATTTGTGTTATTTGTATATGTTTTAGTAAACAAACAAAACTCATCTTACCTTTTCACCATTGATATCAATTTGAACAATTGTTTCATGGCCCTGAGCATCTTTAGACACACAAGCCAAGAAATGTCTCACCACAAACTCATACACTTTTGCCTCATTCCCTGAAACAATCAATTAGTCCTGAGAGGTTTTATCCACAGTACAACAGAGCACTCATCTCAACTTGCAGCAGTCATCAGATTGGCACAGGTGCTCAATTTAACATTTAGCCCTAAACCTCCTCCTTTAAATTAAATTTGTTAAATTTGACAAAAACTGATGGTTCAATTCTTAAAAATGAAAACAATTATGTTATTTCCTACATAATTTAAAATGCACTTTTACCCCAAACATTTCAGTGAAGAAAATAAGTAATGATGTCCTATTATTTTCAATATTTTATTTTGTTATTTTACCAGAAAGCTAATGTAGGTATTCTTGTTAGACAAATCAGAACACTTAACTATTATCTTCTAGAGAAATTGTTAAAAGTTTTAATTTTAATGTCCGTTTAGTTTGCACGTACTGTTGTATTAATTTGCATTGTACTCAGAGTCCTAAATTAATATTATTTAAATATTATAGTATAATGAAATTTTTAGTATTAGTGATTTGAAAGAAAAGTCTTGAATTGACTTGAAACCCATTTTCATTTTGAAACTGCATTGGACTTTATACGAGGGCTGTTTTTTTTTTCAACTTCCGATCGTGCCGCTAGATGGCTGGCCGAGCGGTATCGGCCAGCAATGCGCGGCAGTCGACTGCGCACCTCTTCCACTACAACCTCACTCATTTTCAGACGGCCGACGCCATTTCCAATTTATCTAGCGACACATAAACATGGCTACCATGATAGAATCTCCCGCCAAGTGTGAGTTGAGAAGTGTCATTCGTTTCTTGCAAGCTGAAGGGTTATCTGCAGCAGAAATTCACTGTAGAATGGAACGAGTATACAGTGAAAGCTTTATGAGTAACAGTGCAGTGCGTGATTGGTGTAGGAAATTTAAAGATGGACGAGTTGACATTCATGATGAAGGGGGCCAAGGACGAAAGTCGGTCGCAAACGAAGACCTTGTTGATCGAGTTGACCAAAGCGTAAGAAGCAATCGAAGGTTTACGATTACGGAGCTATCCAATCAGTTTCCTGAGATTTCAAGGTCAGCCCTATACTCTATCGTAACTGACAAGTTAGGCTACAAAAAACTTTGTGCGCGATGGGTGCCGAAGATGTTGTCTGATGACTACAAAGCTCGGCGAATGGCGTCAGCAACGTCTTTTCTGAACCGTTATGAAGCTAATGGCGAAGATTTTTTGATCAAAATCGTGACAGGAGATGAAACATGGGTTCTGTACGACACCCCAGAAACGAAACAGCAGTCCCAACAATGGATGCATTCAAACTCTCCTAACAAACCCAAAAAATTCAAAAAAACTTTCAACAGCAAAAAGATTATGGCCACCGTGTTTTGGGATCAAAAAGGTGTATTGCTTGTTGAGATTTTAGAGCCAGGTACCACAATCAATGCAGAAGGATACTGCGGTACGTTACAACATTTGCGGAGAGTTATCCAGAACAAAAGGAGGGGAATGCTTACATCGGGAGTAGTGCTCATTCATGACAACGCCCGTCCTCACAGTGCTGCTTTGACAAAGCGTCTTCTTGACGATTTTAAATGGGATGTTTTTGACCATCCGGTGTATAGTCAGACTTAGCGCCGAGTGACCTTCTCCCGGAACTGAAGAAGATTCTAGGAGGGCAGAGCTTCCAAACAGACGACGTGCTGCGAGACGCCGTGAAAACCCATCTCAAATCACTGGCGGCAAACTTCTATGAAGAAGGTATTAAGAAGCTTGTACCCAGGTATGAAAAATGCCTCAATTTAAATGGCGATTATGTTGAAAAGTAACTAATAATGTACCTAACTTTTGATAATAAATTTATTTAACTACTCTCCCTAGTTTTATTTTTATACCACATCGGAAGTTGAAAAAAAAAACAGCCCTCGTATATTTAAGCAAAACTAGCTGACCTGGTTTAGTTTGATCAGTGGCCCAAATGCTATTGTCACATGTATGTGTGTGTGTGTGTGTGTGTGTGTGTGTGTGTGTGTGTGTGTGTGTGTGTGTGTGTGTTTTGACAATAGCACAAATATGTGATATTGATCAAATATGTATATACACACAGCTTAATTTCATTTTGTATGAGTTTTTAATACAAAACATCAGATAAATATATTAATTTTAATAATAAACAAATTTGCATTTTACTATTGTAGTTGCAAATTTTTATTTCACATTTAGATTTGAATATTTAATGGTAGGAACATGATTACATATATTGAAGTTCATTATTTTGGTAACAGATTTTCAATCACTGACCTCAAAAACCCTGGTGTAATAAAATGTTCATAATGATTACCAAATATTTTCATTACGTGTACAATGTTTACATTACCAGGCATCACTGTACACTGGTGAGAAACACAAATCAGTGATTGTGTTTGGATTCACATGCTTTTGAATAGTTAAAAGATTTATTTAAACGAATTTCTAAAACTTAAAATATAGTTTTATTAAATTTTTTTGTCACTCATAATTTGCAAATCTGTTCTTTTTAGGAAAATTTATACTTTTCATAACCTTTTTTAGTTTTAGTTTTTTAGTTACTTTGATGTGTAATTTTCCAATCTTTACAAAATGTCTTACATAATAAGATGCCTAATACACCACACTTTGTATTTGTCAATTTAAAATGGAGGGCATTAAATGTTTGCTGTAAAATTGCACGAATACAAAAATGTTCAAAAGACATATACACTATGAAGATCCATCTTCACTTAACAGAGATGTTAAACCAAAACTGGTAGACCCAGTAATGCATATCCAATTATAAAGGTGAGTGAGTGTAAGGGAACAGAGCTATATCATGTCATCTTGAATCACAACTAATCAATGAACAATATGGTTTCTTTATTATTGGCCGATTTTTGAAGATGGCGTCAGATTATCATAAAGCTGGCAGCCTAGCTAAAAGACCCCATACTGATCACTGGTCATATTTATTAAGTGAATATGCACTACTGGCCCTGCCAGTTTTGTTTTGACTTTAGCTTGTACTCGTCTTAGAAATGTTTTGACGATTGTGAATGAGACACTTAGATAACAGTCAAGACTATGGCTGTATATCTCAAGATAACATTTTTGGTATCTTATCTATCAAGATTGGGTAAAAATAATTTACAAAATGGAATTTATCATTATTATACAATCAATTTAGCCCTTTGAGTGCCACCTATTCATATATAGGCACACTAGTAGTTACAAATACGTTTTACTATTGATATATAGACAGCGGCAGTAAACGCAAGTATGGCCATGTCTTGATATATAGGTGAATAGTATTTTTAATCAATCAGAACTATCGTAAATACTTTGTTTAGCAAACTAAAAACTATTAATGTTAATAATTTTAAAACTTCTTCTCAAAAGTTGTATTAAATATAAATCTAATTATATATAATGTTTGTTATATTATAGTTTGAAAGCCAAATATAGCCAACAATTATGAAGTAACTCATCTACCCGTAGGTCAAGTAAGTAAAAAGTAACAGGTTGAGGGATTCAATTATATTGCATAGTAGTAACATACTAGCGTACCTTCCAAGTCATGAGCAGCTTTTGTAGGGTGTATTGGAGGATGGGCCTGGTCTGATTTTTTACCCTGCCTCGGATTTGGCCCCTCATTCAAAACTCTTCTGGCAAAATCTGAAAAACCATTCAATATTTTCTTAATGATAACTAAGTCTATGTTTATTATACCTCGTGCCCATATGTATACAGTACGACTCTTCTTTCATTATTTTTAATGACTGAGGATAGAAATATTTACTATACTTTAAGGAACATTTTTCATTACAAGGTGTTTTTGGTAGGAGGTAAATATTCTCTCTTCCAAAACTAGCGGCAATATTTTCAAACTCATTCAAAAGCATAATTTTATGTTCTCTGAAGTAAATGTTCTCTCTGTACTCATTAGAGGGCAAAAGAAAACTTTATAAACACCAGTATTACACAACAGAAAACTTGAGTCTATTCATACACAATACTAATTCCCCTAAGCAGTTATTAACCCTTACCGAGCCAATGACGTTACTAGACGTCATGCCTAAACTAGCGCTAAAAGCCAACGACGTCCACTGACGCAAAATCAATTTTTTATTTTAATATTATTTAAAAGCATTTCTGGGTAACAAACTTAGTAAAAACTGTTAAACAAGGTTTATCTAAACAAGAGACAACCGTTCGTGTCTATTTTGAAGGTCATGGCTCTTGTTCGATCAACAAAATAGCGGGCGGCCGGACGTTCATAGTCTCCCGCAGAGCCAACGACGTCTACTGACGCGCGCTCAGTCCCCCTGTAGTCTTCCGTGAGGTTAGATGTTTATTCGCCCTTCCATTTTCGATCCGCGTATTTATCTTTTCAATTTTGATGTTAATCAATATTTTTGATCAATGTGCAGTGTAGTTTATGTATTATTATCGTGATGCAGGGCTTTATTGTCAAATTTTTTTTTTTAGTTTATTGCTTTTATTTAATTTGTATATATATAAATTTTTACTATATTCTTTATATTTTCTCTAAATTACTATATGCTTGTTTTTTGTAAAATATAAGAATAATTGTGTTCAACTATTGTTAATTTTATATATGAACACATACAATGTCAAAATTATATTTTTTCAGTGAAATTATGATTTTACCATTTTTTTCGCTGTAAATTAACAATAAAGAGTGAAAAAAAAATTTTGTCATTTTTTACCTCTTATGTTATAAGAATTATAAAAAAAAATTGGTTTTGGTATGTGGGAATTTTTTAATTTTTAAGGTGTATGGCTCTTAGGAGTAGTTTTGGTTATTTATTTGTGGCTCGCTAAGGGTTAAACTTTTTAAATGTTTAAGCCATTCATGGTTTTTGACATAACATTCAATGTGATTGTATAAAAGTGTGCTACTTACATAATATTACACTTAGTTATATTGTTCCTGTTTTATTCAGTTGTCTACCGTAATATTTCCCAAGAAGCATTTCTAGTTTAACATGTTTACTTATTTGTCTATGTTTCTAAAACAACATAGTTTAAGGTACAAAAAGAAAGCCATTAAGGGGTTAAAGACAACCAGAAACAAGTTTGATAGTTACTACATACTCCAAACAAACCAGTCTAATAAGACAATGGCTGTAAGAAAATGTTCAAACAATAAATGTGTAGCAAAACAAAGCATGTCATATTAATTTGCACTAAAAACTAACTATTTATTTTCAAAATTTTGGATAATTTGAACATTTTTCACGGTTCTTTGAAATTTGTATTGTTTATTATAATAAAATGGATGGTTCATTTTGAATTTTGTTTTGGATAAATCAAAATTTTTAATGTTCATCATACATACTTCCTGACCTAGATTCTTAAAACTAAATGAGCAACATTGCAATGCATCATCTAATACTGTACATGACTATACGTGTAGCAGACTGAAAAAAGTGAACCACTTTTCATTTGTTTATATGAGAAAGTTCTCTCCCTGCCAAACCATTCACTCCTTCTGTTTGATTTCTATGAATAAGTAATGTCTAAATGCTTTGTGCTTTTATGGTGAGCACAGCGTCAAGTGTCTTCTTAATTGGGATGTTAGAAACACAATTCACCACCAGAGTGTGTACAAAGTTGTGATGGTCAACCCCTGAGGTCTGTAAAATAAGCATTGGAACTGCGGTTAGGGTGACAACTGTCTCAGCATCTCAGTGCCCTTATCCCTAATAAGCCAGCTTTAACTATTTGCCAATTTCTGCAGATAATAAATTAAATTATACTCTTGATTTTGACTCGGACAAAGTTACTTACACACTTGAATCCAATAAATTATGATGACCAATGTTCAATTAAATTGATTTGTCCTATCCAATTCAACACTTCTTCACTCCTGACCTTTCCACAACACATTAAATTATGTTTTACTGTAAATCATCCATAGAAATAGATCATCAATCGGCCAGCCATACACCCTGCCAACACCTCTCCTGCTCACCCTAATAATTTACACCATATTCATATTCATCGGCTGACCTAGATAATTGAAATCTTATGCTAATATTCATCAGCCCTGAAGCAACGCTGGTCCTGCCCAAACACTGACTGCGCTGTGGTTCATACCACATGTGGTTTGGTCACCACAACCTACCAGGGTTCCTAGTGGTCACAGAGACAATATGCAAAATTCACCCTTGAATGAATAATAATTGACCACGGTAATCTGTGACCATCTGACAATCCAAGTCAGATGCAGTTTGTTTTACAAAATCTCACTATAAAAAATCACATTTTTAAAATGTACACACTAATATACACTACAAAATCTACAAAGTGTAGCAAATTTGTACATAATCATCAATGGACAGTTGCTATGATCAAATTAAACATTTTCAATGTCTTTGTGTGTGGAATATATAAAGACACCTTGTGTAATTTGGAGTGTATTTCAATGTCTTGAATAATCTAGAATGAATGGTGATGCTACTTCCTGACTAATCTTACCTCCCCAATGTCTATTTTCTGTCTGCATCTCAACCAATGGTACAAGATTCAACTCTTTGGGGAATATATTAGTTTCAGTTCTAGGATAACTAATAAAGCCTTTCGTATAGAGTTTCTCTGCTGTGGCCATAGCGATTTTTGCATTCAGTCGTAGTTTGCGAGATGCTAGCTTCTCAAATTCCTGTAACAATGGAAAAAAGCTCACAGTAAATTTATCTCCAGTTATTTGTGCAATTTTTTAGGATCAAAAGAAGAATGAAACATATTCTTTACTTGACTAATACTTGATAGCCAAATGTACTGTAAATCGTATTAATAATACATATACATTACTACATTGACTGTGGCAGACCACTGATGGCTCATTTTTAAGCATAATGAGACTACACTCACTCACTATAAAGCCACAGTAAACTCAACTTATGTATAATAGAAAAATAAAGAACATCTTTGAAGAAAATATCAATTAAATCAAGCACATTATTTGACCTACTTAGCAGCATTGCATCTAAGAATGAGATTTAGACTTAATGTAATTCGATCACTAACACACAATGAGATCTGATTATCCAGTATAGAAACGACGGTAACTATTAAAGTTTATAATATACCTCCTACTTCCAACATAAAAACATTTATAGTCTTATTATTTTTTTTAACCAACTGCAATATAATAAACAAAATATTTTTTTATTCTATTAAAACACGTAAACCATTAAAATACCCTTGCACTACTTGTGCAACAAACAAAGTCTTAGCTTGCAGCAACAAACAAACTTCTGCTGACAGTAATAGACAAATCGGCAAAACCACGAGCATTCAAAAACATTAACATTAACTCACTTCCTATGTATTATAAGAATCAAAGAAAAGCTTGGATGGAATGCGACTTGTTCAAGGAATGGTTCGATCATTAATTTGTCCCTGAAGTGACTGAGTTCAATAGAGAAAATTGCCTAATTGTGTTCTGCTGTTTATACACAATGCACCGTCCCACCCAGAAGAAATAAAACTTGTCTGTGGAGACATCAAAGAAATTTTTCTGCCACCAAATGTTATTTAAATTCTTCCGCCTATGGACCAGAGTGTGTTGCAGGCCGTTAAACAAAAATACAGAAAAATGCTGCTTTGTACCTTACTTGAAGAGGATGAAAATGAACTAACAATCCTTCAAAACCTGAAGGAAACTACAGTAAAAGATGTGATTTCCTGGGTAGCTGAAGCTTGGGATACCACCAATACAGGTGTAACACAAAAATCGTGGAAGAATCTTTAGCCTACATTGGAATTTGTTGAAACAACTTTTAGACCTGACTTTACTTCTTAAGTGTGTATAAATTAGTTTAGTGTTTCCTCTAACCTAGACTCTAAGCATAGGTATTTCTTTATTAAAATACCTTGTACAGTATATCTTGTATAACACTAAATGTATCTTTATTTACAAACGGCTTTAATTTATACAGTTTTAAAGTTAGTAATCAGAGATTTAATCATTATTTTTATTTACAAAGTTTTAAAAATCAATATTTTATCTGAACTCTGTTTGGAATAGGCGAATTTTCAGAATAGTGGGGTTAGGAATAGCAAGACTATATTGTATGCTGTTTTCTTCATACACAGGACAGAACTTAAATAGTATTAAAATATATCCTGAAGTCCTTTATTATTTAACAGTTCTTTCTATGGGTTACATGTACATGGTAATTTATTTGAAAAATGTTACTCCTAAATAAAGAGATAACAATGCATGTTTGCAACATTTTTTCATTAGGTTTAATTTTACTGCCAGCACACTAAATGCAGAGACCATTAAGTAAACACTGCAAATAAACACTGAATTATTATCCCAGATTGCTCCAAGAACTTATATCATCAGCAAAATAAAATAAATTGCTTATGTTTTACGTTACCAATATAAAAATTAAAAAACAAATTAGTAGGATCCCAAAATTGATCGTTGTAAAAACACAAAATGTAATCTTATAGGGTCAAGACAATAAAGAGTAAAATGAAACAATGGTTGACATGTTTTTTACGTAGGTATTGAAACAAGAGGGTAATGTTTGTCTAGCATAAACAACCTATCTAATACTCACAACAGTCGCCAATAGCAGAGACAGGCCTCCTCATGTGCCTGAGTTTACTGGTGACGAACTTTATGGTAGCAGAAGGGCTCTCCAGACATCATTCATACAGTACTCATACAACCTATCTAATACTCACAACAGTGTCCAATGGTAGAGGTCTCCATTTGCTCTTGGGCTTACTGGTGACAGACTCTACAGTGGCAGAAGGGTTCTCTAGGCAACGTTCATATAGTGCACGACACACAGATTCATCAAAGAGACGCACACGCGACCACGCAAAGTCCACTTTAACCTCGTCCACATCATGTGACACTAAAACATCATATGGCTCAATTACAATCTACGGTTTATATTAAATATTATTTGAATTATGAAACTACTGTATAGATGCACAGGAGTATGAAACTGAGGTCAAGACAATAAAGTTCAGCAATCCTCTACTGTTATTAGTTTCCTTTGTTAGTTAAGTCTGTTATATTTCATATGTAATGTAGAGGTAGAACTGAAGAAACCAACTATTTTTTTTTATCTATTCTATTTTGGTGCTTTCCACTTCAGCTTTGTATCGTTTATGGGCATACGAGTATATTGACTTTGGGCGCATCTTGTACATGTTAAATGGCTGCCTGTGGGTTCTACAAGCCCAAAATTCGAACATTGTGTTGGTTTACCTGACAACTAACATGGAAAGTTGCTTCATCACTGAACTCAACATGTGAAAGTGTTATCATTTTAATAGTATCAAGAATTCCATTATAAAATGCCACACATTTGCAGTTGTCATCTGGGCAAAGAGTTTGTAATAGCTTTAACTTGTTCAACTTCATAACCAACTGACTTCTCAAAACATACCAAATCGTTATTGTAGGCAGTTGTAACTCCCGAATGGCACAAGTTGATTTTGAAGGACTACATTGGAAAGTAAATTGAATTTGTGCAACATTTTCTTTAGGAACATGAGGGTTGCCAGAACTCTTTCCTTTACATACAAATCCTGTATCTACAAACTGTCAATACCATTTGTGAATGTTCCACTCAATCAGAGAAGAGTACCTCAGCCTGAGATGTCTTTGCACTGTGATTAAAGTGGAATTGCACTTTACAAACTCAAGAACACAAAATGATTTTTCTTGCGGAGAAGCCATTTTAAACATATGACGGTTACCAACAAAACAGAAGATAACTGACATCTAGCAGCCATAATATAAACTAGACTATGAATTCATTTCTCCAATAGCTGAGCCGAGGCGCAGCAATCGATAATTTGGACAACATATGTACTTTGGAATACATATATTCTTATTGAAACACTCTGTAATTATTACCTAAAACCCAGAGGTAACCTCTATGAGTGCCCTCTCATGTTTAAAATATGGAATTTCTTATACTCATGTGAACTTATAACAAATCGTTTTGTACTTCTTTTTCTTGCTGAATACACTTGTGAGAAACTTTTCAGTGGTTTCTTTTCATTCTCTATATACAGATTTTTAAATAATAATACAAAAATCTAGTTTTTCGCATCTTACTTTTTCAGGAAATTCTTAAATTTTAATTTGTAACTATCATAAGTTATAACTATTGTTCCATCTTAAAATTGAAATTTAGTTTAGTAAACATCTACCCACAGGTTCACTTAAACACTTAATTTGACTTCAATTTTCAGAGGGAACATAAAGGGAATTCCATTACACTATTAAAGATGTTTTAATGATAAAATAACAAAAAGAAAAACAATATTTTCTAATTATTAGCTACTACTGTCAAGGCAAGCTTCAAAAAGTAAACAATTTTAGAAAACCAGGACTTCAACTGACCTTTGATCTTCCAAAATTGCTCTGGAATAAAACTCTCGATAGCCTTGTACCGTTCAACGACAAAGCCTAGAGTTGGAAACTGGCAACTGCCGTAGCTGATGATATTGCTGGCTAGAGTCTCAGGAAAGACCCGTTGCAGTCTCAACGTTTGGAATCTTGTGAAGGCTGCACCTGGAAATTGATTTTGCAATGCTTTGAATAGTTTCATATAGGACTTGTGAAACATGTCAACTTAAAATTTAATAACATAATTTCAACTAAAGTAAAATTTTTAATACTTTCAGTTTAGAAAGTGTAAAAAAAATAAAAAGTTGATAACTATTTAGCATGAAATGTTTAATTTTTTTAAATCTCCTCAAGTCTATAGAAACCGGAGGACAATATTACTCTAGTTTGATGAATCTGTTTTTTTTTTTTCTAGGACAAGAAGATGAGGAATCTTTTACTCCACTACTTATAAGGTTATCTGTGCTGCATCCAGAGTGACTCGATATTCAAAATAAGTAAGGGTGGAGGAATGTGGGCTGCATCTCAAAGTCTTACGATAAAGACACTCTAATGGGAGATACAAGGCACTAACTCAGCCATGTAACCTTTGAAGAAGGAAGGTAAAGCAAACTCTGTTCCAGCCTATACAAGTCAAGGCAGACAGAGGAAGGTTCTCCCCATGATTGTTTGGTAAAGCTTTTAACACTAAGAAAGCCCCACCTACTCCAACAATTATTCTCCACAAAAATCAGACTTAACAAACAAGTTATTGCTTTACTCTGGATGTGGTGTTTCTGGATATCCATAAGATTGCCCAGATGTGACAACATGAGGTTTGTTCAAATCAGTGTAGGTCTACTGGCAGATACAAATCAGTAGAAGTGAGCTCTCCTGAAGATTGTTGAACTCTCCAAAATAAATAAATAAAATATTGGTCCAATCTCACATAGACTTTTGTTTCACATTGAAAAAAAAATTTGCCATACACCATCCATTCTTACATTAGGAATCAAATAATAATCCAAGAGATCAAAATGTGGGGTCTGCAGAAAAATTTGAATGGATTGGAATCCCAATTTCATCAGTTTTGTGTTCTATTTCAGTAGAATTACTTAGTTTCCAACGTTGTCATAGGTAGCTTTTTACGAAGTTCAACAACAATGCATAATACCTACCTGTCATACTGAATTATTTACAAAATAGTCTATAAGATTATTTTTTGGAAAACCCAGTCAATTTTCCAGTACGATTCTCCCAAAACTGTTGTCCACAACCAAAATATTAAAGAGATCAAAATACTTTATTTTCTTTAGCTTCACCCACCGTTGACTATGTGGTGTAGTCAAATTTTGTAAATATCAATTATTAGAATCTGGGTCTGGTCGACTCTTATATAACACAGATTTTTGTATGATATGCATTATGTATTTTAGTTTAGAGGTTAACCTAAGCCAACCTGTAAAAATCTAACCACTCACCTATCCTTAAGTCCAATTCTGACCGAACGTCCACAGCCTTGCTGATCAACTCATTAGGTCGTCCGAGATTCTGGATGGCTCGTCTAGCTGACTGTGCAGTGATCTCGGAAAATTGTGCCCTGCAAACGAAAATGTTTAACAAAGGCAAAAACAATCTAATGTCCAATTTAAAAATTGTAAAATTATTATTATTGCAATTTTTTATTATGTTTCTTTAAAAAAATTCATAGGCAACTCTAACCAAATTAAAATGTTGTTGAATATTTATATCTCAAATTAACACTGTCACATATTTGTTTCTTTAATCATTTGTGAACATTTATTAAAGTTTTTTCTTTGTGAGTATTTTTGAGCCTAAGTTTAAGATATTTTTAATATTATCATTACTGCTAGCAATATATAACTAACCAGCTGAAAACATGTGAATTTCAAAAAGATCAATACATGAGGTTAACTTGCAGCTAGGTACAAGGGACTTTTCTCAGAGTCAAAACTTGTAACAACAATTCTGGTATCAACATCACAATTTGAAATTCTACATTTTGTTTCATCTCTGTATGAATCTGTCTTAAGAACGTTCCTCACCGAAATATTTGTAGGTTGGGCTTGATTGCTGTACAGACTGAAATGATTTCATAGCCTATATTCTCGCCCTCTCTGTCACAATCAGTCCAGATGATGAGAGTGTTACACGATCGTATTTCCCTCTCCAGTGTCCTCTATAACAGACATGGTTAGGTTCTGTAACAACAGCAATGGTTTAGACTTGAATATGCTATTCGGACTGAAAGGACCTAAATGCAGATGTTCTCGTTCTCCTTGTCACAAAAAGTTCGGATGATGATATTTACTGCGGCTCTGTGTTGAATCACCTTGATGACTTAACATCTCAGCATGCACTATGGCATGTGCCTCAGTCAATGTATTAAATGATTGTACTTACCTCTCCACGATTCACTGTAACAGACACAGTTAGGTTAACGCTAGAACAGTTTATGTCAGTAAATATACTGTGTGCAATGGTATTCTAAAAAATTGAATTAAAAATTTTACTTACTCTAAGTTCAGTAAGAGAGTAAGAATTACTGATAATAAAATAAATTATTTTGGAATTGTATTGATAGGTACAATAAGCATTTTGTAATCTAGAAGATAATTATTGATAATCTAGAAGGTTAAGAAGTATACAATTATTTATTTTCAGTTTCTACCTGAGAAGTTTACCTTTGTTTGGTTAAGACAGCCACTATTCAGACTCATATATTGGAAGTTATGTGGAGACAAGCAGTATTTAAACTGCAGACAAAGCATGAACTAATGTGCCAGTTTTATGTCATTTTGTAGATGTAGTGTCTTGTATTGTATAAAAGAAGAGCTGCCTATAATTTTGCATGATTTGGATAAAAACTTATATATTTTATGTTTATATACGTTCTTTAGATATTTTCTTATTGTTATAAGTACTAAAATTTCTCACACGCGTCTTATTTTAAAACTAACCTTAATAGGTTCATAGTCAGGGGGACAAAGCTTCCTTACAGGAGCTTCGAACAGGTCTATCGGTCGACAGGAGTACCACTTCTTGTAATTGCCCTCAAACTCAAAGTTTAGTAAATGACCAGACACTGAAGTCATGATCATCTTCCTCTGTTGTCCTCGAACCAGGCATTCAAACTCATAAATCTTGTTGAACTTTGAGAAACCTTCCCTCTGTAACACATCAAATTTGAGTAAATCTCCAGACATTGACATCACAATCATCTTGCTTTTTTGTCTCCAAACAGGCATTCAAATTCATATATCTTGATGTAATTCGAGAAACCTCACACACATGAAAGTTGAGTAAATTTACAGACACTGACATCACAATCATCTTTCTCTATTGTCCCCAAACTAGGTATTACACTTGTCCTTTTAAAAACCTTTTTATGATAACAAAGTTGTGTGTAAAATCTAGGTTAGTATTAAACATTTACAATTCCACAAATGAAAATTAATTTTACAAACAATAAAATGAAAGTGAATACTGGTAACATGTGCTTCTAAGCAATCAATTTTTCTACTCAACAACAAGATTATTGAATATGATGATAAAGAAAGGGATAACACAGTATAAATTATAATTAGGCGATACTACTTTTAAATATCAACAGATTTTTAATTTTGGCCAAACAACAGAAAATATCCTGACAACCACTCAAATCAGAACATTTGAAACAAAGACTTAACAATGTGTGTAAACAGATTTTTAAAAAACATACTATTTTAACTTTTACAATAGTTTTGTCAGTTTTTAACCATTTATTTGCTGTCACAGGTACAAACACAGCTGCAGTTACATATGGGTTCAAAGGGCTATATCCCAGTGTGTCACATTAAAAAAAGAGGGCAGCAAATTATGGAGGAGAACATTTAAACATGTACATAACCTAGAAAACAAAGTTCAAAATAAAGTGTAGGTTTAGTGAAAACACTATGGAGAAAGACTGACATGTTCATGTAATTTGCTGTCATCGAAATATCAGTACTAACATTACAATATTTCTCTACATAAAGTATTCGATTATCAAAGGTGGCAGGCAGGGAGGGGGTGATCCGGCATCACGATCTTCAATTAGTAGAGGGAGGCCAACAAAATCATGATAGCATTTGGACGGCACATTTTCAAATCCGCTTCTAGGTACTAATATTGAACTAGTTGAATCTTCTGGAGGACAGTAAGCTGTAAAATAGGAAGTTTCTTCAACTTCTCACAGACAACCTCAATAAATTCATGAAATTAAAATCTCTAAAGGAGATTCAATTATACATTTTATGAAAACTACTGCTATGGTATATATACTAAAATTTTAATATTTATAGTTTGTTTTTATTTGACTTGACACTTTGTTTCTTTTTTTTACAATGTGGTATGTTGAAGTAAAGTCTACCTCTTACAGCCTATGGTCTCCAGAGGGTTAACAAGAAGTAAGGAATCTGACTAAATAGTAACTAATTAGTTAAAATTAATAATTAAGTCATTAATACAATAATAGAGCCATGAGTTGAGCATTTAATGAAGCCACTCCTAACCATATTTTGCTGATGAAATTCAATTTCTGTCTGTATCTGATCAAACAACTTGACCTAGAGGGTTGGTATTTGGAGTGGAACTCTATCTCTACATTGTTATTGAAAATGGCATAAATTTGTCCATTAGGAGTCGCTACGTGGGTAAAGATGTCATACACTATAAGACAATTGCTAAGCCTCCCACATTGACCTGAAGTATTCCATGTGTTTAACCTAATTGATTAGTAAAATCAATAAAATAGATGTATACCCTTGTCCAATGAAAAACACATTTCCAAAACAAAAAAACAGCAATACTTGTAGGCTTGCAGTAAGACTCTCCATTTGGCCTATTATAAGAAATTACAGACTGGACTGAACAGACAGTCAATTATGATGAATCCTTCTCGCCGACATCGCTTGGGAGACATATCTTGACAAATAGTGGGAGACAGAAAACAAGAACCAATCGTCATAACGACATGTAATTTTCACAATAAAGAAGACTACTTTTTGTATCAAATTGGGAGGAAAACACATTGTGCTGTTTTCTATCACATTGTATTTAAATTTTTGTTTACTTGTGTAGTGTAGCAGCAAGTGTCCTGCTACATATGACATGATTAGTTGTGTTTTTAATACTTTTAGCTCTTAAGCATTAGTGATCAGCCTTTTTTAGAATTTTATATTTTACAGATAGGTACTATTGCTCAGGGCTGCCCCATGCTGATGGCCGGAGGCATTACTGTTTTACTACTAGTCCTTTTACAAGTTTTTTTTCATGTTCAGGAATTCCAAAACATGATTGTATTTTGTTGATTTTTAAATTTACTTCTTTAAGCATTTTCCTTTTGGAAAAAACAAGGGATAATGTCAATTGGCAAGAGCAAAACTTTACCAAATTGATTTTGTTCGTACTTGACCTTGTCTTAAATTTTGACTCCTGAAAAAAGCTTTTCAGTAATCGAAAGTGCTCTTTTCTGTAACATATAACAATTAATGGCAAAAATAATATTCAAAATTCAGTTACTCCATCATACATCCTGTTCATACTTTTCTTGACATATACAGTTTGTATAGTGTGGTCTTGTTCCTGCTACACGATATTCTACAATTTCACACTTTATTCCAGTTTACTTTTCTTCTATTTTTGGGTGATATCCCAGTGAAATACTGTTATATTTGTGTTCAGCAATTAATTTAACATGAAAATATATTTTAAAATATTGACTTTTATCCAAGTACCAAGTGTTCCACAAGCTGCAGTATAATAAGCAGCCACCACGACAATCAAATTAACTATCGCTTAGGAATATCTGAACTATCAAATCTAAAAACATTTGATCTATAGATATTCATAATTAATAATTGCTAGATATTTTTATTTTACAAAATAACAATATTTTTAATACAATCTTAAAAGCCTGTAACATAATTCGGTTCGATATTATTATTCCAAATTAATTCAAACAAAGTAACATCATGTGTATGGTATTTGAGTAATTGCCGGCTGCCTACAGCTACAATGGCGATGTACATGTGTTAATGTCACAAGATGTCAGACACATTTATCCTTCAAAACAGTACAAAGTAACTAAATGATGCATTGCTTGTTACATTTTATAAATATACATAGGCAAGATAGAATTTTATTCATCACTAAATTATTATTTACAAAAAATATAAAATCAGCCAAACTAAATACTGTAATTTGAAATCCTATATCTTGCAAAGAAAGACCTTCGACGCAACTATTGTTTGCGACATTTCTTTAATGTTAGACAACTAGTAAACTAGTCGCTAATATATTGTTGTTTCTTGTCAATTAGAGTGGTGTTAGTATAAAATGACATCAAACTTTTCCTTGTAAATTTTGCCATCATGTGGTATAAATATCTTCAAGGAATAAGTAAATTATAAGTGTTTATTTTGTGAACAAACTTTATAATTTCAAGAGGGCTACGGCTGCCATAATGATTCACCGACATTACTCATTGTGTATTACAAACTTTTATTTGTAAATTCTAAGGTTGTATATATAAACTATACAGTGAACAATGGTTTTATTTGTGATTCATTTATTGCACAATAATTTAGTAACACTCACAGGTTTGTAGGCTAAAATTGTAATATACAAATTTTTATACCTAGGCCTACGCCTATATTACAAATACTGTTTATTTCATTATTTTTTATTTATTGAACGCTTAGAGTGACCTAGTAAATAAGTCAGATGAACTTAGACAATAATTATTAGACTTTGTTGATTTTTCCAACTTTTATTTCTTGAAACAACGCTTTTTAGGATCTGCAACACCATTTTTACATATAAACTTAAAAAGAAAACAAAAAATGTTTTATTTTCATAAATTTTATGCTCTAAAACATAAGAAAGGTCTCAAAATATGTTAAGCAAACTGAAAATATCTAAAAATGTTAGAATTGTAAAAACATCTTTTGTAAACACACAAAATATTGTTATTTAACAAAAAATTTTAAATTTTTTGGAAAAGTGGAATCTTTTGATATTTTGCATAGAAAAATTGTTGTTGTCATTTTCAATAACTTGAAAAGTAATAAAACAATTATTTCTACTTTTTTATAAACTTAACTTTTGGATATTTTTGTTTTAGTTTTGGTTTTTTCACTTAAAATGAATAACAAAAACCTGAATTGAAATTTTTTAAATAATCCAACCACATATAAATGTTCCAGGTTTCGTATGAAAATAAAATATATAATAGCGTATAACCTCCTTTACTTAAATAATAAATATTCTACATCTATAGGATTGAATAAAGATACATAACTAACAAAATAGTGCCTGCCATTACAGGAATTTCAACTGGCAGATCCAGTGTTAAATAACTGGTTGTTTTTTGTTATTTTGCACTATCCAAGGCCTACGCTACATGTGTGCTTTGAAAACGAAAAAAAGAAATAATCATAATTTTTCTTACTTTGAAGATGAGAAAGATCCAAATTTGTATAAATTAAATTGTGTGGCAGGAAAAACTTAAATCTAACTTAAGTTGTTTTTCTAAAAATACAGTAGATCGGACGGCTTACACTTGTTTATTCAGGTGTTTTTATTGAATGCATCAATTGTTTCTATCAAATTAATAATACGATATTATAATTGATTTAACTTAGCATATGATTTCAACTTATTAGTTATACTAATTTTAATGTAAACAATAAACAGCAACAAGTAACTAACATTTTCAGACTTTGAGAATGACAATTAAAAAGAGGAAAATACGTGAGATATTTCTCACAAGTGATGAGATTTGTTTAAGTGGCTTCAACATGTGGGTTTGGCTCCTGGTGACCCATGAGGAGAATTCCTTCCTCCATTTCACAAAAGTGGTTGGTTACTCATTGATATCAAGCTGGGCAAGTTATAAATATTGTAAGGTTTCTTTGATATCTAAGTCGAGGACATAGTTGGTTTTGTTGTTTTGTAATGTTAGTGTTAAATTCATGTTTTTAAAATTCTAATGTGCAAGATTCTTCTTGTTATGGTAATGTATTATAAATCTTATTGTGTACGATTTTTACATATCAAAGTTGGGTAATATATTGAATTTCTCAATAAAAACAACAGAATAATAAATGTAGGCCGTCTCCCCTTTTTTGTAATGTTTTATTCATGTTGTTAGTGCATAATAATTCTTGTTGTACAATTATTATATATGGAAGTTAGGTAATATACCGAATCGTTTGATAATGACAATCGAATAACGAGTGTAGACTGCTTATAAAGTCTTGCCTATCAGACTTTAGGCTCAAGTGGCGTGGTAAATTAACTTATGAATATT
The DNA here is from genome assembly GCF_021130785.1 of Homalodisca vitripennis. NCBI lineage: Eukaryota > Metazoa > Arthropoda > Insecta > Hemiptera > Cicadellidae > Homalodisca > Homalodisca vitripennis. Next base: position 107,406,591 of record NC_060208.1, read on the forward strand.
ACATAAATATAACTCCAGAGAACTATAGACAAAGGAGCTTAAGGGGAGGCTTTAACAAGCGGCTTACACTCATCATCCAACTGCTATTATCGAACGATTTGATATATTACGAAACTTCAATATTGTATAATAATCGTACATAACAATAGTTATAAAACATTAAAAACAAGAATAATAAATTACAATTTTAATAACATAATTGAACAATAAAATTACAAAACCAACTATGGCCTACATATTAATAAAATGTTACAATACTTACAGCTTGCCCGGGTAGCAGTGAGCTACCGCTTTTGCGAAATGGAGGAAAGTATTCTTCCCATAGGTAAAAAGGAGCCAAACCCACATTTGTATATAGAAATATCTCAAATAATTTCCTTATATTGATTGCTAGTTTTAAATTCTCCAACAATTAGTTAGTTAGCCTAGGGACTTCGTGGTGTTTATTGCTTATATTAAAAATTAATATAACTAATTTCAAATCATATATTTAAAAATTATAATATTAAATTAATCATTTGGATAGTCTACACTCGTTATTCGATTGTCATTATCAAACGATTCGGTATATTACCTAACTTCCATATATAATAATCGTACAACAAGAATTATTATGCACTAACAACATGAATAAAACATTACAAAAAAGGGGAGACGGCCTACATTTATTATTCTGTTGTTTTTATTGAGAAATTCAATATATTATCCAACTTTGATATGTAAAAATCGTACACAATAAGATTTATAATACATTACCATAACAAGAAGAATCTTGCACATTAGAATTTTAAAAACATGAATTTAACACTAACATTACAAAACAACAAAACCAACTATCCAAAAAATTTGAAATTTTGGATTTTAACTATTTCTTGTGGGTAGAACACATAAACAAAAAAACATACAAATTTGAGAGGTCAAGGTTCAAATCATAGTGTAGAATTGGTTGATTTCGCATGGAATGACCCTAAACACAATCAATCCATTCAATAATAACAATTAAATAACGAGTGTAGGCCGCTTATTAAAGTCTACCCAAGCCCAACAAATGAAAATTATTCCTTCCCAAATCAATAAAACACAAATAGGCTAGCATTATATTAGTATAGTATACTAATGAGCAGTGTATACTAATTACAATCTTTAATTCATTGTATAAAGAGGCAACTATTTTAAAATACTGCATTCAAGATTTAGGAAACAGAACGGATGAAAATACAGATTATGTTAGAGAAGACTATCACTCTGAAAATTATTTTTTCCAGATGTGAAAAATGTATACTCACCCTCCTAGAATTCCCACCAGACAGATAACCTGAAAGATGTTTCGCAACATCATTCTTCTCTGCAACATTTAGAATGCTCATGCTTTCTCTGCTGCCAATTGTGCAAATATTTTTAAATATTCCTCTTGATGCCACAGTAACATAAACATTTCTAATCAACAGTATAGTAAAAATATTATGGTAGAAATTTATTGGTGTTTTGGCAAAATAGTGTGACATTAAAGAAAACGTGTTCTTTGCACTGGGAATAAGATTCAAATCAAATTAATATTATATTAAAAAATTATGTGTAAGGCTATGTTCATGTTGTAGTTAACCTCAAATTAACTTGAAAACAAAATTGGCGCCTTCAGGTTCAAATCAGAGCAGTTTGAGTATAGTTGTTCGACTTCGATGAGCACAAAAATTACGATATCAGTGTAGCCAACACAAACTTTGTGAATGAACTAAAATAACTAACTATAACCACGTAACCCATAGAAATTGTTATATAAAGATAATCAAACACAAGTACCACTACAAGAAAATTACATAGTATCACAATATTTCATTTCACTGATTTAGTTCCTGATAAAGTCAATGCTATTGTACGAACGGTTTTGGAATATTTTTTAAAGCTTTAGTAAAATCGATTTAAAGCCTTTGCCGCGTTAAAAAAAAGCCCATTGCATAAGCGTTTAATACAAAAATGTCTTAGCCGGAAAATGTTATAAATTTGATTCTTCTTTACATCAGCTCTAAACTAAACTAGTTAACATTCGTTTTGGAAATGGACCCGGGAGACCTGGTCCCAGGGAGTATTTTGGGGTGAAAGCAAGAAATTAAATTTTAGGGCTCAGCGCAACTAATTAAATTAATGCAAACTGTTTGCTGGTACTAAACCACGATAAGTATATATATACTTAACTTTATATAAAAATAAATAAACATTTCATGGCTCTCTTTCAGTACAAGAAAGTGAGTTTATGGTTGGGTATTATAAGACAGTGAAATACTCTTTACCAAAGAATACCATAGACTGGAATTTCCTATACCGATGCGGATGCACTACAAGAGTTAAAGCCAAATCATGCCTACGAAAATAGGTTCCGACATGGATCCTTTGCCCGTTGCTAACGTTTGAATCCAGTTTCGATACATTAACACCGTTAAAACGTATAGTTAGATTTTATAAAAAATGTTGATAATTCTATTATTGTAATAAGACAATATGATAATATGCATTGTTACAAAAAAGGTCTATTTAAAATTTTGAGAAGCAAAGTAAATCAAGAAAAGCAAGTTTATGTTTCGAATAGAAACATGAAAATTAGTATTATATTAAATTTATGTAGATTTATAACTATCCATTGCATTGTGTAAACATTCTTGAGTAAATTTGTAAATTCACCACGATTACGGCAGAAAGTCTTCACGAAATATGGTATAATATACAAGTAAATTGCAAGGATAAGTTCTTTGTTGAGGCCAATCGGAGAGGCAGATCCCCAGGATCAAAACATTTTTTTTCTACACAACTGCTATAGACACATTATGGTAGAATGAATTTTGATCAAAACTGGAGTGTACTTTCTATACTCAGTTCCATGTTTACCGTGCAGTATAGTTCTAATGGGACATACTCATGTTACTACCTTTACACCATTGTTACGCCATTGTTTTGTGCGTTCGAATGTCTCGGTCAGTACAAACCCCTGTGTGATAATGTCATAACAAACAAGAAAAGATGTTGAGGTCACCAAGCAATTGATCCATGAATGTCTGCCAGATATATTAGGGGTGGTCTTGATCCCAATCATGAGTCCGTTTACTTTGTATTGTCCTTTATATATATACTTATAATCTATAGAATTGAGCTCTTCTCAACATACATCCAACGTACAAAAATATTTTCTACTATAACCACAATTTGCCGCCTTCCCTCCCACCCACCAACCATATAGGCTTACCGTGGGTCGACGCGACCTTTATTGGGAACATCACCCTAGTGTCATGTGAGTTGCGTCAATTGTCCTCGCGATCCGTGCGAAGGCGCTTAAACAGATTTTACTGTACCCGTTGATTATGGACTCTGAAGTCACTGCCTTCCAGTAAATTAAGCAAAGTAATATATGTAATATAAGTTCAACATAAAATAATACAAAAAGAAAATAAACAGTAGCATTGAGTGTGATTTGTAATACCTACAAATAAGTACTTTTTTAGTTTAATATTATTGTTGTATTAATAATTTCATACTTCAAATTTATTACTTTTACATGACTGTAAAGTTTATTTAACTTGTACATAATAAACAGGTAACATATAAACTGCCATTATCAATCTACACAAATATTTAAAATGATGTAGTTTAAGAATAATATTTTAAAGCAATAACTGTTATAGTACTTTTGATTAATCACAGTAGTTTAATTTAACTGAAAAGCAATTTAAGTTGTAACGTGTACGTAGCCTACACCTGAAGTTGTCTCAAGAAATAAGTTTGAGAAGGATAACAATTTAGTATGACCGAAATAACGTATTTAATCCAATGTGTTTACGTAGCGTGACCCGGGGCGATGACTTGAGGACGGCTAGTACAACGAGAACTGTCGTGTGGATAACATGGTTTATGGTCGCGTACTGAACAGTCAACATAGAACTGAGTATACATTATAAATGTTCGCCCTGGATAGGATCTCGATACATATTTTTTTGTAAAGGGTCGGATCCCTAGGGTTTGGAAGGTTCCAGAGGTTGATAGCTCGTGAAGGCCATGAACTATCAAAAGGTAAGGGAGCTGCCAGAGGCCTGGAGGTTCTAGTTTCTGAGAGCTGTTCCAATATTTTGTATAAACGTATTGTAATAGTTTAACAATCCAAGAAGTTACAAAGTTTTGATTCATTCTTAGATCTTGGAGAGTTTATTATTGCTTTAATCTTATTGTCTATTTTATGTAACCTGATACAGTTGATAGTACGATCAAGAAATTTTACTGAGAAACTTCCATTTCTTTGCTTTTACCTAACCACATCATTGTACCTACATTTCATTATTTCGCAAAATTTGCAACAGTTGTTTTGTTCGTTCGAATGTCTCGGTCAGTACAAACCCCTGTGTGATAATGTCATAACAAACAAGAAAAGATGTTGAGGTCACCAAGCAATTGATCCATGAATGTCTGCCAGATATATTAGGGGTGGTCTTGATCCCAATCATGAGTCCGTTTACTTTGTATTGTCCTTTATATATATACTTATAATCTATAGAATTGAGCTCTTCTCAACATACATCCAACGTACAAAAATATTTTCTACTATAACCACAATTTGCCGCCTTCCCTCCCACCCACCAACCATATAGGCTTACCGTGGGTCGACGCGACGTCGGCGGCAGCGATGCGGCCATGCTAAGCTTGTAATAAAACTGAAATAAATAAATAAATTGTTATGTTTACAAATTTATTGCAAGTAATTTTTCACATATTTTAACTTTTGGAATTATTTTTTTAATTTTTTGTACCCAACTTTGCCGCCCCCTGAATTATGCCGTCCTGGGCTATATATAGCCCATTCAGCCCTGTGTAAATCCAGCCCTGACGATTCAAGCATTCTTCTTAGTAATGAAAAATAACAATTGATTCAATTTTTTTCAAGTATGATAACCTCGTAATCCTAATATTATAAATGCAAAAGTAAGTTTGTTATGCTTTCACACTAAAACTATTCAACCTGTTGTACTGAAATTTTACATGGGCATCCCTAAGGTCCCTAAGATGAACATAGGCATATTCTTATTTCGTAAATCCTTTTGGGGTCTATAAAGTAATGAAATATCCCATATTGATAATTTCTGCAATATTAATTGAATGATTCGTAGATATATAATAAAATCAGATCCAGCAACTAACTAGCGTACCCTTTTGAGTGAGTTCACCAGCACATAATGCTTAACCTTAGCATTAAGGTTTTTTTACGGTTGTAGAAGAAGCTGGATTCCAATCCTCAAAAAGTGTTCTTTGTTGTATCATTAATCATGACAAATGTTCAAAAAACATGTTATTGTTTAGGTTAAACAATTGACTTCAGAAAGAGACAATACCGTAAAAACCGCTTTGATGACTTGCACAAAGTTTTGCACCCTGCAAAGCATAAGAAGGGCTGAAAAGCGAGAGAGATGTATAGTCCATCATTACGCATGAATAAGCCTGAGGATATTTCTTTAGCAGGTGTAATCATTGCCAAATTGAAACAACATACACAGCAATCAACCGATCTCAACTTCTTTAATAAAGGCATTTATGAAAAATAAAAGGATACAATAAGTGTCAAAAGATACAACAGAGGTTTTTACCAATCTGACTGACACCTTTCCCGGATTATTGACACTCTGTAATTCTTTGACTGTTTTACACCAAAATCAAATTAAATTAATTCTTCGTTGAACCTAAAACAATCTACGTATCAGTTTCAAGTCTCCAGAATCTTTCTAACTCAAACAGACAGACAACAAATCTATTTTGTCAGGACCTGTTGAGTCCTTAAAAAGGAACATAATTATTATTGCATACATTTCTAACCTATTTAGAGTGTACTGTTTGGTCCACATGAGGCAGAACAGGCTATATAAAAAAATCCTAAAAAGTGCTTGGTGTGAAACAAACTATGAATCTGTGCAAACCTTTGTTAATGATATCATTAGATGTAGAATGCATGTTCAATATATTCTGGAAAACGTTGTCTAGCCTAGCACCTGTTCTGGGATAAGGGTTAAGACAGTATAAACAACATTTTAATCTAAAATTTATTGACAACACTGTACAAATTGGCGTATTGACTAGAGTATGATATTTACAAACATCATCAGTATATACAATGACAAGTTAACATTATGGCACTTAACGGCGTGATAACCACAATGCACTGCTGGGAGACATGGTCTAACTTAACTGTGTTAACTTCACGTACAGATCACAGCTGTACTAATCAATGTGTCTTGAATATGCCTCAATAAAGTAACCAAAAATGTAAGCCACATATCATCATAATTGCAATAATCAGACATGTTCACATACCAGTACAATGGTTTTCTTAACTGAGCCACATTGCTATCTTGTAATGTATAACAAAGTTTAAAAGACAATTTTTCTTTACTTTTGGGGACGTTCAAAACTATGCACTACAAGTTAAAACAAGTGTACAATTTTTTTAAATACAGTTCTCAGATTGGAAATATTAACATGCATACATGCCTTATTCTTAAACAAGTTTTGATTTATTTATAAATATAAATATTGTTACCATCATATACAACAGATTTTTAACCCTTCAGACAAGATCCAAATAGCTGACTCGGTTAAGGAAAGCCTGTATACTATCTATGTAAACTTATACAAAATAAATGTCATATATTACTATTTCCCAGTTCTTTAATGCATTGTGGACTTTGGTAACCAAACATAATTTCAGAAAAGACATCAGCCGCTATTAATAGAACTCAAATAGATTTAATTTATTACATCAAACTTAATTCAATTTTTACAAAATAGGTACCACAAAACAGTAAAATTTCTTGTTTTTTAATCACTCAAATTTGGGCTTTTGAAAGTATAATTTTATTAACATTGATTAATTTCTATGAATGTTTTAGAATACCTGATGTAATATTTTGTGTAAACAAAAAACTAATAAATTAATAAAATTAAGCCTTAACAATAACTAAATGCTAAAACTATTAATAACATCCTCAATGTTATTGTAACTTTTTGAGTAATCATATGCATGTTTTCTTTTTTTTTGAATATAATATGAGGGGCATTTCATACTTAAGGAGACAAATTGGCCTAAAGAAAAACAGTTGGTAAAACAAGTTTAATACTTTTAGAACATTGGCATCACTGAGATGATCAGCGGGTGAGTGAACATTGTTGTTTATAACTTCAAAATTAAGTCTAACGGTGGTGAGTCCACTTGAAAATTCCTTATTGGTTAAATTCAGTGATTTGTTTTTTGTTTGCTGAAGGTGTAAATTATTTAAAAGTAGGATGAATCTGTTGATGCCATTAAAATAAATAGTTTTTCTCCAAACCAATTTGTGTCTTAAATTGTTGAATGCTCTGTGTATATTTACAAGTATTATAAAATTGAGTGCATTAAAGTTTAGGGAAAGATACAAATTTTGGTTAGCAAAATATTATTATAAATATTTCATAGGTAAAATATCGAATACCATCATGGCTTCTATAGTTTTCAGTAATAAAAATACATGAAACAATATCTTAAAAAACACAAATATAATATTTTTTATTAATAGTAAAATAATGTAATTTTTCGAAAGTATTGAAAATTTAATTTCAATTAAAGGTTAATAATAAGAAGATTAGTGTTAATGCAATCCACTCTCCTCCAGGGAAGGAAGTAGTTATATGAGACAGTTTGAACCACTTTAGCAGCAATGGAGTAAATGAATGACGACACCACAGCTTAAATAAAGGATTGTGTTCTGAAGGTAGTGGTGGTCATTAGACATTTACACTCTCTTACACGCTCTCAGCTTTCTGGCTTTAGCTTTCTGTTAATAGTATTAGTGTCGATTCCGTTACTGGCTTTCCTTCCCTCAAGAGGTTAGTTTGGTATCAAGTATTCCTTCTGTACTAGTGGTGGTTTGGTTTTCATTGTTCCTTCTCTCCTCTAATTCCTTCTCATAATACCATAATACAAGCAATAGATTTTGTGAAATAAATAAAATATTGGGGAAAAAAGATATAATGAACATAAAACTGTTATACAACTAATTCAATTAAAAGTGTTGCAATTATAGTAAATATTAAAAACCTAGAAAAATTAATTTTAACAAATTAGAAAACAAAATTAGAGAATAAAAAATAATTTTGTAGGCAACACTGAGTAATAAATCTACAGAGTAAACCAAAAGCCACAAAAAAATTAGTAGGACAGTAGGAGAACAATACGCAAATGAGAAATATAACAAATACAACAGCAATGATGAAAAGTACATCATACTTATTAATTATATACATATACAACAACCTACAAACACTCACACACATACACACACACTCATGCATACTTTGATAAAATATAACATTACTTAACTTGCATAAAATTTACAGTCTTAACTTTAGTGATATGTTTTATTGGTAGTTTCTGACAAGATTTTCATCTGAGAAAATATAAATTGCCTGATTGTGCTTGGATTGTGAACATTACGATCTTATTTTTTAATAAAAATGTATAAACACAAATAAATACAGTTTAATAAAAGTAGAATTTGATAAAACTAAAATATTAAATTTTTAAAACATAATATTTCAAAACAAAATACCTAACTTCATATTTACTCTAAAATAAGACAATTGATAAGCACAGTATATTTTTAATCAATGTAACAAACAGAAAAAACTTAAAAACTATTAATAATGATACTAAATAAAATTGCTGTAAAAGTAAAATTATACACATTTAGAGTAAATTGTTATCAGATTAGTAAAAAAAGAAAACTGTGACTGTAAAGGCATTTTTAAAATGTACAAAACATTTTCATGTATAAAATCCCAATTAAAACTAATTCAAACTACAGTACATAACTTAAATTAATATATGATACAGACTAAACTGACTAAAATTGGTAAAAAAACATACTAGGCTTGTGAACATATGACATTTGTGATAATTTTCACTAATATTATATTACTGGCGTTAAACATTTTTTATAAACTCAGTTTCTGATTAAAGAGTATTTCAGATGAATTGTCTTTTGTTGTTTAGTTTGGTAAAAGACTAAAGGTAAAAACTAACACTGCTAACTTTAAATCAACAAAATTAATAACCAAATTTTTGCTTATTTCTGCTTGTAATTTGTAAACCATCGAAAATGAAGCAAATTTTATTTAAACCATATCGATGAATAAATACTTTGTTCTTGGTTATAGTTAAGTGCAATAGTACTGCCAACCACAGACATAAAATGATAAAAAAGCATGTTTAGATCTATGAGTAATTCATCAGTCTTAAAAATGTGCTAACTTTTGCTGCAGTCCACAAGCCTTCATGTATGGAAGGAACTGACCGACTTTAAAGATCGACCTGATCCAAGAGTCAACCAATTCTCAGGTACTGCTGTCTTTAAGGAACAAGAACTGGTTCACTGGAGTCTAACGAACACCTAGAGGAACTGTCCATAAGTGAGATCACTTTTACCAGTTCTCTGTAAGAATTTTTTACTTTGGAGAAAAGTTATCACAACAGTTAAGTTCTGCAAATGCCCGACATTTAGACAAATTAACATGTTTAGAGTATTATTCAATGACCAGTAATTCAGGAATTACACTCAGTTGGATTGGATGACAGCTCAAAGAATATATTCATAGTAAATTGATTATCACATTCTAAGAATATATTTTTGCAGATAAAAATATAGTTCTGTAATCCTGAGAACTTATTCCAGAAACTCTGGAATTTGGAATGATCTAATTCCAAAATCATATTTCTATGAATTATTGGAATGACCAGTTCACAGAAACATGTCAACACAGAGACCTAGATCCATATTGTATGTAGCAGTCCAATAAATTTCAACACCAGTTCCAAGTAAAATTCCAAAACTGAGTGATTTCAGGAATAGACTTCCAGCAATTGAAGATAAAATTCCAAGAGCAGATCCTTAGGAACTGGCCGACTCCCAAGAACTGGATGATCGCTAAGAGTCGGGCTGTTGGCTGTCTTCGTCAGCACCGTTTGCCATCTCTCGTGCTGCCTCCACACAGTCCCGTACCGCTTTCAGGATGATTTTGACTCTGCGGTCCAAGGCAATGAGATGAGGCTCCCAGAGAACTGGAGTCACAGGATCTGAGGCCATCGAGGCTCTCATCGCCTCACTCAAGAGCACTGGCCCATTGTGGAACCTGGTAGACAAACACAAGATATAGTTAGTTGCTAAATATGAGTAAATTAGTTCAAAATGACATGAGGCTCCCACACAATTGGGTACACAAACTCAGTGTCTCCTGAATTTTTTCAAGAATCTGGATGAATTACTTCAAAATTAAATGATTTTACAGCTAGAAATTATTATTTACTTGAAAAAACAAACTAACCATACTCATAAAAGACATACAAAGAAATATAGACTAATACACTCTCATTTGTGGTAAAAAAATACATTTAATATTGCCTTGTAAAATAAATACCACAAAGACAATCGGAAGAACTGTTAGTACAACAAGGGATTGGTATAGTTTCATAAAGTAAAGTTGTCCAAAACTCTGATCAACTGTCAAGGCCTGCCAGTTTGAACAAATAAAAAGAAGGTATTCTTTCAAGTAGATTTTTGATATGTGAAAATTTTATTTCAGGAACCTTTGCTGGAAATTAGTTTGTTAGGAGAGTCAAGTTGTTTCTATTGTAAAATTGAACGAATGGTCAACCCCCACACTCCCTGTCCACTTGCACTCAATTATTGAGGGAAGCAAATGAGCTGGAGGGAGAGGTTGACAGACGGACCGACAAGCATTAATTTTGCACACTCAGACCACTTTACCATGTAAGGTCATCTTCACAATCAGGTGGAGGGGAGATCTCTGTTACCATGTCCTTTATAAAAATCAACTTTCCTTTTTGTAATGATAATATTCCTTTCAACGCAGCCTAAAGAATTATAGTTTTGATGTTCTGATGTGATACAAAATGTTAGGTTGAAGATGCAATAAGAGCTTTGCAGGTTGTAAGTATGAAAGCTCTTTATTGTGCATAATGTTAAGGTTATCTACTTGCCTACCATCTTAAGATTAACTATAAAAGCTTTTTATTGCCAAACATGTTAACATAAAACTATGAAAGCTTTTTATCACAAATTGTGTTGACTAAATGTGAAAACTCTTTATTACCTATTTTTCACTTTGTAACCTGTATAAGCCCACTTGGTCAGTATAAACCCTCTCAGGTATGATAGTATGTAAACTAACTAATTGATATGCTCTAAATTCTGGGTATATGTGGGTAATTAAGAATACTCTTATTGCCCATCATGTTAACATTAACTATGAAAGCTCATTATTGCCTATCATGTTCAGATATTAGTTAAAAATGTATAAATTATTATATTGAAAACTTGCAATATATATAAGTAGTTGTTCCTAAAATTTACAGTTTCTGAAATATTTTATAGCTGCTATATCGTGGGATTAAAACAAAAAATAAAACCATGCAATAAAAAATGCTGCATTAATAAAAAGTTTACTGTTTAAAATTATTTAATGGAATGGTTAATATTGTGAAGTAATTTAGGAACTGTTTACAGATTAATTAATATAAATGCTGCCACCAAACTGAAACTACATAATTTCAGAATACATAATTTGTCATGAATGGATTTGGAATTGGCTTGCAAAGTTGTTCAGGAAATATTAAATAAAAGCTGACATATTAACACCTTACAAGACATAAATACAATATATAACAAATTATATAACGGATTAAAATTTCAAAAAATCTTGAAGGCTTATTGCTGATCTATATTGTGTAATTATGGCCAATATAAAAAAATAGTACAATAAAATGACCAACATCTTGCAGATTTTTATGAATAAACAAACATTTTTGAATTATGATTAGTAATGGTGCCTAGGCATAATGATCACTGAAGATAAACATTTTCTGGAAATTCTGCCATGAGGATGATTGCAACCCAAGTCATCATGATTTCAATCTCATATTAAATTTCAAAAATTCTACACTATAATCTTTTGTTATAGTATTATAATGAAAGGACATCTTATTTTATAGATACAATATTGATCATAAAATTATCGTACACAACCAAACGTTTTTCAGTTTTTTTGACATTTTTATTAATTAACTATCCAGAAAAAATCTTATATTTTAGTTACATCAAAATTTTAGTACTAAAAAAATTAATTTTTATTACTCTGTATGGTTACTTTCCAATTGAGCTGAGATATGTTAGAATGACTGTTTCCTTTGTAGCTGTCAGCAGATTTTCTCTCTCCCAAACATTACTTTCGCTATGTAAACATCTTTTTCCCGGAATCAACATTCCATTAGTTGTTTTGACAGTCCTATCTTCTAACAGCTGATTTAAACACCAAAATAAATTGAATGGGTCCACTGAATAACGTTGTAAGCGCCATATTTATCGAATGAAGGTTTTGGTTGAATAATGTTGTAAACGACAATTCTAACCATAGAGTATTGTATTTTGATTTAAATTTTAATTGGTAACACTGAAAACCACGTGAGCAATGGCGGGAAATCGGACTGCTCCGCTGGAATAACGTTGTAAGCGCCAAGATGTCAAACGGTTCGAACGTGAAACTCTATCCCGGAGACCAAAAAAGGATAAATAGTGGAAGAAGACGGAAAGTAAATATTACTACTTGGGGTGATAAGAAGAGGAAAATGTCCAAGGATAGTGGAAATCCATATACCTCAAAGAAGAAAAAGCCTGTAGCCGGAAAATTACCACCAGCAGAGGTTAGTAGAATAACGTCGTAACCGCCACCTGTTGTGATTAACTTGCAATAAGATTGATAGAGCGATATAGACAAGTCTTTACATCGATATTACATCATCATTTTTACTTAGTTGTCATCTTTTGTGTTATTTCACATATAATTTGCCTAACCAACATAAGCAATGCAATTTTTTTGCAGATCCTTCAAGATAAAATTAAGTTTATAATTCCTAGGAGGCCTTTGGAAGACTCGCGAGGGTTACATGAAAATCGTGGAAATAAAATACCAGATGAGAACAGAGAGCTGGTAAAACAACATATTTTGTCATTTCCGAAGCAGGAAAACCATTATTCCAGACATGAAAGTCAAAAACAATGTCTGAACGCAGACTTAAGTATAAAAAAGATGTGAGAACTTTTTTGTATTAAGAATCCCGATGCTGTTGCGACTCTGCACCTTTATTGTGACATTTTTAATTCTGAATTTAATTTGAGATTTGGTGTGCCGAGATCTGACACTTGTAAACAATATGATTCATTATATATTCAAATGGTTTCAACCAATAATGAAGCAGAATTAACAAAAATAGAAAACAACATTAAGATTCATCACATGCGAGCTGATCTTAGTTACTGGCCACAGCTTCCTTCCCTGCGATAGGGATTTTGCAATGATAGAGAAAGCTAAAAAGGGAAGAATGGTGTACATTCCAAAACAATGGGTAGAGGTTATTGCAAACGCAAAAAGTTAAAACCCGTATGAAGTTTGCATGATGTATACTGATGATTTTAAAAACCTGGATATTATTTTGAAGTCACTTGTCACGACAAATTTAAATATTACACAACACACATGGTATCAAATTGCGAGTGATGACACTACAACACTGCGAGGAAGAACATCTTGCAAACATGGCAGACACATTGATTGACCAAGAAAATGAAAGGACCTCACGGAAGATATCTCCCTCCAGTCAAAGTTGCTGCATTTTCAAATATGTATGAAAGTCAACTCCCTATTAAGGCTGCGAAAAAGAAAGACTTGGATGCAATGTCAAAGTTCTTACCACCGGAATTTGTTCCATTCTACCAACAGCTCAAAGCAGAGGTTAACAACGTAACTGGCCAAGCACCAGCTGATCAGTAATGTACCATACATGTTTCTATTTTGACTACTCTTTATGAGACTGATTTACTATCTGTAAAAATAATAATGACAATGATATTAAAAAGTATTACAAATATAATGTTTTTTTATTGCTTAATCCTGTCACTAACTGAGATCAGAACAACACAGGTCAAGAGAATAACGTTGTAACCACACTGGTACGGGGGTTATTCCTTGAATACCAAGTGTAAAACATCTATGAGTCATAAATTCAAGGTCTTAGAGGGCTTTATTCTTTATTGTTTGTTTTTCATTATTACAAACTTTATTACTAACTCTTTAAAATAAAAAAAGTATTCACTATTATATGTTTATAACGTTTTTTTCGATTTCTGGAAAACTAATAATATGACGCTTGCAACATTATTCGGCGGACCCATTCAATTCTAAAATAGTTCCGTTTTCTTATAGAAGAATACTTACTAGATTATGAAATGTCAGATAATCGTTTAAAAGATTTTGTGTGCTTTATTGCATTGTAATGGACGTATCATTCAATAATATTGTCTCAAAAGTTTTATTGCAGGGCTCAATTTCTATTCTTTCTCCTCGCATTTAAATGTAATGTATCCCCGCAATAGGTCACTTTCAACACTAGCAATAAAATGTACTATTTCATTGCCCACAGTTATAGAAGATGATCCAAGTAAGTAGTAGGACAAAAAACAAGAATCTGAAATTATTTGGGATTAAATATTGTTCTTGTCGGTTAAAAAGCAAAGTTTTTTTTAATACACCTATTTCTTACACACTCAAAATTGTACACTTACTTTGTAAGATAGTTCTTCTTGAAGAAAGAAATTGCATATTTTGTGAAACAGTTTATACTACTGATTAAATACCTACTACTATAATTGATTAAGATACCTAGAGAAAATTACCAGACAAGAAATGTAAAGATAGAAATTTATTCAAAAATTCTTTAAGGAGAACGGATAATAATCAGTATGTCTTGAGAAGTATAAAAAAAATGTATAAAACTGTTGGCACAAACTGGATATTTCTTCAAAGAAATTAATGTAAGTTGATGTTAAAGATGGATTACAATATTGATAATAATTGTCAAGGAAAATTTTGTTATAAGAAGCGCAAAATTATGTTCAACTGAAACAATATTTGTTAAAAAAGGAGATGAATTAAAAAGTATTTGTTGCAAAATAAAAAACTTGTTTGATATATTTTCAGTTTTTTTTTTATAATGTTAATTAAAAAATAGTAACTCTTCTTTTTCAAAAAGACGTTTGTAAATAGTTTAATATTCCTCTGTGCTTCTAAATATGCAATACAAGTGCATTACTGATTTTTTTAGCTAAAGACAAGTTTGCCACAATTCTAGCTAGGTGGAATAAAAAATAAAACAAAACATACTGTACATAACATAGCTACGGAGGGAAGGGTTAATTCGACGTGAATGAAGAGCCTAACTCCATTTCACCTTTTGCTCAGTGCAGTGTCTGAAATCCGACACTGTTACAGACTGACTCCTAGAATCTGGAGTACAGTCGTCCGTCCGAAGAGATCCAAAACATTTGATGACAAAGACGTTAAAAACGAACATTTTGCATTGTTTCGACATGAGAGCCACCTAGACTACAAAAGAGCTCTACATGAAGAGGTGTTCTCATTGTCTCATCAGGTGCACAGTTGACGAGACAATGAGTACACCTGCACTGGCAAGAGCAATTTCACAAATTCATGGAATAAATGTAGTACCTGAGTAGTGTCGCCAGTGTGGTGTCCCGTATCAGACAGCACTGCAAGATAGGTGCCAGAATACTCAGTTCGTCGTGGTAGGCCCGTCCGAAGCCTCGCCCATGATCCAGGTGGAGTGGGAACGTATCGTTATCAAAGGCTCGAAACGTCTCATAGTGATGGCGGTCCATGTTGCCCATCAGGAAGTCGAAGACAGCCATGTCCATGAGATCATAAAGCCGCGGACCTGAGTCGTAAGGGGCTATTTCCTTCACAAGGTTACAGTAGTCTGACTCTGCAAGAACAAATTTCAAGATGTATTAAACTGATAGAAATTTCCATTACAGTCGTTTTGTCTAATTAGTATGGGTCATAAGGAAATAGTGTGACAATTTATAAAATAAATACAAATAGTGATGCTTCAAAATTACGACAATATGAGGACCACAAATAACTACTATAGGTCTTCCTCAAGGTTGTATATTGCGACTGTTCTAATACCTTGTTCCCACTGTGCTTTCCGCCGCTTGTGGTAACTGCGTCGCCAGGGATGACGCCAGATTTTACGCGGGGCGACCTCCTTGGGTGGCAAAAAGGCGGCGAAGCTGCCCTCCAGCGTGTCGGGGCTGCCACAGACTGCATGGCTCGTGTCGCAGTAGTAGGAGCACCGACCATGGAAACACATGTTGTTGGAGGGCGAGATGAAGAACGTCTTGAGCAGCTCACCGTCCGCTATCTCGTATATCTCCGTGGTCATGTTGAGGGTGCGACCAGTCACAGGCATCGCTCGGCGGAAGCCTAACAACCTACGGCAAACCCGTCTCGATTTGGTTAAACCGCCAAGTTGAAATAAATAACAAGGTTAAACTAGTTTTTAGAAGATTATATGGGATTTTATGGGGGGGCTTTTCATATGGGAATGAACTAAGTTCAAGATTATGCCACGTCGAGTTATGATAAGTTCGGTTGGATTAGATTTTCATCAGTTTAGTTTGAGGTTAGTTTGGATCGGTAATAGTTTAAGATAGGTTAGTTACGTTTAGATTAGGTTTATTTAATGTATAATAATAAGTGCATGGATCAATATTGATGAACAAATCTTTTATTGCTTATATACCTCATAAAATATAAACTCCCTTTTGTTCGTAAGTACCTGTACGATTCATTCACTACGATCATAATACGCATTGACCAATATTTGACAAACTACGTGTTTAAATTTGGGATTTGTATTGAAAAATAAAATAACTAATCAATGACATCCAAAGCGATTTGGTCAATAAAATGTTAAATAAAGATTAAACACCATAAGAAAAAGATTTAAAAAATTACTTGAATCAAAATTGTCAGAAATTGCAATTTTAGGTACATTTTTTGTAAAAGAATTAATTATAGATATCTGCGGGTGTTTCAGAATTATGTATTTTTACTACATTTAACGTTCTGATGATAACGATAAAATGCGATTCATTAAACGAAAACACTTTAGATTTATCGTAATTTAATTGTAAAATTCGATAATTGAAAGAAAGCCAAATTACTGAAGAATTAATCTCTATGTGTTGTTTATAAAAATTTTCTCTTCCTTTTTGGGCGGCAACGCTGTCTGAACACTCGTTAGTTCTAGGAGACAATTAATTGAATGAACTAAAAATAAATAAAATTCTAGTCTTCCATCATAAGTCAGTACAAACTGGATCTATAAACAACTCTGCGTGTAAGTTTCGACACGACAGTGTTATTATCGGGAGCTATTGGGACTGAATTTTGATAGAAGTTAAAAACCTATTTTTGTTGAGTTGTTTAGTTGTCCAGGAGCCATGAATATATATTACTTAAAGTTAACCAAGAAAAAGATTATAATCAATTTTAAATGTCTTGCAAAAGAAGCAGGATTTTGTGATTATCGATCTAGCCTTTATTCAATAGCGAGCCACAAAAGCAACGTATAAAGCACTGGGCGCGGGCTTTGGTCACACGAAAGTGGCCGTGAATTTTTCATTGCTTCCAAGAAAGGCTGAGGTTGACCCTTCCAACTATAAGCGCCACTCCTTTCCCACATCCCTCTTCTTTTCTTCACAAGATCTCAACGCCTCCAGTATTTTATTCATGAAGACGATGATTTAGAATATTTCTGAAGTTGCAATACTCAACATGACTTTGACATAATGTCGTATAAATGGGAATTAAGATACATAATTAATACGAGTTAATCGTTAACATAATGCAAGAAAGATGAGTTTATCTTCTAAAACTAATTTGGTCAAATTAAAATATAAGATAAATTAATCTTCGGGCTGACAATCACAGGAAACCCAGTCCTGGATTAGAAAGATACAAAATTTTTCGTGCAAGAGTTCCATGTTAAATACATACTTTCACGTGCGAAACAAAAGACAGAAAAAGGTCTAAAAATAAACAACACCACACTGAGCAATCTGACGGTTTGCGCGTCAGAACGAGCAGGCGAAGTTCGTGGTAAGTGGACAAATCCTGCTCAATTAAATCGATATCAAAATTAAACACATGCAGTATAATAATAGTATATAGTTATATTTTTGTAATAGTGGTTTAAAAAATTACTTCTCCAAGATAATGAATTTAAGAGCTCCATAACAATACCCATGCTGCATTTTTGAACCGCCGGTCAAGCATGTAAGTCAAGATGGTAGTTTATAAACGGCTTCTTCAATAGGCTTTAATTAAAAAATGCTTACTAAAAAATCGTACACTTATAACTATCTTGTATATAAATTTGTTACTGACCGGATCACAAGTTTCCGAGTTATAAATGTTCAAAGTTTGGTTTTAAAGCACTAAAACCGGTTTCTTTTTCTTTTTTATCGACTGGAAGTTGTTGTTTGTAAATAATTTGTTTCATATGTCTTAATACGAAATTCAACAACAAAAGTTAAATGGTAAATCTTAATGTATTCCTGTTATTGTAGATCTACTTGTCGCTTTGTAGTTAACTTTCACACTACAGTATATACAGTTTTATAGTCCGAAGTAGTTACAACAAACTAGTTCACCTTAGTAATTATTTTAATAAGCATACTATATATTTACTATTATTATTTACTTTATTATTTATTAACTATTAATTAACACGTTTAGTGTGTGGTAATATGTGTGCAAAACGGTTAGTCACTATCAAATTCAGTATATTAAATAGATGCTTAATTATAAAATATTAGTTTGATCTGATGATCTTAGTAGTCATACTTCCAAATGAAAATACTTGGAATGGAAAACAGATAAAAAAGTTTAGACAAAAGAATAATTTCGAATAACTCAACATAAATTTCATTATATGCATGAATTATAGCGTATATTTCCATAAACATTTTATTTGTAAGAATAAAAGTATGATTCCTCGTATTATTATTTTATCAAAGGTAAATAAAGAAAATATTAAGGAAATAAAAAATATATATCACAAGATTTACACTCAGAGGCATGTGAAGTGTGGACACTTGGAAGGGTTGTGAATTTTTCATCCCCTTCGAAAGATTAATCATTCTCTCTTATCCCTTCCTCACCACTTCACTCTCCTGAACCCTCCTGACCTACCACTTGATATTCCTTCATGTCTTTAGTCACATTCTACAGCACAACAAACTTCCTCCCTCACCCACGCACTACTTATGACCTACTATTTTATACTACAGAGTAAACTTATTCTACACATTCTACAGTACGGTACAACACACCCTTCTTTACCTACAACTTATGTGATAGGCCTTACTCGCCACATTCTACAGGAAACGATAATATGGTCCTGACATACCACTTGATAGTATATCATTTCTTAACTCTCTGTTTAAATTTTATTATTGACAACGGTCAACAGATGGTTTTGAAGATAATAGGATTTCGGACATTTGCTATGTTACTTATAACTTACTCGTGACTTCACTGCCCACATTTTACAGCATACCAAACTTCTCCAGACTTATTACTTTATATTACGTCATGACTTAACTCTTTGTTTCAGTTTTATTATTTCTTTTTAATCAAATACTACTTATATTTTTTAGTATTAAAATTCATATACTGATTAATATTCCTAAAATCATCTAATTTTGTATATATAATATAATATGTGGAAATATGTTTTATTAGTAATATGTTAGTAGCGTTAATTCAAATTTTCTTAAAAAGATATCACATACAAAATTTATTATTGAAGTTAATAATTTATGAATCCAGCATTTTTGAAATGAGCTATAAGGAATATGTTTTTACAAATGGAAGAAAGATACACCTTTCTTTCAAGTATTACAGCCTTTATTTATCATGTTAACAATGTTACTAGAGGTCATTACTGAGTCCATGGAGAACAAAAGTACAAAATAGTATATTCATAATTTATAAAAATACCCATAGCTATTTCTGAGCCTAGGGTATAAACCTGTAAAAGGTGTAACATTAGTCAGTCTTTGGCCACGGTAAAAAGGTTCTGAATTTTTCATCCCTTTCAAGACTGGTCGAGGGACATCCTTCACTACAGTGGCCTCCGTATTTCCATCACCTCTATTGCCCCCTCGATCCACCTACTACTACCTTCAGCAACCTACCACCTTATACTGAACAACTGGAATCCATTACTCAGTTATTGTTCTCCCTATCATGTTAGTATCTAGGTGGACATTTCAATGAGATCCACTTATATACAACTCGTCCAGAACTTAACATCACTTCCCCAATGCATTGTACATGTGAAAATAAAAGAGGTTTATTTATACAGTACATGTATTCCCAATTGTTATAAAAACACTTAAATTAGACATTACATATTATGTAACAATCAATGGCATTTTCGTTGAACTTACTTATATCACATACTAAGTTACTAGATATAATACTGTTTTAAAGATATCAGATGTTTAAAATGGAAAGCATTCTTTAGAAGGTTCAATACTTTAATATTGATTGTTATCAGTGAAATAACAAAGATAAATTGATTTTAAAGTGCCAAGACGTAAATAGCAGTTTTTTCATAAATATATTTTTATTCATGTAATGAAAGCTAATGCTGTTTTACAAGTTTAACTCACTTTAATATTATTCAAAAATAAAGTTATCCGTTGAAAATATGTTAACGAAACTTATTTTGTACTATCTACATACAAAATATACTTAAGATTGAATTACAATTCAATAAATGTATAGAAGAAATTTCCTTTCAAATGACACAATAATATAAATAACAACAAATACAGGATACTATATTATCGTATTGTGTTTTAAATAATTTTTAGACTTTTCGTATCAAATATATCCTCATTAACTTCAAATCTCATCACACAATTTTTATTTTCACCTGTTATGAGGGGATATTTATATATATATATATATATATATATATATATATATATATATATATATATGTGTGTGTGTGTATGTATGTATGTATGTATATATATATATATATATATATATATATATATATATATATATATATATATAAACATTGAATCGCAAAAAGTACTTGCTCCGCCGGGACTCGAACCCGGATCTCTCACTTGCCGGTGAATGTGCTACCATTACACCACAGAGCGCTTACTTTTTCCGATTCAATTATTTTGTATTTGGCCGTATTTGGCCCGGCGGAGCAAGTGCTTTTTGCGATTCAATGTTTATTGAAATTAAATAAGGCTATTGCCATTTATACAATTTAATGTATATATATATATATATATATATATATTCAAAAATACTTATACTATATAGAAGTAATTTTTGAATTAAGGAATCGCCTGTTTTTGTACAAAACAAAAATAGATCCAATAGAGATGATTAAATACAATCAACAACTTAAGAACAATTTAGTTAACATAATAATAATATATAACATTGGTGCAAAACATCTAAACATCAAAGTAAATAAACCAATTATCCGTTGGTACGATCAATATAGTTTTATAGAATTTGAAATTGGCGCCACAGATAGAAACCGGATACTACAACATTCCGTTTCCGGTGAGCTTGGAGGGAGGTAACTAGAACGCAAGAGTACACTGAAATCAAATCATGTCACCACCTTCTAATATTGACTTTCCACTCTTTTATTTTTTATATCCTATGGTAAAGACACTGTACAACGCTGATTTCTAAAACTAAATACAATAATATTATTGGAATCATAGAATTCTAATTATGAGTTCCTTGATGAAAAGTCAGACGAAGATTTCTCAAAAAAGAAATGCAATTTGTTAAACGGACGAAAATGCTGACAAGCTCCACTTGGCCAATAACCCACTCGGTTGTCGAGATCTAGATTAGTGGACTGAGAGAGGAAATGTTGCCAACTCGATAGAGCAATAAGTCCCTCGGGTCCAGTCTTTCACTCGAGTCGATGTGGGTCTTAACCGCTCGTGGGAATTATTCTTATCCAATAACTTTGTTGTGCAAATCAGACAGATTCTCTGCCTTCGGTTTGTTGATTATCGCTGTTGACGTTTTCTACAATTTTCCTTCCTAACAAAATTATCTATGTTAATTTAACCTAAGTACTAGCAACAAATACTGTACCAACAATTATAGGAAATGTACATACAATAGAAAGCATTGCTTCAAATGTCAAGAGAAAATACTGTCCTGATTATATATAAATGTAGTACAGAGGATTACCACCTTAGGGTGGATTAGTTTAGATACTGGAGGCCGCGAATCAGTCCCATTTAAAACGTACCGTTCTTCTGCCTAGCGATTCATATTGGAAGAATCTTCTTTAAACGTTCTATCACCTAATAACTTTAAAATACAAACTTAATATGACCTAATTTGGTGAGTACTAAACTTGGTTAGTGTACGAGTCAGAAAACAAAATACGGGTGTGTTATGATTAGGGCCTGAAGAATATTGAAATCCAATGATTCCGGAGACGTCAATTAATCTGATGGTGAATATTTCCGAAACGAAAGAGAGAAAATAAATAAATATTTGTATTCGATTGGGGATGTTAATAATACAAAAAAGGACAAATTGTTATATCCATGGTTATAGTATGCAATTTAGAATGATTAATTCCATGGAATATGTTTTAAGTTTTTCTTGATAAATAGTGAATGGGTTAATCTCGTTTTTCAACCATAAACAATAAATATATTTTAGTATATTCCAAGACTTCAAAATTAAACAAGAAACGCCCATTCGATGACTTTCCCGTACTCTAAATTCTAATTAAATTGACGTCCAAAATTTATAAAAATGTAAGAGTACTGATTAGATGAATTATAAAGTTACCTTAGGTTATAATAAAATCCGTTCTATGGCACAGTACGGTATAAACTTTATATTATGTAATAAAAAGACAAAATCAATCTTAGCACGGTTTTGAGTGGATTATGACCTCTTTACTTCATTGGAACCATATATTCATATCTTAATACGATTAACATTATTAGGTACAGAGATTTCAACAGTTTTATTTCATTTTTTACAATATTAGTTTTTTTTATATAATTAATAACAAACCACTTGTACTTAAATCTAATTCTATGAATGTGCAATGATCAAGTACGATACATTGATGAAAACTTCATCACGTTAAAGGAATGGAAGTTTTAATTGCAACCATAGTTTGCTGATATAAAAATTCCGATCGGGGGACACGAGATATAGTTTAATATTTATACGATCTCTGAAAAAGTTTCATACTCGTAGAGTTGTAAAACTCAACTTGTAGCCTCAAACAAAATGGGTTCAAAAATTCTCATTTCCCATAATAACTATTAATTGAATAAATATAATTTAGACGTATTATTTTTTTTCAAATAACATGATATTGACTAAAATGATACTATTATAGGATGCAGCCCACAATTCACTGCACTATCCATAAAACTATATTATCACATAATATCTTCTTATTTTCATCTAGAAGTTAGGTTGGCTAACCTGTCGAGATGGAAGGCTGCGATTTCGGCCGTGTGTCTCTCGTAGTCTGTGAAGTAGAAGTGATTCGGCAGCGTTTGCTGATCGCGCGGGAACCTGTAACAGTGTCGCATCGCTTTAATTTAATGTTTTAAATACATCAAAATATATGTTAGTTAATCATATAAGTCTTAACTCAAGTAAAAATCGTCTTGACTGCATTAAAAACTGATGCCTGTAATTGATATTGGATTACACCAAAGTTAGATTCCAATAAGGGGCGACACATCAAAGTGATTATATTATTTTTTATGTAGAAACTGTAAAATGTGTTACCATGAGGCTAAAGAAATTCAGTAGGCTAAACGGTATTCAATGAAATTGTTCAATGTATTTTCAAAGTAGTATTGTGCTTTAAAGAAATATGTGATGTTTTAATTTTTAATGATGTCTTTGCATGAACTGTCTTGGTTAAATAATTTCAAAAGGTAGTGTATTTATAGCGGAAATGGTTGAGTGGAATAGTCACAGTTACTTAGAAATTAATATGAGAATATACATACGTAGTTTATATTAAAATTAATACTGGGTGTTTGGTAAAATATAAACTGCTTTATAAGATGCTTGAATGTTACTTGTTTTTAACACACATCCCAAGTTTCTGTATTTAATAAGACCTCTTCAACTAACGGAAGCTTGTTTTAGCTATATCATCGAAATTGCCAGTAAATGAACTCTTTTTAATTTATCTTAAAGGTATATTTTTTAAATAGGAACTAGAATAACTATACTAATGAGTATATATTGTAGCACGAGTACTGCCTGTCGCCGATACCTTGTTACCTAATTATTGGTCTTTGCCAATACGTACACTTTTTAGTGTTGTTTGGTTGGACATGCATTATCATGGAACTTACTTGTCTATGTAGAAATACAATTTCATTCCAAATTCTACAGAAAATATTTATATAACTCTAAAAAGATAGTTGTTTACGATCGATGATATTGAAAATTTAATCTTTAATATACAGGTTTAAAACCTTTTCTCTGTAATCATTTATGTCACATTATATTATATGCAAATGTTCTTACTTATTAAAATTATATTTACATTCTGTTAGCGTTCTGTATCAATATTGGTAATTACTTTATATAGTTTGCTGCAGAATCTTTGTATTCTTATTTGAAAACATTTTAGTGTATTTCTTGCACCCCTAATTTTTTTGTATTTGAACTATTTTTTGTTTGTTTTTGTTGTAAGTGGATTATGTTAACAGTGCCATAAGCTATTCATTTTATGGAGCTTAACCAAACTATTACAACTTTTTATTTTATGTGTATACTTTATACTAAAATTGGCTTGTGTTTGAACTTTTACTGCTCAACATGACTTATATTAAGATGCGAGAACCCTCTGAACAGGCTCGTCTTGGAAGAATCGTACTTTGTTTGTCTCATTTAATATAGAACAGTGATCTGTTAACCATAGATTGGTCATATTTTTTGTTAGGTGCAATATTTGTCACACATTGTAAATGATCTGTATCCTATGTATTTGTTGTAAATCCTGTTTATGAGATAAATAAAGTTTATTATTGTTATATATCTTGCCCCATGATACATTAACATATTCATTCATTGAGTTAGGTTTTATAGCAGTGTTTAGATAATAAAAGTTCCGGCACGGTTACTACAACGCAAGAGTGCACTGAAATCAGATTTTGTCAACGACGTTTGACATTCACTTTCATTCTATTATTTTATTTTTACTGGGAGAATAAGCCACATATGATAATATGTCAATGTAAAAATCTTAAATTCTTGTAATTAGTGTAGTTACAAATTTATTGATCTTTTATTTTCTCGTTGCCATTATGGTTGTTCTTAAGACCAAAGTAAAAATATTTACTAACGCTCTGCCAAATTACGTGGAGTAACGTGCATAATCATCGACTCGAGTTGCTCATGTATAAATGAAGCTTCACGCAACACTTTATGCGTATTGAGGTCCGTTCGTTTTTGAGATATCGTGGTCGGATACACACATAGAAACAGAAATGAAATTTGTCCAGCGTCACGAGTGATTATGTGTTAAAAATACAAGTTGTGCAATGGTTGTGCGGACTATTTTAATTTAAGTCACTACAAATAAGAACGATGTGTGAGGACGTCTATCTTGAACTGCATTTGTAAGACTTTTAATAATTATATTACTGTACCATTCACATTGATGTGAACTGTTGGGTGGCATTTGGGATTATTCTTCTCTGATAAATTACAAGTGGATCTAATACAATTCTTTAGTTTGTATAATATAATTTTGGTATTTTAGTTCATTTTCCGAAAACCATTTGCAAGTTTCAGGGGATATTTTTAAATTGCCGTTAATGTTACTTCTATATAATATTGTTTTATATTTTCCCGCGATAAGTTCTAAAACATTCTCTACAATTATAAAACTGTTCTTTTACGTTTCATAAGATTCCAAAAACTTCTATGTTTGATTTCGGAGAACGTTTTACACTATTACTTATATTGAATATAAATGTTCTGTTAATTCTAACGTTAGACAATAAAAAGAATGAGGTCCACTAAATCCTCGAAAGATAAACCAAACCGCTGAAGTGTGAGAACATTAGATTAATCTTCGATTGTGGCAGGGTTTTTGGCAAGCTGCCAACCTTACAGACCGTAATTTACCCAACTTCAGAATCGCCACTCCATAGATCCCAACTTAAACAAGGATTCAATTTTTAAGACAGCCCAATATATCTTTTACAATCCTTCACAGAATCAAAAAAATCAATTTTAAACTGAAACATTAGACGCAAAACCGTACTTAGTTAAATACGGGCCCAAAATTTGTACTTTGTGAGAGATTTGTGTTTTTTAAACTTTTTTCAAGATTTCTTTCAAAGCCAGTGGCATTCAAGAATATTATTAATGCTAACTTTAGAATGTGCACATGTATTAAACCACTTTATAAAGGATTGAAAAACAACGTATACGCGGCGCCGCGCCGTTTTGCTAGTTCTAGTATCAAGGTGAGTCCAATTATAACTTAAACTTTACATATTTCTTTCTTTCATTCGTTAAGTATATTTTAAAGTATATGTTTTATGAGCATACATTACGTAATAAAGGATAATTTTTTAACAGTTATAAATGTCTTGAAGTAAAGCAATAGCTTTAATTAACTATAAGATTTCTAATCAAATCAATACATATTAGAAACAAAGCACGTTAATTCACAATCAACTTCAGCTGTAATTTGTGATTTCTAGCCTCGTTGATTGACAAACACTGCTATCACTTTCGCCTCAAATAAAGAAATATTTCATTTCATCACTTAACATATCAGATAGAAGAAGCTTGGTTTTGAACTTAATTCATACACGTTGTTGTCATTAATAGTTGGGTTATTTGATGTGACGCACTTTAAGAAGATTGGACGATCACTATGTGTAAACCTCACAAGACGTCTAAGCAAAAAAGTAAGACAGGTTTTCTAAAAATGTAGAGTTTCTGAAACAATTTATTTTTCTCTACGGTACTAAGTTGTAGCTTATATAAAATATTGTATGTAATGTCCACTATTTTTACATAAACCACAGATTAAATAGTCTATACTGTTAAGAAACCGGAGAAAACATTTGACAAAAATCAAAACGGAGATGGCATATGAACTCTTCCATTGAATTCTACTTTCGGCATGTGCTGAGTAATACTAGCCTAGACGCAAATTTCGTTATTTAAAAATTGCTATACAGTGGGGTTGGTGACGAAGTCTTCAAAGACATGCATAAATATTGAGTTTTAACCTATTTTAGTCTGTCATACTGGTAGAAGTCTATATAAAATCGATTTTAAATTCTAATATTGTTACAAAAGTGCCAACAAGTACAATAATGTTTGATTTGTTTGCCTTTTTTCCCAAAACTATACTTATCTGTACTATCAATCCGTATTTGAAATATACCACACACAAAAATATTTACCGGCAATGAAATGAAATGAAAATGTCTTTTAAAAAGCTTATAAAAAGTTAATTCACTTATTAGCATTGATAATAATTAAACTTAAATCCATTTATTTGCATTTAGAATAATAATTTAAAAATATAAACAAAAAAGAAACTTAGCTTAAAATACAAGGATCAATAATTAATTTAACTTTACAAAAATTCCACTATTATTACAAGACACACTCACTGTTATGCAACTTGTATTCTAATTCCCTAAACACCCCACTTCAAGGCCGCCAACCGCTATGCCCCATGAACCGCCAAGCCCTCAGCTCCGCCCCAAAGCGAGCGCGCTTATCGATGGCTTTGATGTTTACTGGAAGAGAATTTCATAAACGACAGACATAAACAGTTTAATAAAAGTAGTTGTTCGATGAATTAAACTACACAACAGACGTAGTTGAGCAATAAATTTTACCGGTTAATTGCTTAACAATATTTTTGTTTCGATACAAATTGTAAACTTCCCATAATAATGGCAGTAGTGACGGAAATGTACAGATAGCAAACAAAGCGGATTCACTTAGCTGAGCGATCCGTTAATGTTACACTGGCATATAGGTTATATCCAATAAATATATAACAGCGGACTCCATGTTAAAACAATTATCACTCCTATAAACCTGGACAGTTGTAATATAAGTACTTTCACTCTGGTCCACGGTAGCACGCGTGCTTGTGACAGTGACAGGGAAAGTAGACCAGCTCTGCCCATGGAGTAAAGAGGGGTTGGTTGTACCGGAGGCTCGTTTACACATGACTTGTTCATGTTGTATGTTCATTTGCCTCACGTTCTCGCCAACAAGCTAGGTAAATGGACAGTACTAGGAGACGAGTTACAAAAGAGGCTTCTTCACTTTCTCGCTTCCTAGAGGTCAAATGTATGCTACCCATAGGATTTGCTACGGACTTGATATTAACTGCCACTAGCCTTCTACAAGCTACTGCTATAAGATGCTGTATCATAGAGTAGAGTTGTTTCAAATGCTCAAAAATGTGGCAGCTCCACAAAATCTTCTACTCAATTCTAGCACCAATCTCGTGATTTGTGACTACATTACAAGGTACCACACCACGTGGTAAGGCTTCGATGAGACTGCATGCAAATTTCAAATCATAGTTCATTACATTCTTGAAATGTCCTGCGGACAACAAAAATAGAAAAAACGATGACACAAAAATGTTGCATCATAGAACTCATTCTTGTATAAATGAAGTTTCATGCAAAATTAAAAATATAAATACGACATATTTCTTGACATTACCTTGCCACATGATACTTTCAAAGTTCTGTTCATAAATTGGGGTTTACATCAGTTTTTAAACAATCTACACACCAAATCACTGTAAGATAATGTTGTAGGCTATGTGCTGGGATAGTTAGGCTACATGTGATAATTTATCACGTTGGAATTTCTTGTAGGTGTATTGAATGTCTTTACAAATTTATTTATTCTTGTTGCTATCATGGTTACTCATAAGACCAACAATGTAAAAATATTCGCTAACGCTCAGCCAAAACTCATGTAGTGCCATGTACCATAATCTAACTCAGTGTGTATCTAAAGCCCAGTCAATAAATTAAATCTTTCAAGTGACAAAAAATCTGTGTAGCCTACTGCCTAAAAAAAAAAAAAACACGGAGCTTATTATTCTGACACATTTTAGAGAGTTATGAACTGGTTACGATCCACGTCTTAGGACAAAGTCCGACTGCATCAGGGTATCGTTCTGACCTAGACGGCACTGAATAATTAGGAACAGTTTCTAAGGAAATGTTCTTGTACCAAGCATTGTGTACATTTCTTATGGCCGGTATGTCAATAAGCTGTTCCTTGTTTGGACAAATCACTTTTACAACATATAATTATAGTTTAAGTTGTTAATTAGGAACTAACATAGATTTATAATTTTTTTCATTACGCAAAGAACAAGAAAATAAACCAAAAGTATATTCCTCGACTTTTGACGTTACTCATCCTTCTAGTTGCCAACTCACAATGTGACAAAGTCACGGAGTGTGCCTTTAGCTAAGTAGTCCTATCATGCGTGACGTCACAACAGCAAAAAGACCTCAACCCTTTTATTAAGTAACACATACGTACCTCATAGGTTTGAACAACGCTTGCTCCGTGTTGTTGTAGTCTATGACCAACTTGATTTGAGTGCCTCCCTCCTTCTGGGCTGTAACATTCGGATATACCATTAGTAAAGTTACAGTAAACGGTTAATAAATACATTATTTATTGGAAGATTTCCAATTTAAGTCGGTTAAACAGTGTTCATGTTCAATTAGCAAACTAACTACATGTTACACATGTAACGTGTGCTATGAGTAGTCCAAACACGGTTTTGAGACTGACGTAACTAACTGGTCCTGACAAAGCTTAAACGCACGCCAGTCTTCGGGTGTGCGTGCTCTTTCGCCAGTTCATGAATTCCGGTTGCTGCCTATGTCTGTACGACGATAATTATAGGACGAATTGTCCTAGAGAGTTTAAATTTGGTAAACTCCACATCTACATTGGTATTGAAAAACGGGAAACATCGGTCCACTGGGAGTCGCTCTCCGCACCGCTATGGGGCGAAGTTTATCACGCTGGCCCCAGTCTGGCGTGCGTGTAACCTTGTTATTGTCAATATTCAGTATGCAGTAGACATTGTTAACTATCATTACCTTTTACTCCATCGTAAGATAAATTACTAAAATAAATTGTCATAAAACAAGTGACGTACAAGCTTACGTATTAATTTTCCAAACTATGAAGATGGACTTTCATTATATTTTAGTGTTTCAGTTTAGTTAAAGATTGAGAAAATAAAGGAAATAAATATCCATCCATTTTATTGTATAATGCATTATATATATATATATATATATATATATTATATATACATATATATATATATATATATACATACATAAAATCATAATAACATTGCATTTAATTTCGTAAGGTTGGCCGCTTGTACTTTGTATAAATGTATAAACATCACTTACGATACAACAATAGTGGCCTCTACAACAGTTGAGGCGCTTACCAATTTGTTCGCTTATTGTATCCAATCCAGTGAGCAATGGCAGGAGATATTTCCAATAATGGACATGGGCGTATCTAGGATGATCGAGTGGGGGCATTACCACTACCGGGGGTTCTGAGGATATTTCGTATTTCCCAGTGAACCTGGGACCGAAAAATATTTAAAATCACTAAAACTTGAGTAAATGTTTAGTCTTTTTAAGGTCGTCCGATTACACAAAAATTAAATGAATAATAACGCTATTTTAGATGGATTTGCAGTAGTTCCGAGAAATAGCTAGGGTATATGTCTCAGGAATTAAAATTCATATTCCCTACAATTTGTCTTGATTTCAAAGATTATAAAAATGGGCCTCCAGAGTATATGTTTTATTTCAAAATATATGAGCATCTATTTGTATTACTTATACAGATTTAAAAGGTTTTAAATTTAAAACCATCTCACATATAAAAAATATTTAGATACAACCCGATATATATTTTGTAAGAGTACATATTTATATACAACTACACAAATTATGACGTAAACAAGAATAATTAATCAAGTTTTTTTATTGCCGAGCAATCATTGTTCGCGCATAGACACGACATACGCTCGCTAAGCACAAGAATAGAAAACAAGAACTTTTTGTAAAATGTAATACTTATTGAAAATTCGATTAATCGTTACTTTAGTTATAAAACTACGGGTTTCGTGCACATAATGCACTCATTAAATAATTGTACATAATAGTCGCAATAGTAAAAAATAATCGGTAAATACTATAATTTGCTTATCAGTTGTCCGCGATTAGACGCACTGCGGTATACAAATTGACACATTTAATATTATGAGAGATGACTATAATGCATAATATTCACTTACTTTTGGTTGTGTGTCTACGATGTTTTTAGAACATTTTGTCACAATAACTTATGTTATAACATTAATGTATGCGGATGTGCTATATTTTTATATTTATGTTACTACTATCACTCACCACTTATTATCAACATAAGTCGCTATGCATGACTAGCTCACTAACGAAAGCGATTAGAACGATGTTAAAGTCACGGGAACTATTATAAATCAGCTGTACATTGAGATGTAAAATAAGTTATATTTACTTTACTATGGCCGGCCGAGACCGGTAGGGGCTCTCTCTTACTCGAAGGGCAGAGGCAGCGGCTGTGGCGGTACGGTATTTAAAGTACCGGTTGTACCGGTTGTAAATGAAAACGTCTTTCCGCAAAAAATGGTTGTTTGTGAGATGTACTGTCTTTCAATGTTATAGTTGCAATATCAAAACGAAAAAAATGACAACTGTGAGATACAGTGTGACTATCAGTATAGTTGCAGTTTAACGCAAGTTAAAATATAGCCTACTTTCTACAGTTGTATCAATGGAGGAAGGGGTTACATCGACAAACCTGTCCCTGCATACGCCAATGATAATTGTTTGAACACTTAGATTATAATATTAGCTACATAAGCAATAGACACACAATCGTGGCAATTGTTTATTGAATATCAACTTGGGGACTAACGCACCTTCCTCGTATTTATGAGTGTTAAGACCAATTCACTAAATATCTTTGTTGATGATAAATACAATCTGTTAAAAATATTACGATATTATACTCCTCACCAACAACATACTGTGAGCATTCTAAAGTGCTTAAAACAATGATGGGTAACCTGTAGACATTACGCAAACAATAACACATCACTTTTGGCAGCCCTGCGCTACTTTATCACCTGTCTGTCAGCTGATCGTGCAAACATAACCTCAAAATCAACAACAGCGCCCTCGATTATACAAAGTAGTGTAACACGTTGTGGAAAGGTTGTTAAAAGAAACAGCTAAGTTAATTACACAAATACTCATATTAGATCCACTTACCAATAATCGAGGATTAATTAAGAAACTCCAGTGGGCCCAGGAGTGGTCATCATACCTGATAGGACAATTATAAAAATGCTCACCAGATCGCAAGGGCTAATTATGATGACGTCCAAATTTACGGCAAGTATGAATGAAAGATGGCTGTAATCGGAAAGTGACATGTGGCCTTGTGATCGACTATAGGAAGAGTCAATATTAAAAACCCAATTACGAATGGCAAACCTACACGTTTACATTAAAGGATTCAGGAATCAGTGAGTTTCTGGCATCAAGCTTCCAATGTTTAATTCCATCCCTTTATCCAGAAGTGGGTTCATCCTAGAAAACAACGCCCAACAACTTCGATTACATGAGCACATCACAATTTCATGTCTTGGAAGAAAATGTTAACTTTTTCATTTATTCGTAAGACAAGTTAAGTGGTGGAAAGACATGAAATTAGGGTTAAAATAAACACTATATTACTTGCTTCCATCCGGCAATGGTTTAGGGTGTCCATTATTTGTATCCAATTATTTTATAACGACGTCAAAGTCAAAGCGAGAAGACTCCTTTGAAAGACGAGAGCTTTTAAAGGCACTAATTAATATAACAGTAAAGATAACAATACAATTATATACTAATATTAAATATTGTTTATACACTCGTTTTTGTAATTAGTAATCAGATACTTGGTTCAGGACTAAAAAGGTTCGATTTAGTGTTGCACTAAATCTTTATCACTAATAAATTGTATAGCAAGGATAAAAGAGTATTAAACAAGATTACACGAGTAATTGTAAAATCATTTCAACATCCAACAGTAATTAGGCACATTTGGATTAAAGTTGCTAAATTTATTGTGCTGGACATTCACTACGTGGATTTCAACAGCCATATTTAACCACCCAATTTTTAAATTCGTTTTTAATCTTTTTAGATTCTATCTATTAAAGGCGTACACATTTATATTTTCACGCGATATTTTACTAAGCCATGAACAACATTTAATGGGAAAATAATGGAAGTGTGAGAGGAAAGGTATGATGGGAGAAGCGCTGGGTACACAGACAGAAAAAAATCATTATCAGTGTTACCAACTGCAATTCAGTAAACCAAATTACTGTATTAGCTCCACCGTTTGATATGAAATACGCATACCGCACTATATTGACTGTAACGCGATATGGGCTGTATCATAGATAGACATCAGTTACATTAGGATTCACGTTCCTGAAATGCTTCCATCTATAATCTATTGGTCAGCTTTCGAATTAACACCTTTTAACGTATAGGAAATACAATGTAATGCCAATTATATCTGGTAATCGTATAACTTAACATTCCATATTTACGCGCTCTTGTAATTGCCTTTTTAAATTATTTTTAATCTTCAAGGAAATGTTATTTTAAGTTGTGATTCAACGTCTTACATGAGCACCTGATGTTGTTTTTCGCATCTTCTTTTACTAAAGAAGTTCTTGCGGCTATATACATGTATATGTATATAAATTAAGATGGTTCATCGAGGTGTTATTATATAAAATAACTGTGAATAAATTCACAATCTATCCTTATTAGACAAAGTTAATTAATATTAGACTGCATGCTGCTTGATCAAAGCTATTAGTAAGAACGTGTGCCCGGACCGAGATTTGAATCTTTGCTTCACATATACGTACCTCAAGACCACTGGATCCTATCCGATTCATGGCTTGTTTACAATGATGTATACGTTTATGGTTTTAAAACTCGATTCTTCTTGCAATCAAGACCGACAACAGGAATAACAATAATGATTTGAAGAAGTTGTTTATCATTTCGGAATACGCGTAGCGTAGGGCCGATAATCGACTTCCAATTGATCAGCGCTCGATTGATATGATTGGGTTATTTAGTATTCTATCCATCAACTAAAGAACTAGTTAGTTATTACTTATCCATCAACTAAAAAACTACTTATTATTATCATGAAGCTCCAAATTATAGTGGACGTTTACAACTTTTATAAGTGATTGATTTGTTACCTATTGACATTTTACCGTTCTTAAAATATGTTTTCTTTCAATAATTCAAGGAGGACCAATCGTCTTGCCAGAGGCAAAGAGGCTACACATATTTCCCCGTCACATATAAAAAACATAATTAGTTTATAGAGGAAACATAATTAGTTTATAGAGGAAACAAATAATATCATTTAATGTACATAAAACGTCTGTGAGTTAAATCCATTGTAGTCTTGCAATAACAATGTGACACTGCATATCAAATATATTTTTCAATCCTGAAAAAGAAATGTAAATATTTTAAGGTTACGTTTACCGTTCAGCTGCCAGCAGCAACTCAAAGCAGTGTTGCCAACAACAATAGCGCCAGTAATAAGGTTGGCAACACGTGTGATCTATGTATACCCTCTGACACTGTACGGATATCAATCAAGTTATTCTATTATTCGCTCCCACAGGCTTTTCATCTATTGATTAGGCTGGAACTATCTATTTTCACCAGTCTATTGAAACAAAGTGTCAATCAGAGTCAATAAATATTTTAAAATAAGAGATTTCCAGCTAGTTTATTTAGAGGAAATTGGACACTTGAAAACAAAGTTAATATATTGGACGGAAAGGCGTTGATCCATACAATTCCGAATGCTGTAATTTTTTAAATTGGAACGCATCATAAGAAGACTCATGAAAGTATTATTCATACATGGAAAAGAAACAGTTGTTTGTGTCAAGACGTATTAATATCTTCTCATCCCCACGAAAGTTTGTCAATAAAAATGTTGTACACTAAACTAGATATGCTGTAATTCGCCGCTAGTTACGAATTTTCGTTACTATTAATAGCATAAAAAGACCAACTATGTTCAATTTATTACTAATTGTTTTGCAAAACAAATATTCCCTATAATCGAGAAATCTATTTGTCCGAGGGTTTTATAGTACTTGGAGAAGTGTGTTGGAGAATTTTTAAACCTAAAAGTATTTACAACGAAAGTGACGAAACGATTTTTTCGCAAACTAATAAATCTGATTAACTAGGACGCAGGAAACATCATATTAACGTAGGTACTGACGTTTTCATATTGTTTAGATAACATCCTGATATTGTTTAAGGTATAGTGAAGAATTACGACAATCCGGATCTGAAAGTGTATTTTAACAGTTGTGGGAGAGAAGAAACGTGGTTCGGTTTGTCACACCACAGCTGCTGATGTATCAGCTAGTGTGATGAACTAGAAAATAGTTTTGAAGTAAATTCCAGTACCCCAAGTCACTGCAGGATTCAGCCACTACGACCGAATATGTATTAAACATTTTTAAAAGAACTAGATTCACGATTTGGACATCTGGACTCAAACTCATTTTGATGATATTTGTTTCACTTAAAGCTAAGTACGATGAGAAACAAGACATGTAATTAATCTCGTTATATTCATAAGAATTCATATTATCTCCGTCAGTTGGAAATGGGATAAGCCTGTTACTTCAGTTGCATGACCAAGTTGATAATGTGGTAAAGTATTAATTTCCTTTATTGAACCTATAGATTTGGAGAATATGGCATGTAAACGTAGAGAGATAAAATCAGTTACATTATAATTTATATATTTAGTACTTATGGTACGCCATTGAGTAGTTTAAAGCATGTAAATGGCGAGGAAAAAATAATCTTCTTGACAGTTTTTAATGAGTACAAAAATTACAACAAAGGTCTTTGGGCTTAGGTTCTATTGTATATTAAAACAGTGATACTTTTGCACAGTTAAACATCATTTACAGATCATGCGAGAGTAAGATTTTGGAGAAACATGTACGGGTTGGTTTATTTATAGAATAGAGCATTATTCCTGGTTTAAACATTATATATTATTATGGATTACAAATTCTTAAACACATTTTTTTCTACTTTTTATTTCTCACTTCGCTGATATTATTTAAAATCCCCAATTACTAGCAGTTCCAGTAGTTTACTTAACAATACTATAGTTACAGTCCATGCTGTTTATTTTTAATAATTAACGGTGCCCAGTGGCTATTTTACTAATTATAGTTACTGGAGATCTAATAAAAATTATAAAGAAACTATACGGATCTAATATTAATTTGAAAAAAAGGCGTTCACAGAATTTCTAAAGATTAGTTCAAAGTGGATATTAAAGTGTATAATAATAATAATAATAAAAGAAGAGTATTCCTGAACAAAAATGCACAGAACAATAAAACTGACGATGTTTATCTTACAATTCACTTTAATATAAATATCAGGATACTGAACCGACGCGACGAGAATTATCTCAGGACTCGCTATATCGATCAAGGGTTGCAAGAAACACATTTGTTTTATTTCAGATGTAAATAAAACATGCATGCAAGTGGAAATAAATGAGTAAAAGTATGGTATACAGTGTTAGAAGATTGTATTATATTTCTTTTACGGTTTTGTTTATTAAACCCCTCCCTCCCCGAGCCATCACCCTGAATATTATGCTGTTCAAACCTACTTCCGATATGTTGTAAACTATTATACAAGTGCTCTCTCTAATGCATTCAGCGATACTCAATTTAGACAATAAGAGAAACTTTTATTATCTAACCACATCATTAGTCTACCAAACTACAGATTGGCTATTGAATTTTGTATTAGGACTTCCTTTTCCATCTAAATTGAAAGGAAATCCTATAATCTAATTTATCCGCATCGAAAACATCGCTGCCGTGTTCTGATCCCCTGTCAGACAATACGAGAACGCGGAATTAGAAACCTCACAACGTACTCGTAGTTACCGCCAAGTGGTTCCGGCGTTGCATAAAGACGCGGGAAGCCTCGGAAAGGATGTGCAGAATGGCCAACTTTACGAGACAAAATACGAAAAGCAAACACACTGAGTGCACCATAAAAAGGGATTTCCAAACCATGCACCTGACGGATTAAAAGTCAAGGATGTTACAATAGGTTGGTAATACTAATCTTAACTTTACTTAAACCATTTAGAACAACCTGTAGTATTTTAATTGTTGACAAACACTCCCAAAAATTCCTAAAGTTTGAAACCTTTCAAGTAAAATTAATAAAATGAAAATATAAATACATTTAAGGATAGTATTTTAGTTTGATATGTAGAATATGGATGTTTAACAATATGAATTCTTAAATTAAATAAAAGTTGATACTTTGGAAATGATTGTATTTCTGATTTTATATCATTAACCTTTTTTAAATAACAGTCGTATATGAAACTATTTCAAATATTTACAAATAAAACGTGTAAGCTCTAGAAGAGGCGTATCAATTTTTGAAGGTCGTATTTGTATATTATTTAAATAGTCCATTCTCATGTCTTATGAATCTTATGTCTCATGTATTATGAGTCTATAATTAATTATATACCGTGTGTTCGTATACTCACTGACGTGAACGATGGGCCGGGTCGCCATGTCTTGTAGCAAGAGATTGACCAAAGGATCGTCCTCGGAGTACATCTGTCTTTTGGCGATCCCCATGTGGAACTGCTGGAGTAGAGTCAGGTTCGGCCTGAGGACAAAATACCAGTATTAGAGTAGCCTAAAAACTACCTACTGAAGAGTACAATCATTGAACCTTGCCTTAGAAATCCACTTCTATGATGACTTACAACGTAATATTAAAGTTAACAGTACAGAGTGCTGGTGAGACTTTTTGGTTAGAATTTTATGTTTAAATGATTAATGATTTTGGATCAGGCTATTTAAAGATTGATAATCACTAGTCTAAAACTCAACCGCCCATCTCTTCTTTCAGAACTTCTTGTGGTATGATTTCTTAAGGGCTTGTTTCTTTAGTATTTTAATCCTTCAGGGTTTGGCGAGATTATTCTTAATTCAGCAACTTTCAGATCAAACTTTAAGGATGGTAATATATATTTTAATTAAGATTTCCTGATTTTAAACGACACAACGCTTTTTACTGATACTCATGTGACTCTTGAGAGACGAATTGCTTTATCAGAGTCTACCAGTATAACAAAGGTTAGCTTCTCCGTGGTTCGAATCCACGTAAAATGTAGGATCTCCAGGATTGACAGTAGTAATAGGGGTAGTAATAAATTAGATATTTTAGAAACAGCCGATCAGCTAGTAACAAGGCTACACCTATTTACTTACTACGCTCAACACGCTTGTTCTAATTTCATATTCGTACTCAAATATGTCGATGTCCTTTTAAGTTATACATGTCAGCAACTGAAGTTGATAATTTGGAAAATCAATTGTTTCAAACGGTTTTTGTTGAAATTTTGATTCTTAAAATGACTTATCATTGAAAATTCCATAAGAGATTGGAATTTTTTAATCTCCGATTATATGAGATACCATATTATAATGAAAAATATAAAAGCATATAATTTGGTAAAGCGTTAAATAGAAGTTAGGATTCACACTTCTACTGAGAAACTAGAAGTTACAAAGAAATAAAAGATTTATGGTAAAATAATCACGATTATCTTAAACTACTGAAGCAGCGATGACAACGAAATCCAACAGTTTTGTGGAGATGTCGAATGGAAAGATGGATGAAGGTTATTCAAGGCGATGAAATAAAAACACCAGTTTCTGTACAATGAAAATTTCTAACAAATTAAATAAAAAAGAAGGTGGATTGGATGATGATACTATAGAGAACTATAATAGCAGTAAATATGGAAAGGTAAATATAGAAAATAATTATTGGGTTGGCATTGTGTTTATATAATTGGATAATTTCCTGTGAATCTACATTTGCAGTCAGGGTGTTTTTATTTTAGCCACTGGTGGAAACAAAGGTAAAGCAAATGTTTGTCGCACTGGTAGCAGTCTCGAGAGAAGGTCTATTACATTGACCGACCAGCAAATCGTCCACAGAGGAATGAGGATAAAGGTGGGCGGGACCAGGCGACAGTCGACAGTCGACTAGTTGAGGTAATTTACTATTCTGTGCCCTTCCGCCCGAATCATCTGGTTTCTACAGTCAGACCGAAGTGTTATGGCTGGCCACACACACGACCTCCGACACGAAACAACGAATGTAAATCCGTTTTAAAGGTGCTGGATACATCGACTAAATCTCTATGTCACTTGAAGTGAACCCGATCCTAGAACGTAGAGAGCGAGCGACGCGTACTTGGATTTTAATCATCCCTCTGTTTAAATTTAATAGGAATAGAATCTGCAAATCTGTCTATATCTTTGACGATTTTATCATAATACGACATGAATTGGATACAAACCGCACAATTCGGGTTATGCTCTATAATGTGGCATATGCGACCTAAAACGTATTATTTTGATATAAATACAAATCTAACTATGAAAATCGAAACTTCTTAGTGCAAATCCAACAACTATATTATATAATAAACTTTCTTGAAAGGAATGAGATTGTTAAAAATTTCTAAATAAAGAGAATTGAAAAGAGAAACTTTATTTTAAGGTTTTCTCGAATGAAGCTAAAGTCTGTGAAACACGAATTTCTCTAATGTCATCAGTCTCTGTCGCTGCACGAGACAACAGTATCGAACTTACACCTACGCTTAGTAGGAGTATAACAATACCGGGAGCTACAGTCGTATCAAACCGTCATTACTTACTACGCCTTTCGATAGAAGCTACAGATACTCTGTACTCACTGTCTATGCTAGGTGCTAAAAGTACGGGGTTGTTTCAGTAATATTTTATGCGTCAACTAATTCAAATTATATTTTATATATCGGCATAATAGCTAAAAATACGTTTTAATTTCATTTTAATTTCTGACTAACCTCCTACTCTACTGGCGGACGCTCCGTCTACAGCACATATCATGTTATAAGTTACGATGAGAGCGAAAGAACGATGATGTGATGGAAAATATTCTTATCTATTCAAGCAAAACATTAAATTTTCACAATTTTTGCTGCTAGAGATGTGTCATATCCTCCGTATAGGCTACATTTTGTAGGTACAGTACAAAAACATATAACAGTCTGATAATAGTGGCAACTACAAACTGATAAAAACAGGACAGATTCCAACTTTTACTTGCAGGACAGAGAATTTTAATTAAAAACTATAAATAATTGGATTTGAAGTACCATTAGAGCTGAATACAGTAATGTTAGCTGCGGACTGTGAACCATTTTAAGATCTAAATGCGAGTTGCGGTAGAGTGGACAGCGAGGATAGAATGACGGCAACTATGTGGTAGTGCTACGTAATGAGATTACAATTAGGACTTATTCTGTCCTCGCTGTGTGTGGAGAGCGCTCGCGACATCAGTGCCTGCTTATCATATCCTAGTTTTCTGGGCTTCTTTATTTCTTTACAGGTACAACAAACCACGTGACTTGCTTAGATTTTTAATACGATTATTAATTTTACTGTAATTTTAGGAACGAAGCGACAATCTTAGCAGTAACCAATTTCAGCATTTCTCTCGACCACATACAATTTTATGAACGTTTGCTGAAACGTTCACTTGAATAATGAAAGCCGTGTTTGAGCTACCTTCGTAAGTCTTCCATAAATTCGATAGTTCAGATATGTCTACAACCCAAAACAAATCATAATATAGAAGTTATCCAAAAAAACCCCGGGGGCTGTTAAAATTTTTTGAAAAGTTTTATATTAAGATAGAGCAACAAAACTTTGTGCATGCTTACTGGAACATTATTAGGTTATTATAAATATTAGGTAAAGGTAACCAAATTGACGGTATTTTGACTACTTTATTCACAGACAAAAGTAGAGAA
Source organism: Homalodisca vitripennis (assembly GCF_021130785.1). Lineage (NCBI taxonomy): Eukaryota > Metazoa > Arthropoda > Insecta > Hemiptera > Cicadellidae > Homalodisca > Homalodisca vitripennis. The sequence continues at coordinate 107,447,763 of NC_060208.1, forward strand.
ATTGGTGATTGCTGAGTTTCAGCACAAATAAATAATCTAGGGTCGAAATGGAAATGTTCAAGCATTGGTAGTTCATTATTTACACTGCTTAATTGAAAACTCAAGCAATTTGTGAACGGTTGCCAATTCCGGCTCGGCTGTCCAGACGTATAATTTGATGTGCATACCAAACTAAGCTTACTTTTAATATTTCCTTGTGACTACTTGTTGGCCACACCACTGAGGAAGTAGCGGATCACTGGATATACGTATGTGAAGTTGTCAGTGCAACTTCAAAATATTGTTACAACACCTATACCAATAGTTTGTGCACGTATTCCCGACGTTTACGCTCAATTAATGACGTATAAAAAAGAATTTTTAAAAGTACTGCCAACTTCACACGAGCAGTGCAACTTCAAACCGTTTGAACAAAACCGGTGCCAATCGTTTGCGCTTCGTTTTTGCACTAGCAACACTTCATCAGCGATTACTGTAAAGCGAGGGTGTGACCACTATTTATTCAGGCTACAGACTCCTACCCGCAATAGACGACGTCACGTAAATAGCAGTGCAACAGTTTTACAGTAGGTACTTAAATTATTAATCATAAAAATGTTATTTGATAGTTTTAAGATGTTAAATAAACTCTATATATAACATGTAAATAAAACAAATAAAAATGTAAAGCAGAATTAATTTTAAATAAATAATGTATAAATACTCCGTTTAGTATAAATCTAATCGGATTCACAGAGAGCTTACGGCTATAAAACCGAGGGACATTTTACGTTTGGAACTGCGATGTGTGGTCAGATAAGGCCAACATACAGTCAGGGTTGCCAACCCCGCAGTATTTCTACCAAATATCCCTCCTGGCTCCCTAACTGCTCCCCATACGTTTCTGAAACTTACTGATGCCGTACGGTCTCCAGTTTTATTCTTAAAAAGAGACGTTTATTTATGTAACCTGCTTTTTTATACAAAGAAGTATTTTAATCAAATAGTACTACCAAATACAAAATATAGTTAATTCTGAGGCATAAAATACGTAAAAATAAAATTTTACAGACATAAAGCACATAAGAAATGTATTAAACAACAATTTTCCTGGTATAAACAGGTTTGTTTATTTAATCTTACATCTATCTTACTTTTGGACCTGCATCTCTAAACATACAGTTAAGCATAATAGTTCTATTACAAATAATATTGTACTCAGTTTGTGGATTAATTTGTGTATGACGTAACTTTTCGTTTTTCAGTATTTATAGTTTTAAATTCTAATAGTCACTAATTTTTAATCATTAGATAATTTACTTGTTGTGACGAAGATATATTAAGATTGCATTTCAGAAGCTATGAAGTTGATGTACGGAAAACACGCGCCCAAGTCTAGCAATAGCACTATCACATCGTCAATGACCGAGATTACGACACATTTATTGACTTCTGTAATTTGTTGTTGCTGTTATACAGTCCAGTAAAAGTAATGTGTAATACTTTCTAATCATTTACGTATTGTGCCATTAAGCTTTTTAATATACGGATATCTCAAGTTACGACAAACTCTGAGATTGTGTTCGAGTATAAACTGCCTGGGTAGAAGAAGTCATTATCAATGTTACCCACTACGATTCCAGTCAAGCAAATTACCAGATTACATCCAACGTTTGATATTGAATATGAATATCGCAATATTCTGGCTGTAACACGAAATGGACAGCATTGTAAATAGACTTCAGTTAAATTCTGATTGACGTTCCTGAAATGCCTTTCACCGGTAAATTAGATTATTGATCAGTTTTGAATTGAATACATCTTTAGACAAGGCACAATGGTTACTTTGGACAGATGGATACTGGCACAGTAATCAGGTAATACAGCACGACCTGACTGTCGTTGTACGTAACTATGGAAGTTTAGCGAAATATAACCACAGAGTAATAAGGTATATACCTTATTACTCTGTGATATAACCATGCAAAACGTGGCGTACACTAGAAATTTGTGCCCAGGCATGACTCAAAACTGTCGCATCATGGACTCATGGTACTCTACATAAGAGTAGTATCTAATAGACGGGAAGAATCTGAGATACAGCTGTTTGTCCTAACAGCTGTTTGGAAAGACTATTGTCAGTATGATCAACTCCAATCATGCATATCAGATTAGATGCAAAATATGGTATTTGAATACCACACTAAACTATCTGTGACACTATTCTTACACTAATCTTTACAACATTTCAAACATAAAAACTTTATCCCAAAAACCAAACAAATTGTTACGTAATGAATTTAAACAATTTTCATACTATTCAGGAATTTCAGGAATAATTGCTTCCAAAGATTTTAGAGAAGAACATATGTTGTGTTCTACACAAAATTGAGAATAGAATAATTAATTGTTACCCTAATTTCACAGTATTATGATAGTTTATCAGATTATTATTTAACAAACAAATAGTATCCAATTTAATTTTAATATGATTTGGAAATATTAAAATTACACAAAGGCGCATTTAGTGTTACAGATTAAACTGTCGTGATTAAAACATATTACCTAATTTACATTGCGCGTTTTGTATATAAAGTGAATTTTTATTTACTACATAGTTTTTGAGCAACGTATAAATTTATTTTCATTTCCCGTACCTAAAACTACTTTGTGTGCTAAAATCTTAATTAACTGGATTCGGTTCAAAACTTCCCACACGTTTTTTCTGTCCGATACTTGCGTGGTAATTTTCGTCCATCAAAGGGAATTTTTTACTTCTAGTTGGCAACAGTGTGAGAGCGCTCAGCATCACTTCAGAGTTCAGTTCACTGTTTCTAGTCGCGTTGTCAAGGGATATGCAGAGTTGCGACGCTACACAGTCGCGTGCACATCTATCCATAGAGAGGATGAATATTTATGTATTACACTAATATTTTTAAAACTCATTCATGAACCCTATACACGACTTTCTATAACATTAACTGTCCATATTATGAAAATCAAAATAATACGTAATTAATTTATGGAAAGGCGTATAACTTTATTCCACTCCAGATTGCTAAAAATATAAAAATTAACATAAAAGGCATTAGCAACAGTTAGCATTCAAATTCGTAACGGAATCAGTAAACTCGAATTATCAATGGTATTAATATTCTATTATTGTAAAAACTGGTAGCTTTCAATGCTTTCAGCCTCTGAAGAAGTGAAGTCCGCTTATTGACATCAAACAGTTCGTTGCTAACCCTTCAAAGAGTTGTACAGAACAAATTGAGGAGTAATTTCCCCGAAACCAATAAGCCCCGCACTGGCAACATGATTGGGACGCGATGAATGAAATTAACTGAAGATAAAGGAAGAGCTGTCAAATTTAATTCTAATTTTCCGCTTTGTTGAAACATCACTCAGTCTGTTCATTACGAGAATCTCAATTACGGACAACAGTCTACCCTTAATTGGTGTTGTTTTAGTAGAAAAGCTACGACTGATGACCATTCTTCACAATTTTTCTTCGGCCGTTTTTATTTTGGCCTGATTACAATATAGTCTAGATTTCGTGCTTCAAATGCCTGTAATTTAACACGTAAATTGATTCAACTTTTTTGTTTTCACGTAAGATTTTAATTTTTATTGCAGAAGCGTTATGAAATTGACATACAAACTATTTTTGAAACCCAAAATTAATTGCACCTATTTTCAATGTTACGAGTGGAGCGCATAAGAGACATCAGGAGCTAATTTATGACGACACAAGTCCATGAATTTAATTAGCCCTTTACCATACAAGAGTAGTTTGGAAATTAAAAGGTTCTATGTCGCAAAAAAGAGAGTACGTCACGTGACACAGGGAGATTAATTCCAATACATTCCTGCTTACACTGTCCTCAAAATGTGCCTTCTAAGTGTCCTCGGATTACAGGACCACACTACCAGTCCATTGTAGCTTTCATAGCTTCCCTTTCAGACTGAACGTGTTAATTCGATAGCCAACTTCGGGAAAGTTTTGGGTGTGTGTGGGAATACCGATACGCGACGAGACAAAGCACGTAATTAGTACAGAAGCTGTCAATGTACACTTGTTCGTTGATAACACAAAGGTGACAGCGCTGCCAACTTTCACAGCGAGTTGTCCCTCAAATATTGATAAGCAACTACCAACGGTGGAGCTTCGTTTAAATTAGAACTGAAACGATACTGAAAACTCAAAAGTAATTACAGAATAAGAAGTTCGTCTGTCGTTAAGTGGTGTAGACAATGTTGCCAAGTTTCAGCACAAATTATCCCTGTGTGAAATATTGGCTACCCGTACAACAAACACTAACTGAGTTACCGACCCAACTGATTGTAATAACATTTATACTCGTTATGTTGGTAGCAGTGTAGAATATGTATCTACATTAAAATAAATATACCATAAATGATATACTTTAAGATAACTATTTTGATGTATGGATTATTTTAACACAACAAACATTTGTTATTTGTAACTTTACTTAAAATGGAATGAGCCAATCCTTGTTTCAAATATGAAAGTTCTGAACGAATGTGGTTACCTAGAGTCTAAGATCCACTGATATTTAGAGGAGAGGTATATTGAAAGATAAATTCATAATGCTTCGTCATTACCAATATCTACACTTGGACTTTTGTTTTAACAGAAAAACTCGTTAATATCAGAATATCGAGAACTCGTCTAAGTGAGCTGCAGTAATGAACTATCAGCTGATAAAGTAAAACCAGCAAAAAACAACAAGGTAAGTTATTGTATAATTCACTGAGAGAATTGAAATCATCAAGACAATGATTCGGTCTATTAACCATGAAGACTCCGGATTGATGGACCTTAGTAAAATTGCTGCTATGGTCTCTTCTCTAAGGAAATGTAGAAATAATGTACAAAATGATAATTCATTTTATAATATACTTTCAATACATATTTTCCAAATTGATTTTTTTGTTCTTTATTACCAACCAGATATTGTCACATTAGCTGTGTGTATGAAACCTATATAGCTGTCAAGAACATACACTATAATTCTTTTAGGATTTTTACGATACGATAATTCTTTTTTTTAGGTGTTAGTTTAAACTGTACTCGTCTTCAAGAAGGGTCACATATATTCGATCGAAAAATATCACCCCATATCGAGTTCACATACATCAGCAAAGGTTTTTAGGCGCAAATCTTTTTATAGACTATGTGACTTTTTATTATCGAACTAAATAATTATAAATTCACAATTTGTATTTTTGGAAATTCTCAACAAATGTTAAGAGTTTTGTATTCGGTTGTCCTTTATTTTCTTAATCTGAAGTCCTTTACGATTGTGTTTGCTGTAACGATACAGTGGATCAGGGATTGCTTTTAAATAAGCTGTATTTCTACGGTGTAAGACGGTTGCCTTATAGACTAATGGAGAATTCTTCGAGATAGATGACAGTGTATTGAATGTCTACTACAGTGGTGAGGGTGATCCGGCTTGGCTTCCATGGTGCAACGTGCCTCAGGGATCAGTATTAGGTCCGATCTTATTTTTACTTTATGTCAATGCTCTTAAATCACGCAGTACGTTGATTATACCAGAATTATTCTTGGATTTTCTTATGTAAACGAACACCAAATAATGTTGACGTCTACTTTTTAAGATATGTGCGCCTGGTTTTAATTTAAATAATTGAAACTGAGCCAAACTACAAATGTTCATATTCTTGTCTCCACCATAAATGGACTAGTAGCTAATTCTGTTGATATCCATAATCTAGATATGGTGGATTGCGTTAATTTTCAGGATAACATTTGGATTCCGTTTCACTTGGGTTCAGCATATTAATACTCTATGTAAATTAATAACCAAATATAACAACATAGCAACAATACACAACAACACAGACAACAACAACAAGTTATAACAAAATAACTCGTCAACATAGTTGTCGTAATTTCTTCTTAAATAAACATTAAAATTAGTTTATCTAAAAAATATTTATAATTTGTTGATTTTTATTCAACATTTTGGCGTACAGTTTCTAAGTTGCATATTGAGAGAGTATTTAAACCCCAGCTAAGAGCTCTGTGGGTTGTATGTGGTCTCAGGGGAGGGGCGAGTTGTAGAGCGATATTCCCATCAGAGGACTCTCTCCTTCATTGTATTATATTCAATTTTAGTTTATATTCACGGAAATTTAGATATTTTTTCAAGCCATAATCAAAATATGATACATAAATCGTACTAAATATTTTCTACTTCTTCTTGAAATGTGCTTACAAATCTGATTTATAATAAAGTGGAAGGTTTTTATTGTTGCAATCAATGTATCTTATTTACATGTACCATACTTTGTCGGATTTAGAATTATACTGTATTAATTAAAATTTCTGTAGTATAAATGATTGGATATTCCAATTAATTCTGCTCAAAAGAGACAGTCTAAGGAAGGTTTTTTTCTTCTCTTTTTTAAGCCTCAGCTTTAAGCTATGCTGGCTTCGATGTACACTGATTTATTACACTGGTATTTTTTTTTTATTTGCAAAGTACTCTGATTTATTACACTGGTATTTATTTGAATAGTACTCTATCAATCGTGTCTATGCCTGATTGGATCTCCCCGGGATTTGAACCCGTGATCTCTCAGTTAGAGAGCCGAGACTATATCCATTAGTCTACGGAGAAGGACCTAAGGAAGGTTGTAAGTAGATAAACTTTGTAAATATGTTCATTATATGACAGTGTTTAAAACCAAACATAAATGTTTACAAACAATAAAGATATTTATTACCATATCAACATCTACATTCACCAACATTCCGACCCCACCATATCCATAATTTAACATCATCAGCGGCATCTCCAAATTCCAAAATCTTTAAATAAAACACAGTTGTTTTTGCACGTGACAAATACCTACATCATTAACAGGTTCTGGGAGGACAATAATATTCCTCATGATATAAGATTGGAGAGATCCTAAACATCATTGCCATTGAAATGTAAGACTTTCTGACATTGTCTTGCGATGTACGATATATGAATATAAAATAAATAGTTTTGAGTCGTATCTAATAAGTGAGTGACAAAACAAGTTACGGGATAGAATAGATTCGTCCTTCAGAAAAAACTTCAAAGGATAACATAGGCACACTAAAGCAAATGTTATATTTCATATTATATATTTTGAGTTTCACTTCATTAGTTATTATTCATTCAAGGGTTACTATTCACCGTTTAGAAACTATACCTGCATATATTGCAGATTTTCTTCCACCTACTGGCTGAATAAGAAAAATCATCTCTCTTAATCAAGGGTTGATATTATTTGCTGTAAAGAAGTGAACGAGACGAGGTTTTTATCGTTCGTAAACAAGTCAAAGATATGAGAACTGACGCGACCGTCTTACAGTTGAGGTTATGTTCGGGAACAAAGGTCGTCATTAGTGATCGACGGAACAGCTGTGATTGTACACAAACAACCGATTGGCTCCTGGTCACGTGGTGTTATTTACATAGACGTCTGAAACTGTCTATAGACTTACCGTTCGGCACTGCTTTTGCATGAAAAACACTTTGGTCGATGGTGTATAATTTATAGCAATATAATAGTAAGATAAATATGTTTACAAAACTATTTAACAGATGACATTATTCAGAGACCGTATGCCATTTCACTTTTAGGTAACCGACGCGACGTAGTATATTGCCACATAAAAAGGTTCGCAAGTCATGAGTATATCTCGTATCGGTGATTATACAACCACATGGCCACCTTCCGGCCCTTCTCCTGTGCATCGTACTGAGTGAATGGTCTAAAAATTACAGTAATAAAATACACGGTTACTTGCTGAAAAACCTCTACAGACTTGTGCTCGTAACTAGACAGGAGAAGGTGAATATTATCTGCCGGAACTAATGCACCGTGTCAATAGCCGCGTGTCCCGTGTTTTACACCGTACCTGAAATATGCTCAAGCCGCACGAGAGAAATTATTGCAAACTTAATCTTTCAGCACAAAACGATGAAAATGGGGTGACCGATATCTTTATATTTTCAATGTGAGTACCTTTCCATTCGGTGTTCCAGCAGTACACATTTCATCATCTGGTAACGATTTGTATATAAAGGAAATAATTCTTCTAGACAACGCGAATTATCCTTAACGGTGATTGGTATTTAAAGAGAAACCCCCTTCTAGAGAACACGTTTCATCATCTGGTGTCTTCTATTGATATAGTTTCGAGATGTTTAGTTTAATCAGCAGATTGGGTACTAAAATGTAATCATTGTTACACTAAATTAAGCCATTAAGCCATAGGACTTATGGACTTTTAAACTTTACCTCATTTGGTTATTGAAGGCGGTCAATAATTTATATCATCGCTTGTCCAACAATGAGACAAACACTACAAGAGCCCAGAGAGAGACAACGACGAACGACCCTCGCTCTCCCTCAATTTGTCGTTATGTACTGTATAGTCTATATATCTCTCGTAAACATTAATCGAACTTATCTTCCGTTAAATTGTTTATTTTAGGAGTGGAGGTTTAACATACAAACAGTAAATCTAAACTCTAATAACTATGCATACTATACGAGTACAATTTGAATTTAGCTTATTAACTCGCATTTGAAGTTTGGTTCCAATTGATAATTACTACATACGTTTACCACAAATAGAAAAAGGTGGTACATATTTTTTTCCCGAAAATTAGATATTTATTTTTATGTTATTTTTAATGTTTTATATTTATTTATAATTTTATATACAAAAGAGATACTTTGTAAATGTGTAATGTTAGTGACAATGGTAATGGTAATATGTGTTCCGGCAGTATGGAATTGAATTTTGCGTATTTAAAAACCTCCTTTTCAAACTAACATGAATTAAAATATGATTTAGTTCTAAGTTAGAACTAAGAAATTGAAGCATTTTTATTACTCTCCTGACAAAGAAACGAGGGAATAAAATATTAATAGCGTGACTTTTAATACCCGTAGTAATTCGTGTTTATCAAGTTTTAATATAAAAGAAACAATTTCTTACAATACACCGCGATTTGAAATAAATTACAATAAATATACAATAAAATACATCGTAAAATTTTGAAACCTGTCTTGGTTAATGTAATATATAATTATACATCATAAATAACACACTTAAAACAAATATTTGTTCTAGTCTTATCTCGTCTTGTTTACCAGTATGATTCAGTCTCCACTAAAACACATTATGCTTCCTGACGGTCTCAACCGAGGCCGAATAGCGTTAACACAAACATTTTAGTAGCAAACATTAAAGGGTTCTCAGAGAGATATACGATGCTACAATGTAGTATAACTATGCGAACTGATATCTTCGCCGACGCTCGGCCAATCATAAAATGTAATATTTTTCAAGACAGAAAATAGGCATTAATGTAGAACCTTGAAAATCTGACCTATTGAAACTGGTTATCTAAAATTGTCCCTCAAATAATTCTCATGCTACGACAGGAAACACACCACTATTCTGTTAATTAATGAACTCGACTATCAGTTAATGAGCACCGACAGTTTACAGTAGAGACCATCTTCACTGGTCAATATTCACCTATCAGTGATTTACAAATTGTTACTCAGAGCAAATGCTAGAGTCTATTGGGATGATGATCCCACAATCACGTGACTTCCGCATTAATTCCTTAGATGGTACAGTATATTCAGAAGCAGTGGTGATAAGCAGTTGGATCCCAATACCGATATCCCCATTGTTCGGGATCCACATAAAACTTGTATTTCCATTGGTTTTATTGATAACACACTTCCGGCAGATATTAACCAGTAACAAAGCTGCACCATCCTTACCCTTCCTTCATATTTTTTAAAATATGTATTTTGTTATGATGGTGTCTCAAATTGGTAATTGGTAGTTTTGATATTGATTATAAATTTAGTGGAGAGATAAACATCTTAGTATTGTATATCTACTAGGAAGCACGGTAAATATACTTATAAATCTGTTAGCAGTCGATCGCAGTAGATAAATTATTTTTATTCTCTATAAAAATCAGATGGGCCTTGACTGAATAGAATGTCCGAGAATATGTTCTTTAAAATCTTCCATAGTAAAGATTCAGACATTCACTTGACTTTTCTAAAACATTAAACTCGTGGTAGCTTAGTTTAACATAGAAGTTTTATTGTTAACATAATAAAGGTTACACAGAATTATTTACTAAAATTCAAATTACAAACAAAATATTTCAAAATCTGGTAAAATAGAATTCTCCAAGTAGTAAAACTGTTAAATTATTTCATGGAATGGATCTATTAGTGTCCTATCAATAACAAATTGAGCGTTTTTTTTTTAACCAAAACCAAACCAAGAGAGACTGTCCTCCATATGTAATTTTCTGTTAAGTGTGGAGCACTGACTAGAATGTTGTAGGTAGGCCCTTTCCTTAATAATGCAACCAGTTTTCTGTAATTTGAGAAATAGCAATAAAGAAAATTTAATTTATTCATTCATTTATTCATTACTTATAACTTAAGAAATTTTATTTTCAAACAATAAAAAATAAGTTAGAGGATTGACCTTTTCTGAAAGTACCTTACGGGTATGAAAGGGCCAAACACTTAAACCTTCCTTTATTAAGGACACAAAGACAAATTGATTATGGAGAGGTCACCAACCGACCCCACAAAGACATTGACAGTTGAAATGTTTATGGCTCATAAAGATGGGTCTATCGCCGACCAATCAGAGGAAAATTATCGTTTCCGTTGGAATATTGACATATTAAACTTAATTAATAACGCGCATGGTTGTGTATATCAATTAAAAATGAAATATTTATTTTCAATGACATTATTAGCGCACTTTGATCCTTGGTTTTAGAACACGGTCAGATTATGTTCATATTTCACAATCCACGTACGCGCGTTTTGTGCATGTATACGAGTTGCATTTTTTTAAGAAGTTTTCTTTATATGACCACAAATATTTGTTTCTGGATCATTTTTAAATGAATTCGTTGACTTAAATAGGAGAAGGGGGTGGAAGGGGGGAATTTACTTAGTTACAACTGTGCAGTTCAGGAAAAATTTCTTTACAGCAAATTTTGTTCAAGCAGTACACAAATACAAAATAACGTTTCAGGATCACGAGTGTAAGAGTAACTCAGAACGTTTATGAGAATATTTGTATCGGATTTTTAAAGTAGTACGTATGTGTATTGTATCGTGTGTCGTGTGTATTGTGGAATTACATTGCAGATCTGGTGTACGGGAGAGAGACATTTTCATCGATTCCAGATACCAGTAAATGGGAAGAAATTTTCAACGAAAACAAAAAAATTTGACTTTCATATACATTTTCTAGAGAATTAATTAATTATTTAATATCAGGAAACCTCGGATGACCACAATACTACAGGCCAGGCACACTCATTCTGAACATCGTTCATCTCATATTCGCCCATGAATCTATTATACAGTCGCCGTCGTTACATTTTACTATTATACAGACATAGTCATGTCAAACTGCCAATGGAGTAAAGTTATTTTACACAGGTTCAGCTGTATAATACGAAAGCAAAAGTACAATTCATTAACTGTTATCATAACTCAGCATAGCATTTTTATGTCTTAAACAGTTTGTATAGCAAGCGTAAAAAAGTCTATACCACATGCTACATGTATGTCGAGCTCCCGTTTAGACATACATTTTAACACTCATTCGGCATTCATTCACACCAATGCTCCCCATATAAATTCAGAAGTCGGTTTTGTTATTGTATAATCTTCCAGTCATAAGGCCCAAAATAGGTTACATTATAAAATGTGTCTGACATTAAGCAACGTTTACCTTTAGTGTTCAACGCCTCGACCGTAGAGTCATTTCTTAATGCATATGGAAATATGTTAATAAAACTCTAAAATGTTTATATAAGTAATCAAACTTCAATACTAGTTGAATTGACTACCTGATCTTTACAACAATGCCATTGTCATTATTGACGATGACAATCAGACTGACTGTCAGGAAGTATTCCGTGCTTAATCGCTATTTTATAACAAAAAACTTACTGATTTAATTTTAAGTCTAATTAATAAATACTAAGTTTGATGTCATTTTAAATCTCATAATCAATATAAAACGACAATTATTACTCATTTGATTGCTACTCATAACGTCATTTTCAATACTAACAATCATATTGGCAGTTCATTGTTATAAGATTCTTCTCGCACACATCTGTAGCCATGAAACGGACAGATTAATTAAAAATGAAGAGAGAGATATCCTTTTGTTTGAGAAATCCCAAACTATATATGTGATGACCTAATAGGATATTATTATCAGTAACGGTGATTTGTAGTTCAACCTAAGCTGCAATCACACCCAAAACTTCACGTAGCAACCTAATGTTGCACGTAGCCTAGCGTCACGTACATGCACAAACTTTGCTGATTACCTTTGATAATGGGTCTCTGATTACACCGTGTCCTTTTCATTGTCTTGACCCAACTAATAGTTAGTTGTAACAACTGTGTTCCCTTCAGCATTAATATGAGTTCTTCCTTTTTTTAAATTTAGAAAGCGCTCACAAAGGTGATTCAACAAACAGGAAAACCGTGCATATAAAACGTGTACTCAAGGCTCCTCAAGGGGAGGTCCGATGGAAGTGTAATTTTGACCAGAAAATAAAAATGAAATGCAAATTTTTACAGTTAAAAAACAATTTCAATCATTTAACGTTTTTGAGCATTTGATGTTAAACAGGTAATATCATCAATTTATAAATGAGCGTAAATGGAACTAAAAAATCAATGGTTACTTCGCCCCTTTTAAAAGCGAGTAAGAAGTTTTTGAACGCCTATTTGTAACATAGCTCTGAAAGGGTTCAATGTGTTGTAAATTTTCTCTCGGCAACCCCATGGACAACCAGGGATGCAAGGATATTCTGTTGGTGATAGAGAGATAAGGCTGAGGAAAGGATATTATCAAGCCTAGATCTAATGAAGAAATTTCGCTCCTACCCACTTTAACTGGTAGAAATCATTGCTGAGAGCGAGAGTATCTTAGTTTAACCCTCCTTAGTGATCGTTCCACGAGCTCTCGGCAGGAGGTGGCCACGATAACGTGTCACTTCGGAAGCCACACAGAAGGCATTAAATGTGAAGACTGTCAGATTGTCAATCAAACCAATATTGAAGTTTCTTAAATTTTTGTATTTAGGATATAACTTACAAAAAAACTCCTGCAGTTAGTCATTTCACAAATCTCGTGAGTCAGCATATATTTTACATGGTGTACTCGGTGGACTATCTGATGTTCAAAATATGAAAATACAGCATGGGAAGTTAAAAAGTCGTCTATTGTACCACCAAAACGTAAATCTTTACGTATTAAATTTATGTACAGATTTTCAGGTTTAATGGTTAACACACACCCTGTATAGGCTAATGATTTTGGACTGGATTGAATAGATACATTCAACTGTTGAATGTTTCCGTTTTATTCCCGAGGAATAACAATGAATTCGCATCATGAGCACACTCAGTTTTGTCCAAATGTTGATGAAGTATGTGAGATAACAGTGCTTTGTGTGTTATTTCAGTCTATTTGAGAATCCAGCTAAGTATACGAAATAACAAAAACAAACACTTTCAATATGTGAAATGTTCTAGTGTAAAACCTACTGTTACCTCGCATATAAAATCAATATTCTGATTTGTTGTACTCTACAATAAGTCGTAGAACAATCCCAGGGCTAAAACATAATAATGAATTGTAGTAATATTTTATAGTTGAATTTACCAAAGACTTGTGATACACACTATTCAGACTTAATTTTGTATATCCAGTAGGATATTATAATTGTATGAATGAATAAATGACTTTAAAGTAAAGGATTGTGTTAAGTAGATAGTGGAAAGGTAATAAATTATTTAGCGAAATGCAATTTAAAAGATGAGGGATTGTGGCAGCAGAACAGTAGCTTTAAAATTAATTTTACAAACAATACATTATTAGTAATTGTCTCTCCAAGCTGGCAAAAAGAGAACCAGTGCCGCTTCTGAGGATGTGAGTTATTCCACACAGGTTGTTATTTAAAGAGCCTTGGCGTTGTATTGTAGTTTAACTCAATTGTAGAGAAGTCCTTCGATACCTAGTAACATCGGTCCTCCCACCTGCAGTCCACTGAGAACTGGAAGTTCTATGTTATCTTTATTCCATAATTACCGTGGTATTGCATTCTATTTAATTACTCGGGTTGAAAATATAAACATGTTTGAAATGTAAAAAATCGAAGTTTAGAAAACTTATCAGACAGCAAGGGGGAGTACATTATTTTAAAACCTTATTAGGAGAATGTCCCATTATGATATTGTCTGGGATGAATCGAATAGAATAGAATAGAATAGAATATGATTTATTTTTGAAAATATTACAATAACACATTATATACAATGGTATACACAATGTAATAAATCAATAAAGTAACCTAAACAACCAAATGTATACACAATGTACAAACCTAATGAGCAAACTTAAATAAAAATTTAACATTCTTGTAAATAAAATTAAAACAAAAACACTCGTAAATTAAAAGAAATATTTTCAAAAATAACTAGGGCCTCTAGAGGCAAGTGCCTGTGGAGAGGTTCCTTTTAAAACAAAAATCTTTTTTAGCTCAAAGAAAATTTCAACAAAACTTTGATTTTTTTTATAAGCTCCTAAAGAATTGATTAAAAGTGTGCTGCTGCAGTTACAAAGCAAATGAAAATCCACTTAAATAAATTCAAACTAAAATTTACTGTTACCTTCTTTAATTAACTACGAATCTATGGAGAGAAGAAACTCTAATTTATCAAAACCCAACAACCACTTCTTTAATGTTTTTGAAAATAACTTTATATTCTCACAACTAATAATTGAAGAAATTATACTAAACATTTTAGGGACCAAAAAACAATAACTATTTGAAAAAAATGCTAGGTTAGGCTTTGAAACAGGTATTGGTTCTTGCTTTCTTAATTTATTTTGTAACTATTTTTTAATTCTGGTAAATTGCCACTTATGACATAAAATATTTTTAAAACTTTATAAACAAACATATATTTAAGGGGAAGAATATTTAAATCAACAAAAAGAGGAAAAGATTTCTCCATTCTTTGTTTTCGTTTAATCAACGTTATGAATTTCTTTTGTTGAGTTAGAAGTGGCTTTAGATTTGTTTCATAGGCTCCACCCCAACAAAATATTCCATAGTCAAGCCTACTATTGACCAAAGAGAAGTACAGCATTCTTAACACTTCTTCGGTGCAAATGTATTGTAAAAAATAAAAAAATCTTAAACTATTGTTTAGTTTGCGTTTTAAAATTTCAATATGTGTCTTCCAGTTGATTTCTCTATCTAGCATGACTTCTAAATATTTTAAATTTTCGCACTGGGATACTACAGCACAGTTCTGTTGTATTGAATATTGACCACACCTCAAAATAAATAGTTAATTCTCAACGTGTAATAATTGTCTAAATATTCCCTTAAATTACATGACAAAATTTCTGTGACGCAATAATACAATAAGCATTACTGATTATATATTTAATTCAAACACGTTCTGGATTTTAAGTAAAATTTACTATACTACGATAATAAACAATGTAATAAGTTAATTAATGAATCACTGCAATTCCAACATATCCAAAATGGGTCACCGTGGCCATTGTAATCTTTGTTATTACATACATCAGATCTTTAATGTTAGAGGATTAAAATCACCGCACTTATAACACAGAGAGAGGATAAATGTGCAGAACTTAAAACATGTTTACCAACTGGTATACAAACTATTCATGTCATTTATACAATTAAAAGCAGACGTTCTTCCTTCCGAAAGGATAAGTACTAGAGGGAAAAGTGTTGTTAATTATTTAATGTAACTCTGTTGCAGTAAAACGTGCATTACACTTTCTCATTAATGACATTCTGCGTTTAGAATAAACTATTCCAAGTACAAGTCATAATATCGAAAGTTGTTTGGAAGACTTAAGTGTAACGGTGTATTTTAAATGAAATAATAATGAGTTAGTTAATGGAATAGTACTTCAATACATCAAATTGATAGTGCAATGAAACTGCTTTACATTAAATGTAAAGTTACAAATAGGCTCAAACGCTGCTAGTAATTGTCTTCCAAAATAAAAAGGAGAACAAGTGCCGCTACTGAGAATGTAAGTGTCCTATACAGGTTACCATACATCTTTCATGTAGTTCCTGGATGGGTGTGATGGCCTTAACTAAGGTAGAGAAGTGAATCTCGACATCTAGTAGCATCGGTCCTCCTGCCTGCAGTTCCCGCGATCTGTATACAACTGTGTACGCGATTTGTATATATGGCGACATTACACGCTCGCATTCCACCGAGAACTGAAAATTTGAAGTCACACTTTTACTATTTTGTTGCTGGGATTGGGAAGCATTATTCGAGCTGCTATCTATAGGACCTTGAAATCCTAGATTTCTACTCCGATAAAAACTGTAAAACTCTTGTCACGTTTTTCAACGCCATTGGGCAATTAATTAATATTAAGCGTCGTTATTAATGCCCATGAAATTGGGATGCAAGCATTCAATAAAACTAATTAAAATTCTATCCGATAAATATGTTCTTGTAAAGTGATATGTAAACAAAATTTTAGCTGAGAGGAGAGTTATCTAAAGTGGCTGCATTGTAATAACAATATTTTGTCATGACAGTAATTCTTGCATTGTTGTCAATGTATTGACGTTGTTTGTATGGCAGGCGTATGTACTTTTATTTAGTTATGGTAAATTGTAAATAGTTTAACCATTGATATCTGCAAATATTTTTTATATTTTTAAGCCTAATTTTATTTGCATTTAATATTTTAATAAACGAGAAAAATGTATATTCCTAATTTTCGTTTGCCTGAAATTTATTTTAAAACAAAGGAAACCTTTATTATTGATGTTCAATATTACTCAAATTTTCAACAAACATTTACATAAACATATAGGATTATACATTTTTCTCGTTTATTAAAATATGAAATGCAAATAAAGTAGGGTTAAAAATATAAAAAATATTTGCAGATATCAATGGTTAAACTATTTACAATTTACCATAACTCATTTCTTTTGTATACCTAGTGTTATTACTCTAGGAACTTGTATAAGTAACAAATAAATAACATCAGCACTCTTTAAAAATGTATCGATACAACTTAAAGTTATTCATAAACATGTTTTTGAGACGTTTTACTTCAATAACGTACATATTTACGATTAAAAATTTAACACTTCTAAATTTAACACTTCTAAATTTAATTTAGCTTACGATGAGATCAAAAAAGCTTTTAAAAAGCTCCTTCAAGCCTTGGCGTTTAGATCTTTTGCAGATTATTTACTAACAGCACAAGCGGGTTTTAAGTACTGTACGTACACTGCTCTTTTTAAGAAACTAATGTTTAGACCTCCTTCGGGAAGGTTTCAACCCCTGATTGTAGGATTAAAGTTACTATCAAATTACTCCTAAGCCACGAATAGGTCAAACGCAGAGGAACAGTTAAAACTGTAGTGTTAAAATGTCACATGTAAATGCAAAAATAACGAATGATACGTACCTTTTCTGCGTCATTTGTAACACAAAGAAATGTAACATACGCCCGGGTTCACAGATGTACTAACATTAATATTAAAAATTTAAAAAAAACCAACTGTCGTTTGTTACTTAAGGAAGACTTTATGATTATCCTATATGCAAAACGAATAAACATATTGGAACCCAATCTGTTCAATTCTATTTCACTAGATCTACTGCAACACTTTCATTTTGTACCATTCTGGTATTTTACCCTAATGGTTTTATAAGATCCTTTGTACTTTTTGGATTATGTATTACACTGTTATAAATATTCAAATAAAATGCAATTTTGAATAATACGCACTATTTTATGCTCCCCCGTCCCATAATTCCAAATGTCTCATTCTATACGGGTCTGAAGAAGTCTCTTTCTTATTTAGAACAAAATGTTTTATTTTGTATTGCACGATTACGTTTCAAACAAGTAATGACATGTTTAACACTTACGCCATGGCTTGTTCAGTAGGCCACGAATCGATAGAACTACGTGTTGCTAGTGAAGTACTTGGAACCTCAACATAATTACGCTACGATACGCTAATTAGAACTCAGTATTAAAATTAGTTAAAGGCCAACTTCACCTCTTATGCTGCCTACATGAGGCCATATGGGGTTTACCGTATTATATATTAAAATAGGCTAATTAATTTTTAATCAGTAAAAAGAGATTTAATTATTCTTAGTATTAAAGTTATTTCTAACAAAGTTTATCTAACAGAATAACGTTATACTTGAATTACAAATTAGTGGGAGATTAACGTTGATGAACAAGTCACTACTGAACATACCTTCAGGAGCTTAACTTGAGTGATTGGTTTTTGTGGTGGAAGGGGGGCGGGGCGGGGACCCAAAATTGCCTCGGGTTCTGGAGACCATACAATTACCTCATCTTAACCCTAATTTACTGTCTGTGTTGATTTAACGTTGTAATTCCGTAATTGGAGTCGGTCGGTCGTTTAGTTGATGGAGTAATTGGATTTCCATTGGAACGTCTCCCAGCGTAGAAGAGCGTACAAAAAACAGATTTGATAGTCATACCTGGCGGCCAAACATTCTTGGAGGTAAGGTGGTCGGACAATGAACGGGCGGGCTGTAGGTAGTTTTTGTTCATGCGTTCTTTCGACTCTTCGGATTTATTATTTTAGAATTTGTTACATAGTAACGGGCAAAACATTTTGTATGAAATTATTTGTGTAGAACAAGTCGAATGTCTGTCATAGTATCAACAGCATGCACATTCAGCTGGTCCTAGAATATTCACTCTTTGCGTCGTTTAACGAAATCTTAATCGCTGAAGAAATTTCCAGACGCTGCACTAAGCGGAAAGTGAACTGGAACTAAACTCAACATCTGCATTGAATCAATCCTTCCCATCATAGCTATGTACAGTGTGAGGTGAATTGAGTGGAGTGAGTGAGGTGGATAATACGGACTCATCTGAACTTTCTCTGAAGTTGTGAGCTTTGCGGTGGGTGCTGTTATGAGGAAATGCCAATCCACAGACCTTGCTATTTATATCGTCTGATTTTTTAGGTTATATTAACAATTTACACACGATTATTACTGTTCTTATAAAGTAAAACCGCCATACCATATACCATTTTTTTAAATTAACAATATTTGTCCTAAACAGTGAATATGGAATTTGTTTATTTGCTAATTCGCCTTTTAATTTGTGAAAAATATTATTTGGGATACTTTCCTAAGAGTAAGATTTGTGTAGAGCCAATTAATTGCCTTAACGCGCGTCACAGTTCAGGAAAGTACGTTTTTACCAAATAAAAACCCTCCGATATCGGATAGCGAACGGGGAAAACTCAACATAAAACCTCTTGCACAGCAGCAAACAACAAGTTCACTGTGTCAGAAACTGACTATACGGCCACAGTCCCCACGATAATGTGACCTTTCACCTCTTATCTTATGATAACAGCACAGCCATCTCGAGACACTCAACTCTAGAAGCTTGACTTTAATGTCCATCGAGCAATCCATTCCACAACTTTTCCTGTTGGATTGTTCCAAACTTCTATTTTATTTAATTTTTATATCAAGTCAAAGTAGGTAATGAGAAAAGTCCACCCGGCTCAGTCGGAAGAAGCAGATAGATTTTGTGAGACTTTAAATATTATTAGTTTATTTTGATAGAAACACTCTTATGGTGTTTACATTTAATTTAATCTCAAAAACCATTCGAGATACAAAAACTTGTAAATTACAAAATGTTTAGCAAATGTTATAAGCGTTCCATAAATGTTTAAAAGTTATCTCTAGGTTCATAAATAACCGAGATTTGATTTTTTGTTTGTTTAAACAGCTGTTGTGTTATAATGAAATGGCGTAACAAGCTGTTGTTTGGGCTTGTTTAGACATTTGTCGTTACCAATAGCCGTTTTATGTATAACTTACCTCGGAGGTCTTGTTCGGTGAAGTTATGCACAGATATTTTCGTTAAAGTCTGCAATGAGGATAATTGCAACAGGCTGAATTTGTATACAAAATCCATCTAATATTTCCACCAGGGTGATACACAACGGAGGTTATGCTACTGCATTATTGTGTCACGTTGTCAGGTATTACTCATTACTGGTGGCTCACGTACGTTATTCTGGTGTATCATTGCTATTAGCACAATTTATTTAGTGCTAAACAATTATAAAGTCTATTTTTCAAAGAGCAGGATTCGATTCAATGACTACACTCATCCACCATGACTGTCCATTTTAAACAGTGGCGACTCTCCACCGCACGGAGCGCTAAATCAAACGAAATATTAAAATATACACTATAAACAAATACAATTAAATCAGTAACCAATGTTGATGCCGTTTTATAGTCTCACGTCTAATGGATCTCCGAAAGTTTCTGCATTATAAGCACATCTTTCATTCCCCATTGTCTGAGAATTAAAAAGTAAAGTCGCTTGGTGGTGACGCAGCGCAATATTCTCTCATGATTTTGAAGTTGAGTGAATTAAAATTCTAAAGAATAAAATGAAATGATGTGCATTGCTGTGTAACTGCAGCAGCGTACTCATCGTCCCCAAGAGGCTTCTCTCCTAATCTGTTTGATAAAATATATAATCCTTTGACAAGTGTAAGTAAATGGTATTTATACATTTAGCATGAAATAAAATTGAACCCTTAATGAATTTTAAGAATAAAATCTATGTTTATTGATTTACGAGTGATATGTTTGCATCGGTTATTTCTCTCCGATCTTACCACCGAACGAAACTCTGATCGCTTCAGTGGCGCTGTAGACATAACACGACGGCGAGAGGGCTATGTATTATATCGTTATCACATGGACAGTGAAATTTGTACTCTTACATTCAACTCACCGACTATACACAGATTTCTTTTCGTTATGAGCATGTTTGCGAATATAATACAAACCTTTAAATATAAAATAAATTATCAATTGAAGTTTGGCATTATTTATGATATTATACATGATTTTGACTATAGTTTCATGGTGTGGCCGTTATGGAGCAGATGTTTGTTATAAAATAAATCAATATATAAATTAAAAAATATAACCATTAATGATGGATCATAAAAATAGAAGGGGTGGGAGGAGGATTTGCGATGGGCGTTGAAGTAAGGTCTTACACGGGATAAGATTTTACTTTGGACAGCCCCTAATTAAAAAAATACATTATAAAACATAACTTTTATGGAGGAGTATCAGCTAAAGCTTAAATAGGTTAATAGACAGCAAACGTATTGACGTACGTTTGTATAGTATAGTAGTAGTACAAGTATAACGTATTAATTAGTTTTAAACATTTTATTTTCAATAATGTTTGCTAAAGTAAGGTTATTATTTACCTATAATTAAACGATTTAATATAAGTAATAATTTATAGAGTGTCTGTTATCGTAATTGAATAAAGCCTTTATTGTAAAAACCATAAGGTTAACATAGTTTTATTTGTTTAGTTGTATTATTTATCACAATAAGTCACGTTAATATCGACAGATTCAGTGGCTTGGATGGGTAGAATGTTCTGCACTGTAGATGACTCTGTTAATGAAGATAAATGCGTGAATATCTTCCAAAACACACTCTAGGCAATAATTCTCAATTTTATTGGCTGAGCGTAAGCGATCCCTATCACTCGAAGGACGTGGCTTATATTATTCTGCCTGTCCGAACGATATCTCGAAAACGAACTTACCTATTTGCTTGCATTTTTGCATGTAGCTTCATTTCTACACAGGCAACATCGATGATGGTGCATCGATGATGAATGATTCTATGATGGTGCATGTAACTTGGTAGGATTAGGCCGAGCACTAGTGAATATTTCTATATTGATCATAAGGGTAACCTTGATGGTAACGGGAAAATCTCAGAATAAATGTTTGTAAATAAACTGAGTACAATTATATGGGACTTTAGGTGTGTCGCAGTATAGCTGAAGGCTTGAAATTTTGCATGCAGCTTCAGCGAAGGCTAGCAACATATTGTGGGCTGGCGTAGCATACTCCTCGCTCGTATAGAATAACAATAAGGCGGCGAGCTTAAATCATTTCATTCAGGATCAATATTTTCATTGATGCTGTTTAATAAGTTAAAAATCGTAAATTGAATTAGTTTAATCCAAGCGGGTGAATCGGATAGACGAGTCCCATAATAAATAGTACGTTACAGCCTAAATCATTTCACCCTCGAGGAATTTAACAAACACAAATAACTAAAATAGTAACACAGACTCCGCACTATGAGCTATCTTATCAACCGCACTGATAACGGTCGAAGCAATAACTACAGCTAATGTGTGCTGTTGAACTCCGATTGAAGCTGTATTCTCTCACATAGTTTGTACGTCTATTATTGATTGGTCCGTATATGTTGAAGTTATACGCACTGGGGAGAGAGGTTGATACTATATTGAGTTTTGCTCAAATTATAAAACTCTACCAGAAAATTAGAAGGAAGATCATTGGAAATTATAAATACATTAAAAATACATTTGGCGGATATTTCTATCTCATATTGAATGCCTTCCATGAATGGACTGATTACACAGTGGTGTGGTCCAGCTATCCAGCAGCTACCTGGGGACGGTTAGAGGCTAGGATGTACTGGAGCGAATATCCTGTTTCACCCGGCGACCGCAGCGTCCCCTTGGCTAGTTTTGAACATCAAAGGTTCACATGCCATCCTGTATGTTGCACAGCTGATATTGGAATAAGTAGAGACTGAGATGGTCACAGTTCGAATAAGACTCCATGGACTTACTTGATTGTCATTAGGCTATTCAATTACATTTATTAAGAAACAATAGATCTTCAGCTGGCAACTATACCATTGCAACTACCCATTGCAACTATACTTCATTCATGACAACCTTACGGTGGTATATGAGAATGTCAGTGCCTGGAGCTGATAGGCGGGAGTTTAGTTGACGATGAGATCTGAAATCTACTGTACAAGTTGCCATGTCAAACAATGTAGCAACATGCAGCAGTAGGCTGCCAAAACTCTTGGCTTGCACATTCATTGGAGTCAACCTACAAGGCGCGCTGGAAATAACAAGCCAAGCTATGACAATATGTGGGCAACTGTCCGGTTTACTGACAATTTCCAGGTTTTGGAATGCTTTACAAATTTAAGATTTTGTGGATAACTTTTTGGTTTGCTGATAATTTCGAGGTTTTTGGATCGAGTTTTTGAAATCTTAATTGAATGCTTTCAGAAATTTCGGATATTTTGTGAACAACTATCCGGTTTTCTGATAATGTTACGGTTTTTGGATCGAGTTTTAGAATGTTAATGGAATGCTTTAAGAAATTTAAGATTTTGTGGATAACTATCCGGTTTCCTCATAATTTCAAGGTTTCTGATACGATTGTTTTCAACGTTAATGCAATGGTATAAGGAATTTAAGATATTCTGTAGACAACATTTTGGTTTGCTGAAAATTTCGAGGTTTTTGGTTCTAGTTTTTGAAATGTTAATGGAATGCTTTAAAAAATTTCAGATATTTTGTGAACAACTATCCGGTTTACTGATAATTTCACGGTTTCTGGATTGAGGTTATGGGATGTTAATGGAATGCTTTGGGAAATGTAAGATATTTTTCTATTAAAAAGAGCTAACATAATGCAACTTTAAAAATAACTGTTTATTATATTATCATTTTATCAATCATATGATTCTTGTTTAAACCACAGTTGTTTAATAATTTTGTTTATAATATATTAAGTAGTAATAGCAATAACTAAAAATCTTTACTAGTAAGATAGTCTGAATGTTCGCGTGGACAGTTTTTAGAGATCTAGTGTTGGGATTATGTTGCTCTCTCAAGCTATACTGGCGGAGATGAAGCAATGATGCGATTGAGTCTACAATATCCTAATGCAGGGCAGTACAAATCAGACATCTCTATTTTAAGTATGCCACTAAGTGGTGAAATGTAAACTATCGATTACTCTGTAGGGTCACGATACTCGATGCCGTATGTATATAGAACCATGTAAGGAAGAAAAGACCTGAAAGAACAAGAATTCTGCGACGAAATACGAAAAGAAAAATAAGTAATATAGAAAATGGAATTGCCTGTATGGGTGACTATAGTTATCATTTTATCACAACCTGCTAATACTTGTGATTATGCTTACACTTAAGAGTAGTGTTCTACGTTTTGTACGAGTATTTCAAAACTTCTAAAGCGTTTTTAAAATGTCTAATTTTTTCTAAAGCTTCTTGTCTATCCAAAAGCACAATACCAAACCACCGTTTTCTTAAATAAAATCTTAACTGATCAATGTATAACATTGATACTTATAAGATTGATAAATAGAATACAGTACGGTATTTCAAATTTGTAACATTAAGTTTTGCGGTAACTTGTTCCTTACTTTGCGGTGTCTTACTTAACTTTTGATCTTAAATGTACTTTAAGCTTAATTCTAATTTGGCTTCAATAGGTAACGTGTAATGTTACCTCAGCCATGGATAAACTTGCAGTTAGCACTGGCAACACACAGCCCTAGCCTCACTCTCACTTTAAACATGGAGTACACCTCTCTTTGCCTTAACATTTCTCACTAATACGGCCTGAAAATGTTTTAATTTCAAGTTTCAAATCCGTTTTTTAAATTGATGAGTGGAATGTATTTCAAAAACCTTAATAGAAGATTTTACCATCACTAAAAGTTCATGGACAGAATCTTGGAATTCGTATTGGGGGAAGCGTATAAGTCCAGATCTGTGGAGGTTCTACCCCAGAAAATTTAGAAATTTCGATTTAAAAAAATACTGTCTGCTTTAATGCTTTTAAACTGACTTGGTTTTTTCGAAGGCTATAATAAGTATTACATATTGTTTATCAATAATACATTTAGAGATTTCTTATATTTTTGGTTATAATCTACAACAGTTTTTCTGTTCGTTTTCAATTTCTAAAAATTAGATCATAAATTATAATATGTTTAATTTTATGAAAGGATGTATACCTCCTGTATAACTGATTATTCGAGTAGGGTTTAAAAACGGTAAAATAGGGACTGCCGCTGGCCGCTGTACCAAAGTGCGGAGTTGGATTTATATCAAAGACGATCTCAAACTTTTTACAAGTGTTCTTATTTTTTACAAAGATGCCAGTCTCACTTCTAGCCTAATTCTGCCTGGTCCGTGTCCCACAGGCTTCAGAATCTTATCAAAGTAAGCCAGTGCAATAAAAGGTCAGGAGTCTAGGGCCACCCCCAGTCATCGTCTCAAAACTCCGATCTTCAAATGGCGCCGTTGCAACAGTTTACAGCTGTTGGTAGGCCACACCACCTTCTTTTTTAAATTTTATTAAGGATGATCTGTAACTTTAGCTCTAAACAGTTTATCACAATAACGACCATTGATTTTTTTCGTGTGCGTAAATATTATGCCCGGACAGCCCGAATATCGATTCTGGCATAGCACTTTCACACGCTAAAACCACGTTCCACGCATTGAATTTCGAGAATATTACATTCAAAGGCAGAAGATATGAAGGAAGGAAGAAATTTCGAGCTAAATTCAATTACCAGATGGCCGAGTGCAGGAATAAAACAAACAAAAGCCACTGCCAAAGAAGTTAGTTTCGAGCGACAAATCGCTTCGGCAACTTTTCAGGAAAGTTAAGAGGATGAATTCACACGGAAACTAACTTTACACTTTTCTCTATTCTCACCTTTATGAAATGTAATATTGGTCAGACTTAAAATATAAGTGTACGGTTCGTAGTACGTAACTGTCGGCTTTGAATTGGTTTTCTACGATAATAATTGTTTTGTCCCTGATGATTATAACTATGTAGGTGTACTAAATAGATTGTTTATGTAAAAATGAAATGCTTGCAATAGATTTTAAGAATTGAAAAGAAGATTTATCGATTCTAAAATCACCCAAAATCGCCAACTTTATGTACACGTTTACGTAGATACAAAAAAACAACAATGAAAATGGGAGGTTCAGAGAAATGTATGCGCAGATGGCATATTTCATCGTATTAAAAAAATCGTGTTCGACAGTTAAAAATTACTTGATTTATTTTAAAACGAAACATCACTGACCTTGAGATATAATTTAAAACGGGAAATCGAAAACCTAATATGCTAACAATTGTAACCATAACAGACCTCGCCGTACATACAGTACCCGCATGCGAGTTTGTCTCTGTTGTACGTACAGCCTGTCTCTGACGTCAGTTGACGTACTTATTCAAAGCTAAAAAATAATACAACCCTCAACCACACTTTCGGTATTTCCTGGAAAGTTTACTCAAATAATTGAAACCATCTCTGAATCAGCAACGTAAACTACACACAACCCGTCACTTTTGGTAGCGTACGTTTGGAACTTAAAACGATGTTTCATGAGCCGACTTGGGCTTTCAAGAAGAGAAAACAAAGATATTGTGACTAAAATCGTTTATTTAATAACACATGCACAGAATTGTGGTTTATTGCATTAAACTAATCTAGTAAACGTGTATGCTGCAATTAATTTTAACTAAATTTGTTTGATTAAATGTTATAGACATATGTTCATTTTTATAGCACATTAGGGCGTCCTAAAACATTCGCACATCTTCATCATAAATGGCCCCGTCTTCAACATCAACTTCCGATTGAAAATGAATGACTACATGCGATACAAGCAGGATTTGATAACGCAATGGCCGTATTTTCTAAACTAATTCAAACGAACTCCTAGGACGAAAGGTACGAAATTTAAACCAAACAACATTAAAAGTTTCGAGATGGCAGTTGTTTCTGACAACTATATCACATCTGACTTAAAACAGAACAAAATAAACGTATTTTACAAGTATTAAGTTATTAGCTGCCAAGTGAGCCGCAAGTGAATAACAGCTATCTCCCTGCAATGCCGGGCTATGTGACTTTGAGATTAAATAGGTTCAAGAAAATCACATTTGTGGTACGTTATTTCTGTACAAAAATAATTTCGAAGCCGCATCTATACAGTACAGTTTATTTAATTTACAACATTCAAAACAATAACATATTCATAATATGGGAGGATCTGTTATTTTTGTCGTACATACACAACAACATTACACATAAATAAACATGAGGAATTCTATCAAATTGGAGAGTTAAATTTTAGTACAGAGATGAGAAACGTGATTTACCAGGAGAGACAAAAAGTTAAGCGAAACACTTGAGCACAGTCTAGGAAACATTATCAATTATTACTTAATACTATTATACATCCTACATTACACGTTCTTAAATACTGCCCCAAAAATAAAATCAACCCAAAATTTTCCCAAAATGATTAAATTTGTAAAGTAAAATATTTTGTTTTGGGCATAATAGTAATTAAATTTTCCTAAAGCGTGATCTCATTCAAAACTATTCTATTACCACACGCTTACAGTTAGGAAATACCGAAAGGGGTATTTTGTTATCCTTATTACCTTATTATCTGCAGTAGTCCCTACCTACAATGTTGCTCTTAGAGACTGGAAGGTATTTATTATACATTTGTCACAATTCTAGGTGATTATTCCAACCGGAAATCAGTCTAACACTCAGGCAACAGAGTTACGACCGGACGTGACGTAAAAACCAATAAAATTGTACAAATCACAAAAAGCAAACCTTGTAAACTATTCTTTCGCTTTCACGAACCAGTCGTCAAGTTTTTAATCTGAATTATTTCACTCATTGTGTAAACTCAAAATTTGTTGTTTTCAAAATAGACAAGAGAGATGATAGGTTTCGAACGGGCATACACGCGGTGGATTCAAAACTATCCCGAATCTCGCATTCTGTTTTATTTTTTGTGTAAATCCAGTACAGAAATTAAATTTATATTTTAGAAATTCATGGTCTATAATTGGACTGTAAGAGAAGAGTCCAGTTCCAAAAAGCCACAAAACTCTATTAGCAGTTGACAAAGTGAACCGGGAGGTTTACATTGGAAATTGTTTTACAGGAACAAAGAGAAAGAAAGCCAATAATAATTGGCGGGTATTGGTTCGCTCGGTGACGTGGGTGGGGAGAGGTAGTGGATGCTTGGGGGGGGGGGGGGGGTGTTGACACTTTACTGTTTTAGTAAAGCGGTAATCTTTTAGTAAAATCAAATCAAAATATTTATTGTTTAAAGACATACATGCATAGAACATAGTCATTAAATAGTTTTTAGTAAGTAATATCAGAACTATGTATTATATAATAGTAGTAGCATATGTTATAAACACCATAATCTAAAATATTAATTACTAGTTTACAAAAAATGTCATTAACACTAAACGTTATAGACAATCACGCATCTGCTAATTGCCCAGGCTAAGAATCGCCGTCCAACAGCTCGTCCACAGAGTAAAACGCATGTTTTATCAAGTACTGCTTTAAATTCTTTTTAAAGGATGGCTCAGTTGAAGAAGTTTACACCCCATGCGGTAGAGCATTGAATATTTTGGGACTAACATATGTCATGGATCTTTTGAAAATGTTGCTGGGGTGGTGCGGAATGATGAGTGTATCTCTGTTTCTGGTGGAATATAGATGATTATATGTAGGGAAATATTGCAGGTCTTTGAATGTGTACATTCAAAAAATGCATAAAATATAAACCGTGAAGGCAAAGTCAAAAGGTTTTCATTACTGAACACTGTCCGACAACTGTCACGACTGCCCAGGCCACACATCACTCTGACAGCTTTTTTGCAATTTAAAAACGCCGTTCCCTAAGAGATCAGCCCATACGTCAGAATAGGAACAATATATCCAAAATAAACCAACCTAAGCCCCTTAATACATAAAAATGTGGACAAATATCTCAATGAATAAGTACAGGCACTTAGTTTTTGACATACATGATCAACATGTTTAGACCAATCCAAATTAGAGTCCATGTAAAGTCCTAAAACACACAGATCTGGATTCTTGAACAGGATTACTATCCTCAGATCGTCTTACCACTCCTATTACTTTTGGGCCTGAAATGTATGATTCTGGTATTTTCGGCGTTTAAGAAAAAATCATTCGAAGAAAACCATGAGCTGAGAGTTTTTAAAGTTAAAGACAGATCGGATGCGAGGGTGTTAGGTGATTCCGCTTGGATAATGACACTAGTGTCGTCAGCGTATTGAACTAAGTGGCCTTTGATCGAATTTTTCGGGTGATTTACGTACACAATAAATAAAAGAGGGCCAAGTATAAAACCTTGGGGAACACCTACCGTTACAGGCAAACAGCTAGATTTACCCTTACCAATTTTATTGGAAATTTCAACAAATTGAGAACGACCTGAAAGATAAGAACGAAACCACTCAAGAGGCATACCTCTGACACCATGAAGCTCCATCTTCTCCAAAAGACGCGGATGATTGACGGTATCAAAAGCACGGGCAAAATAAAAAAAATACCAGCAGTGCTTCTGTCTGCAACAAGAGATGAGAGTGCAGTCCTTAGAAATTCATCGATTGCATGAATGATTAAACTGTTTTAAATAAAACCGAATTGAGCAGTAAAAACATACATTTTTTAAACAAAAAAACAACAACAAAATAATAACAATTTTAACATAATGTGGACAACACAACAAATACCAAAACGTTCGGGGTTTTGAGAATTTAAAGGACTGATTTTATTAAGTTCTCAAAATTAATTGCTGCGGTTAATTCCTTCGCCTACTGGATATAATACAGTTCATCCAACTGCTAATGGGTTTCTACAACATAGTTCTGGTAATAGTGTACGTAAAAAAATAACAAATATAATTATTTTCTTGATAATAGGATTATATAACCACCAAATTAATATGTATAATTTCATTTATGTTGTACTCTATTGAATGTTATACTTTTAACATTCTAATTTGTGATTTAACTCTTAAAAAGTATTGTGGAAGTATAGGTCTACGTATACGTAAGTGGTGAATGGACCTAACTACGGTGTGTTCCTACCGTAATTATATACAAATTGTGCCCGCCAATGGTCACTTTTCTAACGAAACTTTCTGTTGCCTCAAACTCTAGAGACCCGTGTCTATTCTGTCACCTGTGCCACGACTCTCAACAGTCTACTTCTGACGAGGGTGGATGACGTCACCTCTCTGCAGGGTAGTACGCTGACACTGGAGGACTACTGAGCCTACTTTCCAACACTGACCTGGATGTGCATTATTGTTTCCACCCGAACACTGCTGATTGTTCTACTACATTGGCTTTGTGTAGTGATATAGTGATAAGTAATAATTACTCAAACCGTCAGGTTATCAAGCCAGGCAAAAATATAATACTAATTCATTGTAGTTACTTTTAAAAAAAACCAAAGATTCTTAGTAATAGAACATTATAATAATAAATATAACATATACGTCTAAATAGATACTGCGCTATCATTAATATTAGTGTTATATTGCAGTAAAGTTGGTATTAATCATCATTGTGTTTTTCAGTGCTCAAAATTATTCTTAATTATGCATAAATCTTTAATGGAATATTTATAAGAAATATATGTCAAGATCAGAGATTTCGCCTTTATTTAATTGGCATACATCTTTACACGAAAATTTAAAGGAAAGCTTTTCCTTGTGAAGACAACTGTCTAGAATTAATCAAACATGTAATTCACTTTTAATTAATCGGATTTCCAAAACTGCGAAAATTATTTGCCCTACAACTTTTGTCTGTCTGTCAATATCACCAGGACAAATCTGGGCTTAATTATAAGGAAGAAAGAGTCTAAAACCACGAGAATTAAAAAAAATGAATTTGATCGGCAGAACAGGGTAATTGGAATGATTTGTACTACTTTGAATAATTTAATAATAACTTGTATTTGCTACATTGTAAGAATTTGGTACGACTAGAATTAATAGATTTTAGAAGGTCATTAAAAAAGAATTAATAGATTTTAGAAACTTTTGCCCAAAAAACTATGTGAGAGGTTTTAAATGCTGTTTTAGCCAATTACACGTCCATGTTTTTAAATAGAAGAGAGTTATGAGATTCGAGCTAATTTTAGAGAAGAGATAGTATTTGGAAATAGACAATAAATAACAAGCTCTGTTTATGTAGTTGTGATATGTCTTAGTTGCAAAATAATAAGTATTGTTCTGTTCTTTCCTTTTTATGATAAATTTCGAGGTATCATCAGCAGCATAAACAGTTCGTGCTTGTTTAGTTATACGTTTTAAGCTGTGTGCTATTATATCGTATACATATATATACTACTTTCTTGTAAACCTACAATGATCGCCAGTAAATAATGTATACTAATTTAAATATTTTGCAGAGTTTAAATAATTTGATATAAATTATAGTTCTGAGTCATGTAGGAGGTCTTTTCTCAAAACTGTAATGTAGCAAATAAGGTCTAAAGCACATTACCCTATATTATCCAACTCAAGTGCTGAAGAGTGTGACAGAACACTGCCTTTATGAACATCACCTCATTCCCTCGATCGTCTCTCGGCTATTAAATTTTGAGTAAGGGTTCTTAAATAACCTGTAACTTCGTATTTCTAGTAAATCGTATTTCAAACAGTCAAAATAATCGTTAATACAAACAATAAATAATTTCATAAGCGTATAATAACAGAACTCTCCCTTTTTTCGGTCAAACAAGACGAATTTGTTCTTCCTCTAACTTCGCCATTGTTGTTTTTATTGTAATTATTAGGTCAGTTTTATTTGTTTAGATATTTTACTGATTTCCACAGTTATAAATTAAAGAAACAAGAAACATGCAGAAATGCCGTTCTTTCCCTTGCCGCTGTGAGAAGGAAGTTCCTGGTACAAAGAAAGATGTACTTGTAGATCGCACTGTTCTCTAAATAGCGTTTGTTCTCCGCGCAATTTCTAATGTTATTTATAGTTATTTGGCATTTAGAACTTACATTTAATTGGCAAAGGAAAAGTGCAATGAAACAAACTACGCGTAGCAGAGACATGACATATTTCACTTCCTTCAACACACAGATGGCGCACAGCTGAGAGCTGTACCACTGTACAGTAGTGCCTTTGAAATATATAAACAAATCATGCAAGTTATTATATGTACATTAAACAAAGTGACTCTGTATCTCAGCGTCCAATTCGTTTTTAATTGAACATTTTCCACGCATTGTTTTTTTTTTACTTTTTTGTACATCAAGCAAGAATTATCCGGGAACAAAATGAAGCAAGTCACTTCACGATTCCAAGTTTAAATATTTACCCTAAAATGTAAAACGACCTAGCACTAGTGGTATGGCAGTGGAAGTGATCTCCAGGAAAAGCAGCTAAGGCTTATTAGAAGAATATCATTTAACTGTCAACCTAATTATATTAATCCCATTAAAAAACGCCAACGAAATGTATAAAACCTGAGAAATGTCGGATTAACGATTTCTTATATAACGTACTTTAAGAGGTTTACGGGAATAACTCTTTTTTGTTAATGATAGCATCTAGGAAGTAATGCTAATAATAAAAGTGTATAAGTAGCCCAAAACAGACAACATTGTAAAATTGTCCGGCGTTATAATCGCGAGCTCGACCGACGATACAAGATGCGAAAACAGGATTCAGATTTGTTAACAAGTTGATTGTTAGACTGCATAGACGTATCGTTCTCCATACCAGTATACGTATACAAAAAAACTACATTTACGTGAAATACCTATGGTACCTGCTTATGGAAAATACAATTAGGACCTATTGAGTAATTCACTATACATTACGTTATATCACTGTACTACATGCTAACTATGGCTGGTAAATAATTAATAACAGTTATACCTTCTTCCTTATCTTCCAATTGTTCATCAATTCTTATAATGCTAGTACTTCTTCGCAATTTTATTTTGAAGGACTTTTTGTATTGTACGATGATGTTATAAACTGTAAAGTAAATAGATTAACATGAAAGAAAGACTTTATTTACAGATTTACAACTACACCGTAAGAACCTATAGGCGTTTAAAACTGTATTTTGGATAAATATTACCCAAAAAATGACGAATAAATGATTGTTTTAACACTTTTAGGTGACCTAAAAACTAACCCACTAATCCAAATTTATTTTTCATACTTATAAACATTCCATACTCGTTGCACGTTTTATAGTTATAGTATATAAAATGCATGTCGCATCCTCAGTGCAACAGTGGGACATCTGAGATTTTTTAGTGTTTTGAGGTTATGATAGGTTTTGATTCTATTGGAGATGTAAATTTCAGTGCTACAGTGGGTTTCCCAAGATATCTAACAATTAAAAGCAATATAAAAAGATATCCTGATGGAACACTTAGTTGTTTTTCCATTATATTATAGTGAAACAGTGGGATATCTGAGTTTGTCCCCAGTGTTGCTCTTTTAATCCTTTGTTTCTGTCTTCAGTGCACTGAATTTGTCCCAATATTACACCAGCTGTTTTTGTGTTGAAATAAGGTTAAGATCATAATGTTTAGTTTATTATTATAATAAAAGTGTTTTCTTAGTACAAATTTGTGCAATGTTTTCTTCCAGAAACATTAAAAATAATTAATAATTCCAAAAAGTTGGCTGATATTGAACAAACAAAAGTCAGACTTGTGAAAGGTAAATGCTTTTGACCTTGTAATTATAGGAGTATCATGTACTGACAAATGCATTTTAAAGCGTAATTTGAAATTTTCAAATGCATGTAGCAAGACAATCTTTGATAAATTTTACAAATCTGTGTGACATTACAAGAAAAAGAGACTACATATCAAAACTCATTTCTTTTTTCCAGTAACAATAATGAGCGACCACTTACAGCTTGTAAACGCAAACGCATCGTTTTATCTTGAGATAGATGGTAGAAGAAGAGAGCGAGTTTTGTAAATTAATGTTTAAATCTACAATTTGCTATTTCTAACAATTTTTATATCTACTGTCATGAAAAAGAGTGATGTTCATGGTTTTACTGGGGGAAGACCCAAGAGGAAAGCATGGGAAACAGAAGAAAACTGAAGATGCATTAGTAAATTCAATATTGGAACACATAAATCATTTCCCCACAGATTGAATCCCATTACTGTAGGGCAAGAACTAAATAAGGAATACTTGGAAGGTGGGGTTAAACTTATGAATGATGTATAGGATGTATGAAGAAGAAAACAAGACTAAAGGTTTGAACTACGTAAATAAATATTTGTATTAATCAATTTTCAATACCAAGTTTAATATAAGTTTTCTTAAGCCCAAAGAAGGATTTATGTTTAAAAATGCGAGGAGTACAAACTCTTGAACGATGAAGAAAAAAAATAGAAAAGGAAGATCATCTGAAAAAGAACAGAGAAGAAGTTTCACTTTCGAGAATGAAGAAATAAAAGGATAAGGAAAAATGTGCTAGTGACAAAAACCTGATGTTAGCAGTGTATGATTTAGAGGCAGTATTCCAGTTGCCATAGGGTAAAGCATCACTATTTTATTACAATTCTAAATTGAATGCTTTTAATTTTACAATAGCTGACATTTCTAATAAGGATACTTCACAAAGAAAAAGGTTATTGTTATTTATGGAACGAAGGTATTGCAACCGATGGTATAGAAGAAATTGCAAGCTGCGTTTGTGAATTCATTAAGGAACACTGTAAGGACAAGAAGAATTTAAATATTTTACAGTGATAACACTGTACCACAAAATAAGAACAAGTATGTCTTTGCCATGTACCTATTTTGCATTCAAACCATGCATATTGAAAAAGTATTACACATAAATACCTAATAGTCGGTCATACGGAAAATGAAGCAGACAGTATTCATTTCCTGCATTGAAAGAGAAAAAGAGAAAGAATTTTGAGAAGTGGTCCAATTTATATTCTTAGTGAAATATCCATGCTTATTAGGACCTCCAAAATGTCAGGGGAACCGTATAATGTAAAAGAAATGGAAAACTCTAGACTTCTACGATTGGAAGAAGCTTTCTGAAGACATGGGCAAAAATGTTTCTATAAACAAGGATGATGAGAAATGTACATGGAACGATGTAAAGATAGTAAAAGTGAGAAAAGAAAATGAATATTCATTGATTTACAAGACGTCTCATAAAGACGAACATTTTCATAAGAAATTGACACAAGAAAAAAATCTAGAAAGAGTGCAAAGGAGTTACTTTTGAAGAAAGCTTATACCGAAGCACCTCTTATTTCAGATAATAAGGAAAAGGATCTATTATCATTGTGTTCAGCAAAACTTAATTCCTAAAGCATATCACCAATTTTATTGTAATTTACAAAGCTCAAAAAAGGTCATTTTCAATAGCCCAGGACAGCAGTGATGAAGATGATTAAAACAATGTTTTCTTGATAAATTTAATACTTTTTTAAAGCTGTATGTACAAAAGTTCTAAAAATGTAAATAAAAAAATTTATTAAAATACATTGTTTTATTTCATCATTATTTATTATCATTAAAAATAATTATTCTAAGTAATAGTGTAAATATTTATACTTGAGACAAGGATTTGGAAAAGTATGATTTATTAGTGCTACAGTGGGACATTCGTGCCAGGTCTTATTTTTATATTTTTCTATGTACAATAATTGAGGTACTAATTACAAGTAACTGTTTGCAAAACTGTTTAAAGATGTATCCAGATGACACTTTTGGTAAATTTTTTTAGTTTTCAATTAGGCAAATGTTTAAGAAGTAAACTGCTGTCATCTAACATGAAAAAACTTTGATCGCTGATTCCCGAAAGTAGGGTCTTTGGTACATGTCCCCACTGTTGCTCTGAGGTAGCGATGTCTAAGAATAAAAAAATGTACCCAAGACCTGTTTCTAAAGCACACTGTCCGCCGCATTAAAGGTTCTCTTGTGTACAAGACGTAATTTCAGTAAGTAAAACATTACAGTATCAGTGACGTTTTAAGGAGTGTCAAAAATATTAAAACCTCCTGTTTCTAAAAGGAGTGTTAAAAACTATTTCAAGACTTAAATGATTCTAACTGACTTTTATAGAATCCTCTTCGGGTAATTGTGGAGTTTCCACAATAATCCGGCTCATAATTTCGAGGAAGACAAACCGATAGTGCCGTGTAATGTTTGGTTTCCCGCAACTCCGCCATGGTCTTAAATAACAGTTCCTTATATGGTATTAAATTTAACACAAACAATAGTGCCGTATACGTGCAATATAGGGGTTATGCATAGCCACTATATTTTGCACAGATATTGCATTCGAATCGAGAACTTATATGCGAAGCAAAAAAGGCCAGCGATTCCACTTTTCGCAATCAAGTGTCGCGCATATACGGAACAAAGATAAGAGTTAATTGCCAGTAGATAAGTAGCACGTAGTTTGTTATGATATAACAGGATGATTAATTGGCTCTGTAAGATAGTGCAGTGCAATACAAGAGCCACTTACTCAGAAACAAGCTATTCAATTATTACCCTTGAATTACCCTAAAAGCCGTTAGTTAAGGTTCAAATCCCATTAGAGCAATGTTAAAGTGACACTGAAAGCTTTTTAGGACGCAGCGTTACATATTCCATGTATTATTGCGTATTAAACATACCACAGACCTTTATGGAATGTTCTTAAGTTTAAACAGTTTTGACAATCAAGCTTAATAAGAGAAAAATTTGGTATCTTTTGTATAAAAAAATGTGCAAGTCAATCAACACGTCGCAACTTTTCCACCACATAATCTTGAGATGCCTCGGCCTCGTTGTGGAGAGCTAACGTCAGTAAACAGGTATTAAACCAAATCACCTACTGGCAGAGCCATTAATGAACATCCACGTATAAACAGTGAGTGGAGGGTGGCGGAGTTCTATTATAGTTAGCTGAAATTCAAACTTAATGGATCGATGAATAATATTGATGCTTCTTTATAACGGGTTGTCAGCTTTTGATAATCTGAAACTGTATTCTTTGTTAAATCAATTTTTCCCCTAGATTATTTCTAAGTACCTCCAATTGTACTTTGATAATAGTATGCCATACTTCAAATACTGGCAACCTTTGGTAAAGAAGCAACCTTCAATCCTGATTGGCTCACTCATCTTTACAGGCAAATGAGCATTACTGACTCTGCCTGCCAGGGTTAGTTCAATACTTGGCCATTAAATATAGTTTGCACGACGAGACCAAAACATCCGAAGGTTTTAATTGTGTTAGGAATGTTTCAATGCGGTGTGAACCGAAAAAAACTTACAGTAGGGAGCCATGGCGCCATTCACATAAGCTTAAGAATTAAAATTTACAATGAACTATTGCATTATTGGTCAATACAATCCTAAAAAGGTCATTAAATTTCATCCCATCCTACACAAAATATTATCCCCAATTCGAGTCCACGGAGAATCCAAACCTAACTATAAACAAAAATTATCACAACTAATTCACTTCTAGCTACTACACATTGTATTAACACTCATTCTAAACTCCACGAAGCAGAATAATTTACGACTAAATATAAAGCGTACATTACAAATTCTAGATGGCCTGTGTCATTAATTCTGTATTATCATCGGGATCCACACTCATCCTATGCAATGAGGCTTTTCAAAGGCAGTGTTTTTGTAAGCTAATCAAATTGTATTGCCTGTTGTGTGGTGTCAACTCAATGCCGCGCTTATTAGAGTTCTTATCTTTACTTCGTCTTCGGTTAAGAACAGACCGAATCGATTCGTCACATCCGTGAGGACTGGGTGGAACAGGGCCGAGCGATTTGACACGGACACAAAAACTGAGCCATAATACACGACAACACGGGGGCTTCCTAGTCGGGAGTCAGGTAATTATAAAAACTTGGCGTTTAAAATTGGTCGTGTAAAGATACATTTCATAAGGAATAGAGTGTTCAATGACAAACATTCTGCGTCAACTGCCAGATTGGTTTCGGTCCGATAGTGAACGAAAATCAAGAATACAGGGGAAGGGGAATGGTTCACTGGAGCATTGGGGGAGCGTCGCCAGCGGTAGTAAAGTGATTCTACAGCTCACACTCTTCTTTGTAATTTTTTCAAATAGACCAAAATATTTGGTCAAATGGTTAGACACATATTTGAAAAATTTCCATTTGTATTTTATTATACACTTTCTTTAAAAACATGAAAATTTAAAAATTAAATTCAGAAATGAATTAATACATGAAACTATTAAATAAAAACACATATTAAATAATAAATCAGTCCTAACCAGAAGGACAAGTCTCCTTCGCAAGAACTATGATATGTACTAATCACATTGTGTCAATGATAATCCTCGTACATTTTCCTCGGTTGGTAACACTGTTCCGACATGCACGTGTCAGCTGATATTTAACCCGCGGCGTCAACTAAACAATATCGTACTGCGCATGCTCAACACTTTACTTCTTGACCCCAGACGACGATTGTACCCACTTATCTTCGTATACAGATGACTAATGAAATAGAAAGCAATGTTGCATATAGGGGGATTTGACAGATAACCTTTTTTAGTATTGCTTTCTTTCTGACTATCTAGTGTCCAAGGTGCTAATCATGAACTCACGTGGTGATAAAGCTTATATTTTATTTTCGGTTAACAATTTATCTGTGATAACTATTCAATATACCTTCTACTGGAGTATACTAACGGGTGAAAGGATAGAGGAATTAACTATGCTCCCTTTCACTGCCAAGACCGGTAGTATAAGACTGATATAACGTGATATACTATTTGGGAGGGTCAAACACTGGTATTGGTAGGGTAAGCTTAGAGAGTATGCTAATGCCAGTCAAATAACATCCTATAATACCGGTAGTATTAGACTGACATAACGTGATATACAATTTAGGAGGGTCAAACACTGGCATTGGCAGGGTTTAGCTTAGACAGTATAGTCTACTAATACCAGTCAAATAACATCCTATAATAGCGGTAGTATTAGACTGACTGACATAACGTGATATACAATTTAGGAGGGTCAAACACTGGCATTGGCAGGGTTAGCTTAGACAGTATACTAATACCAGTCAAATAACATCCTATAATACCGGTAGTATTAGACTGACATAACGTGATATACAATTTAGGAGGGTCAAACACTGGCATTGGCAGGGTTAGCTTAGACAGTATAGTCTACTAATACCAGTCAAATAACATCCTATAATAGCGGTAGTATTAGACTGACATAACGTGATATACAATTTAGGAGGGTCAAACATTGTATATTATGGCCAGTGAGTAACTGTCATTTAACATCCAATAATATAACTTGTGAATTAATTATTATCATATTTCTTCATTAAAACATTGGGAATCTACCGACCCCCACAGGTAATTCTATCTTCAGAGCTTCATGACGATAGTTTCTATCCATGTTACCGCTACTACTTTAGTGAAGCAGTGGCATATAAAGGCATATATAAATTATCATCGATTAATTTTACCATTACCAAAATATAATTTTTAGACCAACCCGTTTTTATAATACGGTTTACGATATTTTTCTGGAATTTGCTACGGTATAACTATACTGTACAATTACATTTAAATCATTAGAAGTATATTTTGTGAAATTTGGATACATCAATTTCGAGAAGTACTAAAATAACAATAATGATATTAATATGGTAATACTCATAAGATAAAATGGTATGCAAACTTATTTAAAGTTCAATATGTCAAAACTTATTATTTTCGAACAAAAATAGTTCTAAATACCCTGTTTGTGCCGATTCTGTTACCTCGCGATCTGAGAAGTTATATCATGTGACAAGGAAAATAATTAACAACTTCTATTTGTTTCTGCTTGGGAGAAGGAAGATGACATAAACTTTTAACGAATCAACGGCTATTTAGAACTAGGCTATATGCACAATACAGAACAAACTAAATTATGATGGTTGGTTAAAAAGTTCATAACTTTAAAAAATACATTATGATTTGGCGAGTTCGAAACAGTAAATTTCCAACTTAAAAAACTATCTTTTCAGCCATGAAAATGCGTTTTAATATACGTGAGAAGGTGAACGTAGCAATCGCTTATTGAAAGGGTGGAAAACAGCCATCGATAGTATGCTCGTAGGACAACAATAATGACTGGGCTTCATGAAAAGATCGATGCAGAAGCTGTAATCGTTTTTGCAGCTCTCAAGCCCAGGTGTAACCGACCTCTCTCTCGGCTAGAAGCCAAATTTCACCCCTCCTCTCATCACACCACAACCCCTAAACCACAGAACTCCATCTCCACTGAATTGTTCTGACGGCTTCGTTATATTCTCTCTGTTGTTCCTCGTTACTTCTGACGGCCGCTCGTTCGGCCGATATACGTCAACGACAGACAACATATTATTCAAGACAGGTGCGGAGGCACGGTTAACCGACAACGGTTATATAACATTCACATCTGAAGACCGGATACCATGTTTAATCAATCGGGTTTGGAACGTTTGCTGTATATTTTTACATTGCCAACAAGGCTCTAGTTCTAAGAATAGGCAGTTTACGTGGACCCAGTGAATAGGCTGAATGTAGAAAACAACTGTTTGGTATTCAATAGTTCATGAGTCACTCGCCGTGCAGACAGTCCGTTGATGTTTTTCAAGTTGAATCGCATGAATGAAAATCGAATGGTTACATAAACTATTTTGGCTACATAACATCTACTACGAAAATAATATTGGAACTAAAGCCTACCTGAAAGTATATTCAACAATGCAAGTTCAATTAGAAAACTACTAATGAAAATCGTTGGTTTGAACGAACCTGTTAGAAACAATTGATAACAAAATAATTTCGTTTTCATAGCACCGGTTGTTTTTCTTACTACCCGGGAACGTTAGAACCACTAGCGACCGTATTATTGGGCTTCTTAAGCGCTACCGTGGTTTGGGTAACTTCGATCTTGAACTATTCTTTCGACACTAACAGGAGTGCAAATAAAAATATTATTACAAGTGTTAACGGAGTCCCTTTTCCGATATGTATATAATTCAGCGAGATATCTCTAGGATATAATTTGACGTTCATCAGTATGCTTGTATATCTCTTTCAGAGAAAAACTGTCCAAGACTTGCAACACCTTTACACAGTAAATAAAATATCACGAAAAAATTGGAAACGTAAACTTAAGTACAGACTGAATTTGAATTTAAATTGTTCGAATTTGGTACAAGAAGATGCAATCCACACGGTCCTATTAAAATGATACATTTTTTAAGTTTATATTTATATTTTATTTTTTTAGAATTTTTACAATTATGGATCACGTATCTACAAACTTAAAACTCTACATTCATACCATATTTTATATCAGTTATTAAGAATATTCGCATCACATATTCGTCGACCTTTGTTGCTGATGGCTAAAGGGATGCGAAGGCAAATTTAACTGTACCCGCAGGCATTGTTTTATATAATTTTGATTGTATTCAACTGATAATAACAGACATTTAGAAACAGATGTCAAGTGAACTTTTAAAAAATTGTAAAAGTTTGAATTTATTAAGTGCTACTTTACACTTTTTCCTGCTAAGTTCGAGACAGAACTTTCATTTAATATCGAACACTACCAAAGAGTTCCGGCCATACGTCAAACAAAGACCACAAAACAGTCCACATTTTAAGGAGCGATTAAGCTGACAAAATAAAACAAATAATGTGAAAATAAAAAACAAAAACAAATAAAAGAAACAAATAAAAGATGTATTATTTAGAAGACATTTCTATAAATGTACGCACTTAAGAGGGGAAACCGTTCGTCGCCAATTTTCACCGACCCAAAGACTGCGGGCTTTCTACGGCGGCGACTTCGCTTTTACCCGACGTCCTGCCAAGACCGCTGACCGGAGGTTTAGCATGCGCGCCGTGCTCCCCACACCTAGACATCCGGCACACATTCTCGCGCTCGTGCACTAGGCGCTGCACCAGCAGAACAGTCGTGCATTACTATATAAGAGTAGGAGACCAACAGTCAGCACTAAGCCTGACAGTGGATCAATACGTATTATAAACTACGCTGAGTATCCATATTCATCCTACACTAGATACGGGATATACACACATTCTCGTGCTTGTGCACTAGGCGCTGCACCAGCAGAACAGTCGTGCATTACTGTACAAGAGTAGGAGACCAACAGTCATAGCACTAAGCCTGACAGTGGATCAATACGTATTATAAACTACGCTGAGTATCCATATTCATCCTACACTGGATACGGGATATATACACACATTCTCGTGCTTGTGCACTAGGCGCTGCACCAGCAGGACAGTCGTGCATTACTATATAAGAGTAGGAGACCAACAGTCATAGCACTAAGCCTGACAGTGGATCAATACGTATTATAAACTACGCTGAGTATCCATATTCATCCTACACTGGATACGGGATATACACACATTCTCGCGCTCGTGCACTAGGCGCTGCACCAGCAGAACAGTCGTGCATTACTATATAAGAGTAGGAGACCAACAGTCATAGCACTAAGCCTGACAGTGGATCAATACGTATTATAAACTACGCTGAGTATCCATATTCATCCTACACTGGATACGGGATATACACACATTCTCGCGCTCGTGCACTAGGCGCTGCACCAGCAGAACAGTCGTGCAATACTATATAAGAGTAGGAGACCAACAGCCATAGCACTAAGCCTGACAGTGGATCAATACGTATTATAAACTACACTGAGTATCCATATTCATCCTACACTAGATACGGGATATACACACATTCTCGTGCTTGTGCACTAGGCGCTGCACCAGCAGAACAGTCGTGCAATACTATATAAGAGTAGGAGACCAACAGTCATAGCACTAAGCCTGACAGTGGATCAATACGTATTATAAACTACACTGAGTATCCATATTCATCCTACACTAGATACGGGATATACACACATTCTCGTGCTTGTGCACTAGGCGCTGCACCAGCAGAACAGTCGTGCATTACTATATAAGAGTAGGAGACCAACAGTCATAGCACTAAGCCTGACAGTGGATCAATACGTATTATAAACTACGCTGAGTATCCATATTCATCCTACACTAGATACGGGATATACACACATTCTCGTGCTCGTGCACTAGGCGCTGCACCAGCAGAACAGTCGTGCATTACTATATAAGAGTAGGAGACCAACAGTCATAGCACTAAGCCTGACAGTGGATCAATACGTATTATAAACTACACTGAGTATCCATATTCATCCTACACTAGATACGGGATATACACACATTCTCGTGCTTGTGCACTAGGCGCTGCACCAGCAGAACAGTCGTGCATTACTATATAAGAGTAGGAGACCAACAGTCATAGCACTAAGCCTGACAGTGGATCAATACGTATTATAAACTACGCTGAGTATCCATATTCATCCTACACTAGATACGGGATATACACACATTCTCGTGCTCGTGCACTAGGCGCTGCACCAGCAGAACAGTCGTGCATTACTATATAAGAGTAGGAGACCAACAGTCATAGCACTAAGCCTGACAGTGGATCAATACGTATTATAAACTACGCTGAGTATCCATATTCATCCTACACTAGATACGGGATATACACACATTCTCGTGCTTGTGCACTAGGCGCTGCACCAGCAGAACAGTCGTGCATTACTATATAAGAGTAG
This sequence comes from Homalodisca vitripennis, assembly GCF_021130785.1. Classification (NCBI taxonomy): domain Eukaryota; kingdom Metazoa; phylum Arthropoda; class Insecta; order Hemiptera; family Cicadellidae; genus Homalodisca; species Homalodisca vitripennis. Next base: position 107,491,426 of record NC_060208.1, read on the forward strand.
GAGACCAACAGTCATAGCACTAAGCCTGACAGTGGATCAATACGTATTATAAACTACGCTGAGTATCCATATTCATCCTACACTAGATACGGGATATACACACATTCTCGTGCTTGTGCACTAGGCGCTGCACCAGCAGAACAGTCGTGCATTACTATATAAGAGTAGGAGACCAACAGTCATAGCACTAAGCCTGACAGTGGATCAATACGTATTATAAACTACGCTGAGTATCCATATTCATCCTACACTAGATACGGGATATACACACATTCTCGTGCTCGTGCACTAGGCGCTGCACCAGCAGAACAGTCGTGCATTACTATATAAGATTAGGAGACCAACAGTCATAGCACTAAGCCTGACAGTGGATCAATACGTATTATAAACTACACTGAGTATCCATATTCATCCTACACTAGATACGGGACCTACACACATTCTCGTGCTCGTGCACTAGGCGCTGCACCAGCAGAACAGTCGTGCATTACTATATAAGATTAGGAGACCAACAGTCATAGCACTAAGCCTGACAGTGGATCAATACGTATTATAAACTACACTGAGTATCCATATTCATCCTACACTAGATACGGGACCTACACACATTCTCGTGCTCGTGCACTAGGCGCTGCACCAGCAGAACAGTCGTGCATTACTATATAAGAGTAGGAGACCAACAGTCATAGCACTAAGCCTGACAGTGGATCAATACGTATTATAAACTACACTGAGTATCCATATTCATCCTACACTAGATATGGGATATACACACATTCTCGTGCTTGTGCACTAGGCGCTGCACCAGCAGAACAGTCGTGCATTACTATATAATAGTAGGAGACCAACAGTCATAGCACTAAGCCTGACAGTGGATCAATACGTATTATAAACTACGCTGAGTATCCATATTCATCCTACACTAGATACGGGATATACACACATTCTCGTGCTTGTGCACTAGGCGCTGCACCAGCAGAACAGTCGTGCATTACTATATAAGAGTAGGAGACCAACAGTCATAGCACTAAGCCTGACAGTGGATCAATACGTATTATAAACTACGCTGAGTATCCATATTCATCCTACACTAGATACGGGATATACACACATTCTCGTGCTTGTGCACTAGGCGCTGCACCAGCAGAACAGTCGTGCATTACTATATAAGAGTAGGAGACCAACAGTCATAGCACTAAGCCTGACAGTGGATCAATACGTATTATAAACTACACTGAGTATCCATATTCATCCTACACTAGATACGGGATATACACACATTCTCGTGCTCGTGCACTAGGCGCTGCACCAGCAGAACAGTCGTGCATTACTATGTAAGAGTAGGAGACCAACAGTCATAGCACTAAGCCTGACAGTGGATCAATACGTATTATAAACTACACTGAGTATCCATATTCATCCTACACTAGATACGGGACCTACACACATTCTCGTGCTCGTGCACTAGGCGCTGCACCAGCAGAACAGTCGTGCATTACTATATAAGAGTAGGAGACCAACAGTCATAGCACTAAGCCTGACAGTGGATCAATACGTATTATAAACTACACTGAGTATCCATATTCATCCTACACTAGATACGGGATATACACACATTCTCGTGCTTGTGCACTAGGCGCTGCACCAGCAGAACAGTCGTGCATTACTATATAAGAGTAGGAGACCAACAGTCATAGCACTAAGCCTGACAGTGGATCAATACGTATTATAAACTACACTGAGTATCCATATTCATCCTACACTAGATACGGGATATACACACATTCTCGTGCTTGTGCACTAGGCGCTGCACCAGCAGAACAGTCGTGCATTACTATATAAGAGTAGGAGACCAACAGTCATAGCACTAAGCCTGACAGTGGATCAATACGTATTATAAACTACGCTGAGTATCCATATTCATCCTACACTAGATACGGGATATACACACATTCTCGTGCTCGTGCACTAGGCGCTGCACCAGCAGAACAGTCGTGCATTACTATATAAGAGTAGGAGACCAACAGTCATAGCACTAAGCCTGACAGTGGATCAATACGTATTATAAACTACACTGAGTATCCATATTCATCCTACACTAGATACGGGATATACACACATTCTCGTGCTTGTGCACTAGGCGCTGCACCAGCAGAACAGTCGTGCATTACTATATAAGAGTAGGAGACCAACAGTCATAGCACTAAGCCTGACAGTGGATCAATACGTATTATAAACTACGCTGAGTATCCATATTCATCCTACACTAGATACGGGATATACACACATTCTCGTGCTCGTGCACTAGGCGCTGCACCAGCAGAACAGTCGTGCATTACTATATAAGAGTAGGAGACCAACAGTCATAGCACTAAGCCTGACAGTGGATCAATACGTATTATAAACTACACTGAGTATCCATATTCATCCTACACTAGATATGGGATATACACACATTCTAAAAAATTGAATACTTATACTAATTATATGCCAGATAGAGGATCCACACACGTTATAAACTACGCTTTTTCTTCTCAGTCATTCTATACCAGATGGAAGATCTATACATATTGTAAACTCACACTTATTCTACATCAGACAGATGCCATTCACATGTTTGTAAACTAGTCTGTCCCTTCATACTAGATCCGACACTTACATGTACTATAAAGAGATTGTTTTATTAACTCTAGATGTAAAATCGCTAATGTTGTAGGAGCCGCCTAAAGTGCTTGAGGGTGACATTCCAATTAGATATTATACTATCATCCTTTTTTTGTCTCAACATGTTAAGAAGCCATATATAAGTTCACTGCATAATTACTCTAAGATTTTAGAAAATCATCAAAATTATAAAAACTTTAAAATGTGACGAAGGGGATTTAGTTGCCAGTTTTTACGTAGAATCGCACGGAAGGAGCGCATAAGCCACAAATGTGGGTTTGCTTATTTAAATGATGTATGGGTCAGTTTGACCGTACAGTTTTAGTTAACATTAATTTTCGCTATTTAAATTTTATACATCCAAACCTCAAGTACACCACATAAGTTATCAAGAACACTACGTGACACCATTTTTGGGCATTATTATAGCAAGAAAATTGAACAATATGTATGAAAATAAGTGTACTAACAGAGATTTAGTCACACTAAAGTTCAAAGTGTTAGTAAAAGAATCATCTCAGATTACGATAATTGGAATACTCAGAGGATACTGCAATTGACATTGCAGAACAATTAGTTCACTGCAACAGAGATAAAATCCATAAAATATCATGACGGTTAGTTGCCAAAATATGACAATTATTAAAGTTGTTAAATTGTTCTCTTTATAGCTGTAAACAAATTCTTTCTCGCACAATTCATAACATATTTCATCCAGAGTATTATATTTTTCACGAATTATCTCCATAAATAAAATTTTTATTACCTGAGAAATACTATTTTCACAAAACTGGTTGCCATGACAAGAGATTGTGAAATATTATCTACAACTTCAAAGAAGACGAAAGTCCACCGTCTTATCGTGAAGATGACCGCGGCGCGGCGCGTCAACAGACCGGAGAATTGAAAACGTGTTCACTTTCATCCCGACGCGTAGCGTCGCACCTGGACGCGTGTCCATTGTAGTTCCCTCGCCACAACAAGCACAATTATTGTTGCGTAACAGCCAATCAAGGGACAACAACAAAGTGACAATACCGCCAACGCGACCGCTAGGGACTTTCACAGTTTTGCCGAACCGTTTAACGAGATGCTCGTAAACTAAATGTAATGGATTGTTCCGTTTCCTACGTCCGTCAGGGCGGAACTGTGGATCGGTAGAACGTCGGAACGGACCGGGACAGTTTCGTTTTCTCTCGGCGAACGCTCGGATGACCGATCCCAGTTAGAGCAGGTCAGGTTAGTTGAACCGAAGAGAATTTGCAGACTTTACTGAACTGCTTGTGAAAGAGTTTCTTTACAGGTTTTACGGAGAGTCTGGGACAGAAGACAAGAGAAGAGGAAAGGATGGTTTCATTTTATAAGGAATCATTCGACTTCATCTTAAAAAGTCGTTCACTCAAATCCTAACATGAAAACAGTCAAAATATACGTATTCTTTGAGAATCCGAAAGAAATGCAGCAAGAGCATCAATCTGAGTAGATATTTCCAAAAGTAAAAATCAGTTTCCAAAAGATGTATCATTCAAAAAGACTTAAAACCCTCTAATGCGGAGCGAGATATCCTATTCTGGATGAAGAAAGTCACCATTAGGTGTTATTTACAATATGAAGTATCGCATTTGGTAATGTGACAATTACTGTCTGAACTTTACCGAAGTTTCTACTTTTTTGTTTTTAATTATTCCAAGATATTATCCTTGGCATAATTCGTGGATTTTCTTATATCTTATCCTTTATTAGACCCACAAGAGACTATTCTGCTCTGTATGACATTTTTGATGGTCCATTATACGTTTGTGCTTTTAAACCTACTTGGAAGGTTTGTATTAATTTTTTTTTAATTATTGTACGGTTTGTACTTTCTTACATTGAATTAACTACTTGACATTTTTTCTACATGGATTAGGTTTTGTAATACCCTTTTTGGAAAGTGATATCTAAGTCAACAACAAAAAGCTTTGTCCAATAAGACCTGAATTATTGTAATTGATAACTGCTATGTGATTATGAGTTACTAAGAATCTCAATTTCAATACTACGTGGTACGAATGGCGTAATATTTTATTATTGAATTACTTTGATACTTGTTTCCTTTTAGTCTTGATTCATACATTCACTATACTTATACTTCACTATAAGTAAATTTTCTTAATATCATACATTGATTATCTACTTAAAAAATGTGTAATGTGAAGTAAAGGACAATGTCTAAAATGTGAAATTAAAACGACAGCAAAACCCGTTGGGGTTTCATTAAATAGTATTTAATGAAAACAGTTTTCCCAGTTAATTGCAAAACTAATTTCACAGATAAACGTAGAGGGCACTTGTTTATGTTGGCGATTCTGCACTCCGATATGAGATTTCTGTATTGTATTCCAATGCAACTTTTAGAGGCTGACATTTCGGTATGACAAATCACACGTACCTTGATGCTGCATCATAAAACGTTACTTATAATTCCGAATTCATAAACAATTTTGCTTTATATTAGAAATGTAATGTTTCACCTTTTACTAAACATGTAAAAATACTCGACAATTTACCAATCGATTATTTAATATACCGATCGTTGTGGTAACATTTTATACGTTTCCCATAATTCTTATATTTGTTGTAAGACCCATTTTTATGTCGCACAATATTCAGTTTCTTAATGGCACTGCCGGAATATCTAAAGACTTGTTCGCCCTTGTTGTAAACAAAAAGATAACAGCTTTAATTATAACGCCACTATAATGACTATAAAATAGTTTTACAAGTTTAACTAAAGCAACAGGAAATGTTACGCCCCTTGTAGTATAATAATTTTATGGGTTACATACTTGTTTATATACTACACATTTCACTGTCTTTGACACTTATGATTTTGAACCATTATTCCAATAAGAAATAATTCCATCAGATGATATTGAAATACTGATGTAACTGATATTGCTTTCAAATAAATATAAAATGTAAGTCTTATAATGTAATTGTAAAGCAGTTTTATAAGTGTAATAAGCCTACTTTTTTCAAAACATTTGACATCACTTCCTCAAAGTTATGAAACGCTACTAATTATTAATTGTTATAACATTGATTTCAATACAAATAACAGTAATATTAAATTGCAAATATCATAATCCCAGATTATGTTAAAATAATAATGTGACTTGTTTTCCCGCGCATTTTTGGCAGGAAACGGAAATACTGCACATCTAGACCGTGCTCCTGAGTTGAGATTGCTGGGGCCAAGAGAGCAAACACGTCGAACACTCTTCTGGAACACGTCGCCAAATTATCGTGGCTAATTTACTATATAAAATTATCGTGTTTTAGTTTTAAAAAAAACGCGCGCCAGGGCAGCCAACTCCATTTAACAACAATACCCTTGTTTTCTCCTCTCTTGGCTGTTAATTATACTCGTACACTCACGTACACGGTCCGTTAGGCTTGCGCCCGACGATCGTATGTTGTCATTTTTTACGTTTCATATTAATAAATACTTTTATACGAGGTATTATCACACGTTATATCGTTAACTTGAGAACTACACGCATTGTGTCAAGTGTTATAGAGCCAAGTTTACACTGTTATATATTGATATATTGTATTGCTATATGGGCTACAAGTTTACAAGTGCGCAAGTTCAAGGCAGATTTATGTATTGGCTATATCGCTCGATTTGGGAACTGTATAGCCAAAATTTGTTTTACATCGGTGGTCGGTAAAGATCAAAAGAAATTAATTAGTTGCATAGCTGCAGATGAGTAGATTGTATAGATGAATAGCTAGCTATACAGCAAAGTTAGATGTAGCTCTGCTACAAACCCCAGCAATATAGCCCGACTATATATAGTGTGCAGGTACATATTGAAAACGCGGCTTAGGCTATAGACCTCCATGGTGTAAATCATACAAATTCATTGTTCTGACACAGACGAAATAATCCGAAAACCTGAGAAGCGGCGATCTCCGTGTAAGATTATTTACGTGACAGTTTCAAGAAATGTTCAAAAATTACATCTGAAACAAAATTCGTAATTTAAAACAACACGATACATTGAAACCTTACACAGCTTGAGAACTAACAACGTGCGAGCTTATCGTACAGCACGTGCGGATCCACCGACACTTTCAGCTCACAGTTGAGATCATGTCAATGTTTTTGAACCTTTTTAAGACTATTTCCTTTTCGTTTTGAAATAAGAAAATTATATTAACTGTGAAACATTTTGGGGTACAAATTTTCAAACGTATTTCTCAGGCAGCACAATGTAGTAAACGTTTCTTTAAATGTCACTTGAATGATTTAATTCATATTTGAGCTAACTCAAGGTCTTGGAGGGCCTTTATGGGTGTTGTTGATTGAAATGAAAATTTCACATTGAGAAGACCGAATGAGAATAAAATATAAAAAAAACAACCTGTTACAGTAGTAGTACTACTTCCACAGAAGTACTGAATACCTATGAGAGTTGTCAAGGTGTTCTCATTGATGAGTTTAGTGACATCAGTACGCGCGAACCAGAGCTGCAGGAGCTGCGCGATGTAAAGTCATTCCTACTTCGTCAGCTTCCCCTACCCCAAATGTGTAATAAGATGAGTGCAGTATTCTAACGAAAATAACTTTGGGAAAATGTTTCAAATAAAAGTAAAAAATGTATACAGGAAACTCTGGCGCGTTTTGCAAAAAATTAGAACGTATCTCGCAATGAGAAGAAAGTGCGAGCGATTATACTATCTCGGCTGTCGTCGGTATCTTCCTAATTAGGGTGGCAGGGAGGTAAAAACAGGAAGTTGACAGGAACTGATGAGGCCTATGTACAGTATCTTATAATCCACTAATGAGTACAGCCTTAAAACAAATTTTCTCCTTGGGAATTCGTTCCCTCGATCTCGTGAATGTTTACTAGCAACACCTAATTTCAATCGAATGAAATTTAAAACGCATATACCATATAATGAAATTATGAACTCTCGTTCAAGGACAAAAATTAATTACGCGTATTTAGGATTATTTTACGGTAAAGTTCGACTGACAATCAATGTCCATGTATTCATAAGCATCAATTGCATGCTAGATCAGATATTATCTTGTTATTAGCTGTAAATTGCAATGAATCTGAAGGATATAAAAATACTTTGGACACGAGCTATATTAAAATATATGCAAGCTTAATTACTAAGAAGTTCTATCGGGAATAAATAATGTTTTCTAAGTTAAATGCGATGATTCGAACATAATTGAGTTTAAGATAAGACTAGGATAAGGATAAGAATTCCAAGAATGTATTAATACGGATGGTAATTTTCATAGCGAGAAGTCCTACTGAAATGACGACATATTTATCCAGTTCTCATCAAATTCACATATTGAGCTCATTATGATTAGATAAGATGATTAGATGATAACAACGTAAATAGAAAATAACTATGTCTTTGAAGATTAATAAAGATTCTATATTCGAATCATTCTTTGGATAAAGATTTACAAAAGGTAGGGTAATTCCCTTGAAAAGATACAATCACACGGACATATATGATGTTCGCTTATAATATGCAGCTATTAACATAGTTAAATACATGTTTCTTTTAGAGTATTTCTTTACCTGTGCTGTTGCCGCCATGTGGCTCCTACCCGAGAGTGTGATGTGTTCTAAAGGCAGAAATTGGTACACATGGACCACGGCAACGTGTGTGTTTGTGTGCAACATGTGTATACATGAATACTGTACATGTCACTATTCTGTCAAAAATCATCATTATGTTTGGCAAAAACGTACTTTTCTTAGAAGAATTAAGAAATTATAAGTAATAGAGAATTATCAGTAATTCTAAAGAAATACTGATATGGGTTACATCAGCGAAATCTGATTAGAGAAAAGTATTTTGAAATTATTTATTTACACACTTATAAATAATTAACACACTTTAGTTTAAAAAAAATTGTGTTCTTATTTTTAAAGAGAAACCCATTTATTGCATATTTTAAGGCCTTGCCATCATCTCGCATCCATAATTTCGAAGACAATTTAAATCGATTTTCGAAAAAGTATGATTTTTGTAGAATCCAACTAGTGGGACTTGTGAAGCCGTCTTTTATCCAAAATATAGACACATGTTGAGAGCAAATCTCTTGCACTGACTATGTTTGAGAATTCGTTCCATGATTTGTCCATTGTGAACTGAGATACATTTGTTTAATAAGATAAAATGTGTAATTTGTATTGACGGTAATCTGACTACACTTGAGCAGTCTTGCCCTTAGACAATAGAACATGATTAAAATCCGTATAAGCCTTATCCGACGAGATACAGAGCTATTTGGTAAAAAAACAACTTCAGTCTCTTTTAGGAACTTAGGCATTTACGTGAAAAGTATTTAATTACTATAAGAAATAACCTTATAGTAAATAAATAACCTTTCTTTCATGTTATTTTACAGAGAAAATATCAGAGCGTCTAAATTACGGTGAAAAAATATGATTCTGGATTCTAATGAATCTGTCTCTTGATAAACTAACTACAAAATTACTAAATGACCAAGTGGTCCGGATTAAAGAATAGAATTTTGTATTCCATTCTTAGAATATGAATATTTGTAAACTTCTATTTAACCTGGTTTGATTTTACTAAATTGTATAACTTGTTTTATAATTTAGTTTGACTTATAATTACAAGAAATAAATACAACTAAATGAGCAAACATTGTGTTCTGAAATACGTGTATTATAACTAGCTATTGTACAATAATTCAACGAACGTAGATATAAAATTGTGTGGTCAGTAACGATATACATAAATTTGAGTCTGCTCTGAATACAGTTCATTATTTCCACTCCCCGAGTTTTGCTATATCGCAAACAGTAGATTCCCGAACGACATGAGCCCCTCGGAGTTAGAATCAGAAATGAAGTACTTCACACTGGAACTGATCGATCGTAGTATCCTGATCCTGATCCTGATCTCAGATCCTGAACTCTGCTCGAGGATAGAAGAGAAAACAGAAGCCTTGTTTGTACAAGAGAACAGTTGTAACGCCCGAACAACTTCCGATAGTGTTTGTTTGTTTGTTTCTGTTTTTGTTGGCTTTATCTTTGTTGAAGTCGACCAAACAACCAAGCTCTCGTACAGCCAATATATGGTTCAGTGATGTACACGGCAATCACTAGTTTATTGTTTTAATAATAATAAAATAATATGTCACCAAATATTCACTGGAATCTACCCGGTTCCTATTTTGTTTACCCCTCTCCAGACAAAAATTGGTTTCTAGCATTATAAATCTTGTCTCAAAATTTTACCAAATAATTATTAGCACTAATAACACTGACCTGCTTTTCAAGTGTTATGAGAAATTATACACAAAAATGTATACCAAACACAAATAAAATCTGCACAACATTTTATTATCCACTCAAAATGCATTTGTTGTATCAATATACTTGTATTACAAAAAAACCAAAAGACACGAAAACTAGTTTTAAAAAATAAATTGTTTTTTAGAGTATTAGTTACTCAATGGGCAAGTTTATCTATCACATGTGAATTAATTCAAATTTAGACAAAACTGGAGGAAATTAATTAGTTTTTTTACATTCATTCCTTGGAAATACGGACTTTTAATTTCAGGGGCTATTTTTTGTTCGACAATTTAGGTCATTCATCGATTTCTGTGAAATATATACCCGCCATCGTTTGAAACCCATAAAAACATTGCACATAAGAATGAAGAAATTTATAACTTTAAAAAAATGTTCTGCAAAGATTTGTTTTAAAAAAGTAGGCTTTGGTTTTTCAGTAGTACTTATGGTGAGAAAAATATTGTTTACATATTGCTTTCCTTTTTCAAAGATTCACCCTATAAGCAATGTTCATTTTAACTATGCCACCGTTGGTTTCTAAAAAAAAATTTTTTGTTTTATGCCTAAAATTACAAGAAAATACAGAATGAAATGAAATAATATGCCTTTATTTAAGAGGCGGAGTTAGGGATATTTAGCCCTCTCTATCACTCAACCTCACATAATATACAGATATATATGTACAGTGAATGATAACAAATTTTAAATTAAAATAAATGCTTACAAATTAACCAAAATATATACATACTATTTAATAATTAAAAATAAAATTTATCAGCTTAATATGTAGAAAAATTCAAACAAAGTTAAATTAAAAGTTAAATTAACAGATTACTTTTTAAAGAATTTCTCGTTATTACTACATTCATTCTCTCAAACATACAGCCTGACCACAAGCACGCCACGAGGACCGCCACCCGTCACCCCTACAGACCGGCCATCAACAAGTCCTTGACTTTTGCCCCAAAACGAGCTCGACCTTCTACAATACGTATATCATCAGGAAGAGAGTTCCAGAGGCGACATGCCTGAACAGTGAACGACTTACTGAAGAAGTTCGATCGATGAACAGGAATTGACAGTAAGGTGGATCCCCTTCTCGTAGGTCGCTCACTTATATCGGAAATAAATTCGAAATGTTCGGACAGGTAAACAGGTGACTTGTTTTTGATAACTGAATGTAGAGTTGAAAGAATGTGAAGTTTGCGAAGTTGTTGAAGTTTCAGAAGCGATAGCTGTTTGAAAAATGGAGTCACATGCTCATAACGTCTGAGATTGAAAATAAATCTGATACAATAGTTTTGAGCACGTTGAAGCCTGTCCGAAAGCTCAACAGTCATGTCACTGATCACAGCGTCACAGTAGTTGAAGTGTGGCAGTATGAGAGTTTTAACCAGCATAACCTTGACACTGAACGGTAGATATAAAGCAAAACGCTTTAAACTGCGAATGCCAGCAAATATTCTATTACACGTTACCGTAACCTGGTCATTCCACTTAAGACTTAAGCTCATAGTAAGACCAAGGTTTTTCAGTTTGTTTTGAAAATTTAGTACGTGGTTATTGAGTTTAAGTTTTGGTGCAACATTGAAGTCCAAACGGTCGACCAGTCTTGGGTTTCCCAATACCATTGCCTGCGTTTTGTCTTCATTTAATTTCAGCCCATGTTTATTTGCCCAACAAGCAATTGATTCAATGTCGTGATTGAGTAGAACCACAAAACGTGTTCAGTTCGTCAGGCGAACAGTGTACGTAAATTTATAAATCATCGGCATAAAGATGAAACTTAGAGTGCCTTATAATAGATGTGACGTCATTAATGTAAAGTGAGAACAATAGGGGCCCAAGGACAGAGCCCTGTGGAACATCCCGTGATACGGTTTTCCATTCCGATATTGTTTCCCCTTCTTTGACACATTGCTGTCGCCCAGTAAGATACGATTTGACCCAGTTAACACACCCATCGGAGAAACCATACTTCTTCAATTTGATGAGGAGAAGGGGGTAATAAACACAGTCGAAGGCTTTGGAAAAGTCGAAAAGCAGTAAAATGGTGATTAGTCTTTTGTCCATTGCCAATCTGATATCATCAGTAATTTTAATTAGGGTTGTGGTGGTGCTGTGATTAGGCCTGAATCCAGACTGCCATTTTGATAAGATGTTATAGGTATTCAGATAAGATGAAATTTGTTGATGTCCCACTCTTTCAAGGCATTTGGAGAGACAAGGGAGAATACTGATTGGACGTAGGTCATAAGGGGATTGCGGATTAGACACTTTTCTCAACGGACGAACTAAAGCATGGTTCCAGGTTAAGGGAAAGACAGATGAATTTAAAGAATAATTGAAAATGACTACTAAAGCAGGAAGAGTGATTGGCAATGTATCTTTTAGAAAGCGCACAGGTATGTCGTCAGCCCCAACTGCGTTGCTGGTCATCCTCGTAAAAGCAGCAAGCACATCAGCCTCACTCACAGGTGTGAAAGAAAACTGGCGGCCAGCAGCTTCCTGAGGAGCAGCCTCCAGCTCAAAAAATAATCGCTAGCTGCAGATATATTAACATGGATATTAATAAAGTAATCATTTATAATATTGAGGTCAAATGGAACATGTGGACTGATATTGGATTTTCCCACACCAAGGTGATTTACTCCACAGTGATTTAGTGGACTGAGGTTCTGAAAGTGTTGTGTGGTAAAATCTAACTTTGGCGTTACGGATTTGCTGCTGCGTGTGATTCCTAAGACGATTATAGGCCTCCCAATCTTGAGTGGATTTAGAACGTTTAGCTTTTCTGAAGGCGGAATCCCTTTGCTTTTGCAAATTTCTTATGAAATCATTCATCAATGGAGAGGGGGCTTTGGTTACTCTTTTAGTTATGATTGGGGCATGTTTATCAAATAAATTAGTAAGAAAAGCATTAAATTTGGTAACCATTTCGTCCACATTATTGGCAGTAGTTACTTCATGCCAGGGTAAAGCAGCAGAATGTTCTATAATGGAAATGTTGAAAAAATGTTAAAATTCCTAATTTATATTTTTAATTGTTACCAAAGAGTAGGTGAAGTTTCCCAATTAAACCTTCTTGTAAATTCATTCATTTCAAATACCGATGGTGGCACAGTTACCCACGAGTACCCACTAGATGGTATATAAATTATGAACCATTAGTATTACGAGATCGTTTATTTAATCGGTTAATTGACATTAAGACATCAATCCAAGTTTCTGAAGTGAAACTAGTTTCTTTTGAAACTTTAACCCCATGTGGGTGGAATCTCAGCGTGCCCTCACAGACAAACATCTTGAAAATATAAAGTTTGCTACAAACAGTAAAAGGCAAACTTCACAAGGAGAATATTGGGACCAACAAATCCAAGTCCTACTAAGCCAATAAACTCTACGATTTGCCAAGTCAAAGACGTTTAGCGCTGCCGCTAGGCCAATACAATAAGTCAGGTCGGTTGTTTGCTCGGCTTTTAGCAGTTTATGAATGATTCAGGGCCACCTCCGGCGGGCCGCGCTGAGTTTTAAACGTCTTTGTCACATTCTGGAATAGGTAATACAGCGTCGAGCGCCGAGTGTCGAGAGGCTCGCAGTTTGGCAACTGTCCAAACATCTCACGCTGCTATCCCTCACTTTTATAGTTGCGGCAGTTAGGTTGTCAGCACCGGGTTCAGTTGCTTCAAAAATAAAACATCCGAATGCAGGCAACGCGTGTTTGAAATATATGCATATACAAATTATATATGATTATAAATAAATTCATATTTGATCTGCGGTCACAAACTATATATATAACCTCATCTTTTTTATTGGCTGCATTAGCCACGAGTATACCGACACAGCAAATTTAAACATTAATAAGTTTTGAAATATATATTTAATCGCAGCATTCATCGGCTAAACTACGAGAGTCAGCACGATGTCAGAGAAGTGCTGGGTCAACTGACCCTCCACGAGTGACCCTAGATCTGCTGAGGAAGCCGTTATCACAGTACTGATGGCATCAGCGCTGATACCAGATGATACTTTGTATCGACACGCTTCACAAAATTATTATTCTTGAATATCATCACTTTTAATATACTTCGTAGGACGTTATTTAGAGCATGCATTAGATTAAATTTTGCACTGTTAGTTCACATCCTGCGTAGTCAAGAATATTTCTCCTTTAATACGAAAGCGCCCTTCTTTATTAATGTATGGGTTTCCTCCAACTTTTATTACCAAGGACCTTTGAAACATACGAAAACGTTCAATTTGGGGTCCAAATCAGCTATTTTTGTTCATGAGATTGAATTGACTGTTGTATGAAATCACTTTCAAGGTCTATGGATAGAAAAAGGTATGCAAAAAATCTCGCAACAAACAACATTTTTTAGAACAATAATAGTTATGAAAATAAAAAAACTAAAGCCATATTTCTACTGTATTTGTGTATCAATTTTTAGTAACAAGTATCTGATTAGTAATTAATTACAAAATTACTCCTACATTTCAGCACATACCGACAGATCTGCTCAGTTGGAAATAAGTGTTTTAGAATCAAGACCGGCAAGTTCGCAAGGATTTCCCGATCGTATCTCTCTCTATCTATCAACAATTCATACACCACCTCGCAACCGTTCCTATCATTGTCACAATACAATGTGGAGAACATGAATATTCAATAAATTGTCAACACACATTGAGCCGAGACCCCGGGGGGCCACCGAGTGCTGCGCCCTGGCGGCGGAGTGCTCAACTAATTGACACTACAAGATTTAGCATTGATACCTGAGTGACGGGTGTAGACATTTCTGCATGCTTTGTTGGCTTTGCCTTTGCACAGCAATACAACAAAGAAATACACCTACAGTACTTTTAAAGGTTTCTGATAAGAGAAGATAAACAATGAATAAAATAATTAAGATAACCGAAATAACACGATTTATAGAAGTTTAGAATATTAAATACAGGTAGGTATAAGTTGAGCTATTTGATTTTAAAAGACAGTTACATTGGCACATATAATGATTCAAAAATGAGTTTTTCTAGATGTACCCGTCTAACGCCACCCCCTCCCTCTGTAAAGATAATATGGACTACTTTGGTGATACACAATTTTTGACAAAAACATGATAGTTTCATTATTAGAACTTAATATTAGTATTACTATATTTTTATCAGTTGAAAATAAAAACACTTCGATTCTCTTTGAACCTAAAGCATTCAAAGGGAACTACACTTTTAACATCAAAGTGAAAAATATGAAACGAATTAAGATTGATACTCAATTCTTATCAACTCGAGCGCTATCGTAACTAACGATCTAAGTATACTGCCATCGTCGTTGATAACTGCTCAATATACGATAGTGATATCTTCGGTGGTATTAGGAGATTACGATAAGATAAAGCTAAACTTGATACCAACATTTTTAATTTGGTTTTAATAAAAATACTACTTAAAATGGATGATACAATATAATAGTAATAACATGTTTTAACATTCATACAAATTGTATTTTAACTACAACAGTATTAATTATGTATTTCCTTTGAAGCTACCCAATACGTGGTCATAATATTTTTTAATAATATTGCACCCGTCCTATTCTACCCTTTAGTATGAATATATTTAAATGTATCATTTTAAAATTTGTTATTCATTTTACTTAAAGCACCAAAGTAAAGAGAGTAAAGTATATTCAAACTGTACTAATATTCATTTTCTGTATTTAGGCGAGTTTCTGTAACAACGAATAAAGAAATAAAACAATCAATAAACTATGCTGGATTATGCTTATTATCCGACGAATTTGTGTGAGACATTTTTACTGTAATACAGAAATTGAAATATGTTCATTAGAAAATCACGAAATTACGAGTATGATACTTACAAAACAGGCAGCTTCATATTGTTTACGATGTGAGACTCTTCTAATAAATAAAGATATAACGGAAAAAACCGATTTAAACAAAAGTATTTAATAACAAATATGACACAATTTTAGGTGTTTCTTTTGTTTGTTTTTAAATAACCACTGTTATTGGTGTAAAATATCATATTGCGGGGTCGTAGTATATACAGTAGTTTATATGTAAAGTACGTATTAGACAGAAACTCAGCAGTGTAGTTCGTTACTCCTGACAAGTATAAGTTATTATATCTGACACCTGTAAATGGTAGAATCACGTCCATCACAGTCGCGGTTTATCGGCAGTTACACAACCGGTACCGTAACAATCGGAGACGATGTCCGAGGCAATGGCTCCCGTGGCGGTGTTACACAACACGGCACTTCTGGTTATGACGAGTGAAAAACTAACTCGACATCATCGCCCTCTGGAGGATCGCTCTACCTTCTTTCATTCATTCAGCCCTCAGAGAACGTCGCCTCATTTTATAGGCGTTTGGTCACAAAAGCTGTTTTATTTTATGTAAATTGTCTTTACAATAACAGAAGTCTTTAGGTTTATGATCGCATTTATGCACGTACTGACTCAAATGCACAGTTTCCAGCTCGCTCCCCATTCGTGATCGTGTTCTCTGTGGCTTGCATTAATCAAACAGCAAGTAGACACACACAATTTATTCAGTCATGAAGCTTCCTACACCTTAAAACATTTCAAAACACTTGTTTTTGGCTAATATAACTCTCGGTTACATACAGTTTTGGGAATTAATTCATAGCATTAATGTTCTTTAAGAATCATTAAAATTGCAATTTTAAAAGACTGTCATTTCATGAAGCCAGTACAACGAATCAAATAAAAAATGTTTAATAGAGAATGATACAATTTGTAATCAATTGAAGTGTTTTCTTAAGAATCCAGTTGTTTTTTTATTTCTGTAGGAACCTCTCTGAAAAGGATATTATAAAAGTTATAAGAATCATAAGTACACGGCTATTCTATCAAAATCTAGATGTTTTCTTGTGGGTTTCAGTCAGCAACAGGACTATCCAGAACATTCCAGACAGGGCCGCTCAGAGGGCGGGGCGACCTGGGCAACAGCTCAGGGCGCCGTGGGCAGAAAGGCACTAGTGGCTTGGGAATAGTTTTTTTTCTTTTCTTTAGGAATTTATGTTAAATCTATAACTTTTTCTGTATTGTCCTCAGGTTTAATTTAATAGAAATTATAATTTTATTCATAAGTAGCTTTATTTATTTGTTAACATCTTTATATAACATATTATCGTAAACGGAAATCTTTAATATACAATATATACTATAAATAAATATTTTAGTAAAACTGATTACTCATACTTCAAAATACATATTAAATGTATCAAAGTTTGTACTGTAATACCTCTTTGTTCCGAATAACTATGTAATTATCAAGTGTTTTTACCAATGTCAGATATACTAAAAAATAGAATGATTGAATCATTCATAAGAAACCGTTGTTACTGAAAATGGTGAGGCACATTGAATTGTTAAAAACATTGAGGCACTTTGTTAGAATCAAATAAAACTTCTATGAGGCCCAAAATCTTAGAGGCGGCCCTGATTCTAGACCACACACAATTTCACACAAATAATGATCTCAAAGTGGGGTTTCAGAATGTAAAGAATACTCACGCTCATTGTAGAAAGCGTAATGAAATCCAATGCAATAACAAACTGTTCGTGAGTTATGCAATTTTATGAAGAAAAACACAAAGAAGGGCCGAGAGACAACGGAATAATTCCTGATTAACTTCGTTTTTTTTTACCAGAGATACAACAAGAGGAGCAAAAAGACACAACAAATGATCGAACTAGGATTACGAACTATTTACTTATCAGCCAAGAGCCGCACCAGAGCGTAACAACCTGTAATTCTGATCTCCATCCGAGGTTGAAAACTTCAGTTATCCGATTCAAGGGCTAGTCGGGACGTAATGTCTCATTTAAAACCAATTCCTGAAAATCCTAGACTCCAACCATTATCAAACTTCTAACTTGAAGTAACTGGATTGCAAAAGCAGAAAATACACAACGCCTAAATTTCTAATGGGATTATTTTTCAGAGGTTCTGAAACTTTTAACCTAAAATGAACCTTTATATTCTAGAAATTACGTATGGGCCTTTTTTATTCTCTTTGGACAAGAAGCTTATAAATTGCACTTAGCCCTAGAAGAACGTTAGCGCTGATTCCTGAGTGACAGGATATTTAGGATGGGTAAGGTTTGGGGTAGGGGCCGCCTCCTATCGAGATCTATGAGGAAGAATTAGAGCACTAACCTCTAAGTTCTCTAAGTCATGTCCCCCTGGAAGAAGGGGTGGCCAGCTCTGAACCAGCCTCTCCAGTCAAAGCAGACAGAGGGTGGCACACCCTTGTTGAGGATAGCCTCTGATACTCAGGTAACGAACCCCACCAACTCCAACAGTCATTTCCTGCAGTAGATTAGACCTATCGAATTTCCTTTGCATCCCAGAATCTCGACATAAGCGGTTAGTAATGTGCCGCTCCTGGACATCCATAATATTACCCCAACTTTAAGAGACACATCGGGGTTAGCTGTGCTCAGAGTGGTAGGTTCAACTGGAAGGTTAAACCAGCTAGAAGTGATCCCTGTTGGGTATATAGGCCTTACTCAACGTTTCTATACAGTGACAATGTTTTTTTTTTTTTCAGAATAAAACATGGTAAACTATATATCTGTATATGAAAATTAAGCAAAATTTCTACACCTATCAACAACTCAAAATAATGGGAAGACTAAGCATAAACAATTGGTAAAGATCTAGAGATAATATGTGAAGTTATCTTCGTTGTAACATCGGATTGGGTTTACCACGAGATAAGAACGTGTAGGTTACTTTATATGAAATGTTACAAACTTGTTTCATTGTTTGAGGTCATCTACTACTCTAGGGCAAGTCTGCAAACATTCCTGCTAATTTCCTTTCAATGGTCTGTAGTAGAAGGTGTAAACGAGGGTAATATTTCTGGATCAAGAACTACATTTTAGCATTTTTTAAATTTAACAATAGTTACTGTAAGAGAAAGTAGGTTCCAATTCAACAAATACTAATCCTAGATATAGAGCGGGTGAGTCTTCATACGAAATTAATTTTTGTTGATTATTTAAAATAAAGCTACCATCGGAATAGGAAGGAACAAAATTATTTATCTCCCGTGGAAGTTTCATGAATGGATGACATCGAGCTTGTAGACGAAATGGATCACAAAGAACAATATTATTTAGTTAATCGTTTTAAAAAGTCATGATTTATTCCAAATGCTAAATTCTTTCTGTTCAAAAATACTTTATATTATGTTACTTTGCTCTAAGGTCTGTTCGGAAGATATGATCTGCTTGCACCTAATATACAAGACCATACAGAACTTTCACACACATTCTCTATATCATAAAATTGTTATTGCCTAACAATGATATACGAATACTTCATGATTGATACAGATAGATAACATGAAATATTATAACATCTTTTTGACTTTTCAATATTATTATTAATGATTAAAAATGTGATTAAACTTACTGTTTTAAGCGTGGGACTACACGTGGGAAAGGCCAATATCTGCTGCGGTTCTTGAGAATATGGTATGTAATAATATTTGTTAGGGCCTAAATCCATCACTTTATATTTCATCGTTAGGTAGGGGGTAAGAATTTCGATATCTTTTTTTAATATTATATATTAACGGCATAGCGTACTCGGCCGAGATACGATTGAATAAAAAAGTATGCCTTGATTATTTAACCGCACCTTATTATTTGACACGTTTTATAATGCAGCAATTATGTACGGTAACACAAACAATAAATACAAAGTTTGTTTTTTAGATAAATTGCATAACCTTTCCGAAGAAACACGCCAACCTGGAGATAAAACAATCCCTGGACTTAAGCTTATCCAAAATAGGTTATCTCATTAACCAAGAAGGTAATGTATTATCACAACATTATCAATATTGGGATCACTATCCAAACCTTGGATCGCCGCTTCTGAACCGGTCACAACTCTCATCTTTCCCAAAATCAACTATTTGTGTTTATTTACGTTTTAAAACAGAAAACGTATGGAGTGTGATGAGAATACTAAGCAGTGAGGTTCTCTCATCCTCACACATCATCCCCGGTCCTCCAACTGGCCAAAGGCACCTGGACCTGCAGAGTGCCCAACCATGAGTCCGAGCATGAATGTCTTAGTTAAACCCTAGTACCGTCGACTACAGCACTCATTAAAGCTCATAGACAATATTCAACTGTATGCAACAACGTTTGTACGGTGCTTCCTACCTTCCTTTCGTACTGTCTGTAGCAGATAAATTAGTAACGAAATGTATGAATTAACACAAAACTACTTACTTAGCCTCCAGGTGGTAAACCTCCTTGAAGGTCAGTTTGTTCTGCTCATCCTCCCATCCTTGGCGATTCCTGCCGATCACTTCCTTGCTGGCATCATCTAAGTCCTTCTTCCTCAGGATGGCCTCCAGATCCTCGAACCCGTCGTGTTCTTCTAGCACGGCCACTGACTCTTGCTCGGTGAGGGTGGACCCTCCGACAGTCTCTTCCTTCTTCGGGGGGTACTTCCCTATCACGTACTGTTGGGGGTTAGCCGCGTACCTGAGCCGACCGTGAGAGGGTGCCAGGTGCTGACCGCTCATCCCCAGGTCCAGCTGGAGGTCGACGACCAACGCGAGGGTGAAGAGGACGACCGAGACGGACGCACCGATCACAAATCTTTCCCGCAACTTCATCCCGGCGGAAGCACAAACATAGGACTGAACCCTCCCGCCAGCGCGTCTACTGCCGCCGCAGCTACCTCTCTGGTTCTGTTGCACTAGAACAGCTGATCGTCTCTGACATTGCGGGGAGGGGGGAGGGGGGGAGAGTTTGTCTTTTCCCCTCCCGCCGCCGCCAGGCCGCCCCCCCACCAGTTCAGTTACTCATCCTCCTCCTCCACCACCACCCTCGCATCCACTCACTGTCCGTTCTTATCAGTCTTAATTGTCTTGAAACCGTAGGTGGCAGACGGCGCGGGTGTGCCTTACCTCTTCTTTTTCTTCTTCCTGGAAAAAGGAACCCAATTAGTGAACAGTAAAGGATACTTAAATAGAAACTAAAAATACAATGGGGTAGGTGTAGTTTATGGATTTAGTGTTTGATTCTTCTGTAGACAGAGAGCGAAATTATATCAGATAATAATATTTACATTCACAACATAGCAATACGGGAATATATCTGATTAAGAGTAATAACACATTTTTTAACAAGGCATAGCAAAATACAGAGGGAGGGCGTTTGGGATTTTTAGTATTTGATTGACATATTTTTGTTCACATAAAACAAGGCTTTGTAGTTAGTATTCTCATAGACATTTCTTATGGCTGTATGTAAGCTTGATATTCCACCGATTGCCTAATTAGTGTTAATGTTTATTTTACTTTCTCACGTCAGTAACACTGCTAATATTTACGAGAAGGTTCACAAATTAAAGTGGACTGTTTTGTGAAGGAATAACACTTTTCAGTTTATCAGTCTTATTACAGTATTTAATAACACCAATTTACAAAAAGATACATTTGAAAATTCATTTGCAAATTATTTTATTTCTTTGTCAATGGCCACATATTAGGTAAAACAATAGGAGGAGGGCTAAATACAAGTATTCTCATATTTAGTGCGGTATCTGTCTGGGGAAATACATGATATACGAGATTTTAACGTGCTGTATACAATTAAAATACTTCTGCTTTTAATAAAAAAAAGGAAAAGTGTCTGCTGAAACTATTTGAACAATATTAAGCAAATAAAAAAAAATATTTGAAGTTGTAAGAAATTGTTTGAAGTATACAAAACCCCACTCGTTCCATGATTCTGTCTCAAATGACTTGTCAGTCGGCAGTGGCGATGGAGATAGCTGAAAGTGAGGTCTTGTCGCTGCTTCACCACGGAAACTATCGTCATCATCGATCATCATTCCAAGAATCCTAACAATCGTTGGTATAATTATAAAAATAGCACAAATGATATTCATATAGTTTTGCTTTAAATAAATTATATATCTCAGTTATAGTCATGATATAGCAAAATAAGTCACGTCATTTTCTGAATGAGCTCTTAAAGCTTGAAATAAAAAATTAAATTGTATTACATTTTAATCTTTACCTTACATTTATGAATTTAAGAATGTTGTGTTATAGACCTAATAGATTATTAAAATTATTTTTGTAGTGAATATTACTGTTTGATAGTATTTCGAAACGTTTTAGTGAAGAATGCGTAAAAATATCAAATCAGATAAAACCTTAAATTTATAACAAGACGAAGGGTATACGATATATATTTATATACGTTAAATTTGTATAAGTAATATATATATCCTCATATATATATATATATATATATATATATATATATATATATATATATATTCACATATATTATATTTGAGCGATAAACAAGGCAAAATTAACTATGACACAAAAATACTAAAACAGGAGTTCATTATATATATATATATACAGGGTTCTGAGAAGCGTATTCTGTTAAAATACATCTATAGTGGGTTTTATAGTTTTTATTTTTTTATAAATTTATAGGAAAAGTTAGATATTAACTTTGCCTTTGATACATTATAGTACTGATTAATAACTGCATGCTTAATGTTTGTTTGTAGTACACTTAAAAATACATCTATAGTGGGTTTTATAGTTTTCATTTTTTTTATAAATTTATAGTATAAGTTAGATATTAACTTTGCCTTTGATACATTATAGTACTGATTAATAACTGCATGCTTAATGTTTGTTTGTAGTACACTTAAAAATACATCTATAGTGGGTTTTATAGTTTTCATTTTTTTTATAAATTAATAGTAAAAGTTAGATATTAACTTTGCCTTTGATACATTATAGTACTGATTAATAACTGCATG
Source organism: Homalodisca vitripennis (assembly GCF_021130785.1). Taxonomy (NCBI): domain Eukaryota; kingdom Metazoa; phylum Arthropoda; class Insecta; order Hemiptera; family Cicadellidae; genus Homalodisca; species Homalodisca vitripennis. Next base: position 107,514,321 of record NC_060208.1, read on the forward strand.
CTTAATGTTTGTTTGTAGTACACTTAAAAATACATCTATAGTGGGTTTTATAGTTTTCATTTTTTTTATAAATTTATAGTATAAGTTAGATATTAACTTTGCCTTTGATACATTATAGTACTGATTAATAACTGCATGCTTAATGTTTGTTTGTAGTACACTTAAAAATACATCTATAGGGGGTTTTATAGTTTTCATTTTTTTATAAATTTATAGTAAAAGTTAGATATTAACTTTGCCTTTGATACATTATAGTACTGATTAATAACTGCATGCTCAATGTTTGTTTGTAGTACACTTAAAAATACATCTATAGTGGATTTTATAGATTTATTTTTTTATAAATTTATAGTAAAAGTTAGATATTAACTTTGCCTTTGATACATTATAGTACTGATTAATAACTGCATGCTCAATGTTTGTTTGTAGTACACTTAAAAATACATATATAGTGGATTTTATAGATTTATTTTTTTATAAATTTATAGTAAAAGTTAGATATTAACTTTGCCTTTGATACATTTTAGTACTGATTAATAACTGCATGCTTAATGTTTGTTTGTAGTACACTTAAAAATACTTCTATAGTGGGTTTTATAGATTTTATTTTTTTATAAATTTATAGTAAAAGTTAGATATTAACTTTGCCTTTGATACATTATAGTACTGATTAATAACTGCATGCTCAATGTTTGTTTGTAGTACACTTAAAAATAAATCTATAGTGGGTTTTATAGATTTATTTTTTTACAAATTTATAGTAAAAGTTAGATATTAACTTTGCCTTTGATACATTTTAGTACTGATTAATAACTGCATGCTTAATGTTTGTTTGTAGTACACTTAAAAATACATCTATAGGGGGTTTTATAGTTTTCATTTTTTTATAAATTTATAGTAAAAGTTAGATATTAACTTTGCCTTTGATACATTATAGTACTGATTAATAACTGCATGCTCAATGTTTGTTTGTAGTACACTTAAAAATACATCTATAGTGGATTTTATAGATTTATTTTTTTATAAATTTATAGTAAAAGTTAGATATTAACTTTGCCTTTGATACATTTTAGTACTGATTAATAACTGCATGCTTAATGTTTGTTTGTAGTACACTTAAAAATACATCTATAGTGGATTTTATAGATATATTTTTTTATAAATTTATAGTAAAAGTTAGATATTAACTTTGCCTTTGATACATTTTAGTACTGATTAATAACTGCATGCTTAATGTTTGTTTGTAGTACACTTAAAAATACATCTATAGGGGGTTTTATAGTTTTCATTTTTTTATAAATTTATAGTAAAAGTTAGATATTAACTTTGCCTTTGATACATTATAGTACTGATTAATAACTGCATGCTCAGTGTTTGTTTGTAGTACACTTAAAAATACATCTATAGTGGATTTTATAGATTTATTTTTTTATAAATTTATAGTAAAAGTTAGATATTAACTTTGCCTTTGATACATTATAGTACTGATTAATAACTGCATGCTCAATGTTTGTTTGTAGTACACTTAAAAATACATATATAGTGGATTTTATAGATTTATTTTTTTATAAAATAATAGTAAAAGTTAGATATTAACTTTGACTTTGATACATTTTAGTACTGATTAATAACTGCATGCTTAATGTTTGTTTGTAGTACACTTAAAAATACTTCTATAGTGGGTTTTATAGATTTTATTTTTTTATAAATTTATAGTAAAAGTTAGGTATTAACTTTGCCTTTGATACATTATAGTACTGATTAATAACTGCATGCTTAATGTTTGTTTGTAGTACACTTAAAAATAAATCTATAGTGGGTTTTATAGATTTTTTTCTTTATAAATTTATAGTAAAAGTTAGATATTAACTTTGCCTTTGATACATTTTAGTACTGATTAATAACTGCATGCTTAATGTTTGTTTGTAGTACACTTAAAAATACATCTATAGGGGGTTTTATAGTTTTCATTTTTTTATAAATTTATAGTAAAAGTTAGATATTAACTTTGCCTTTGATACATTATAGTACTGATTAATAACTGCATGCTCAATGTTTGTTTGTAGTACACTTAAAAATACATCTATAGTGGGTTTTATAGATTTATTTTTTTATAAATTTATAGTAAAAGTTAGATATTAACTTTGCCTTTGATACATTTTAGTACTGATTAATAACTGCATGCTTAATGTTTGTTTGTAGTACACTTAAAAATACATCTATAGGGGGTTTTATAGTTTTCATTTTTTTATAAATTTATAGTAAAAGTTAGATATTAACTTTGCCTTTGATACATTATAGTACTGATTAATAACTGCATGCTCAATGTTTGTTTGTAGTACACTTAAAAATACATCTATAGTGGATTTTATAGATTTATTTTTTTATAAATTTATAGTAAAAGTTAGATATTAACTTTGCCTTTGATACATTATAGTACTGATTAATAACTGCATGCTCAATGTTTGTTTGTAGTACACTTAAAAATACATATACAGGGTGATTCATGAAGTTCTCCCCCCACTTCTACAGCACATTGTACTAGTAAAAATAATGAAGAAATGTTATATAAACATAGGTCCGAAAACGCTTCGTTAGCTTGTTACAGCTAGCGAAAGATTTCGCCTGAATTCCTGGGTAAAGAGTAAAATAAAGCCATACTGAACTTTTGGAAAAGTTAATTAAGTAAGAAATATCGTGGATTCTTATGTATTTTTACCTGATAAAGCTAATAAAATAGGTTTCAGAACTGTACCTGTAGTAGTTTTTGAGGGATTCAGGGTTAAATGCAAAAAATTGGGGCACGAAACAATGTTTTTTTTAAGTTTGATGTACAATAACTTTGTTAAATTGGTAATAAATACATAAAATCAACAAACATTAATTGTAGAGAATTTAATTCTGAGAAAATTGATATAATCAAAGTCTAAAATAAAACAGAAATAAGTACCAAAAAATCGATTTTATTCAGTATAATACATTACTAGTTTTAAGCAAAATTAATCAGGTTGGGCCAACCGTACGCACCTTTTTGTAATAGATATTCGAAAATGAGGCCATCATGATCAATACATTTTGCAGCACGTTTGTGTATTGCTTTTTTGCGTTTCTTAATTTTTCAGGACTTCCCTGTATCTGCACAGCCGAATCCATAATACGGGCAATTAATTCATCACGAGAATTCACTTTTGTCTTGTATACAATGTCTTTCATCCATCCCCAGATGCAATAATCCAATGAAGATAGATCTGGTGATCTTGGTGGCCAAGGGTGAGGCCCTCCACGACCAATCCAGTGTCCAGGAAATTGATGATTTAAGTAAGCAGAAACGGCACGTGAAAAGTGGGGAGGTGTTCCGTCATGCCGGAAATACAAATTTTGTCTGAGATGTAAAGGAACATTCTCTAACAGCTGCGGCAACTCTTCTTGAAGGAAATGCAAATAGAACTCAGCATTTAGGCGTCCAGGTAATATGAAAGGTCCAAACAGCCGATTGTGCAAAAGGCCACACCAGACATTGACGCTAAATCGGTGTTGAAAGTTCTGTTCCACTACCTCATGTGGATTTTCTTCTGCCCATAAGTGTTCATTGTGCAAGTTATTGACACCATCCCGAGTGAATTGTGCCTCATCCGTAAACAAAATACACTTGTAGAGTTGATTATTAATATTCAAAAAGTTGCAAAACTCCAAGCGAAGCGGACCATACCCTAGCTGTAGATGTTGAACCTTTTGTTTATGAAACGGATAAAATTTGTTTCGATTAAGTGACCTCCACACCGTTGACTGCGAAACTCCTATCCGCCTAGAAATACGTCATGTACTTACACCTGGACAGCGATGAACAGCATTAATAACAATATCATCATCAAGTTGGACAGCTCGTTCATAATTGGTTCTAGTACTTGGTAGTGATCCTGTTTCCCAAAGAGTACGAAAAGTTCCTGAAATTGTTTTGGTATCTGGAATCCTCCTATTAGGGTAACGTAGTTCATATTCTTCTACAGCAGCTCTAGCATTACCATTACAGTAACCCAAAATAAAAACCATATCAGCGTATTCCTCTGATGTAAATAAGTAAGGCATTTTTTCGCTGAATAAACAATCGAATTATAACTCACAGAAAAATTGCATTTAATAACACGATTCACAGAACCCGATCTCCTGCTGTAGCTTGCAAAACACCACTAATACACAGTTCTAACGTAACAGTACAGAATACCATTGTTGATCAGCTGTTATTCGTGCGTTACCAACTTAGAAATTAATAAAACAAAAAACTGCATTTCGATGATTAGTTAACAATAATGGGAAAATGTTTGCTTAATTTATTTTCGAACATTTGATGTAAATTTTTATTTAAAAAAAATACAACGTAATAAAACATGATATTTTTATTTACAAACAAATTTATTTAACAGTTAATCTTGTTTTCTCAATTTATCTCATCATTAAGGAACAAACATTTTGTTTTTGTTTTATTTTAAGTAAATACCGTACGGTATTTCTTTACAGCTAGTAATGTGTTATACTGAATAAAATCGATTTTTTGGTACTTATTTCTGTTTTATTTTAGACTTTGATTATATCAATTTTCTCAGAATTAAATTCTCTACAATTAATGTTTGTTGATTTTATGTATTTATTACCAATTTAACAAAGTTATTGTACATCAAACTTAAAAAAAACATTGTTTCGTGCCCCAATTTTTTGCATTTAACCCTTAATCCCTCAAAAACTACTACAGGTACAGTTCTGAAACCTATTTTATTAGCTTTATCAGGTAAAAATACATAAGAATCCACGATATTTCTTACTTAATTAACCTTTCCAAAAGTTCAGTATGGCTTTATTTTACTCTTTACCCAGGAATTCAGGCGAAATCTTTCGCTAGCTGTAACAAGCTAACGAAGCGTTTTCGGACCTATGTTTATATAACATTTTTTCATTATTTTTACTAGTACAATGTGCTGTAGAAGTGGGGGGAGAACTTCATGAATCACCCTGTATAGTGGATTTTATAGATTTATTTTTTTATAAATTTATAGTAAAAGTTAGATATTAACTTTGCCTTTGATACATGTTAGTACTGATTAATAACTGCATGCTTAATGTTTTTTTGTAGTACACTTAAAAATACATCTATAGTGGATTTTATAGATTTATTTTTTTATAAATTTATAGTAAAAGTTAGATATTAACTTTGCCTTTGATACATTTTAGTACTGATTAATAACTGCATGCTTAATGTTTGTTTGTAGTACACTTAAAAATACATCTATAGTGGGTTTTATAGATTGTATTTTTTTATAAATTTATAGTAAAAGTTAGATATTAACTTTGCCTTTGATACATGTTAGTACTGATTAATAACTGCATGCTTAATGTTTTTTTGTAGTACACTTAAAAATACATCTATAGTGGATTTTATAGATTTATTTTTTTATAAATTTATAGTAAAAGTTAGATATTAACTTTGCCTTTGATACATTTTAGTACTGATTAATAACTGCATGCTTAATGTTTGTTTTGTAGTACACTTAAAAATACATCTATAGTGGGTTTTATAGATTTTATTTTTGTATAAATTTATAGTAAAAGTTAGATATTAACTTTGCCTTTGATACATTATAGTACTGATTAATAACTGCATGCTTAATGTTTGTTTGTAGTACACTTAAAAATACATCTATAGTGGGTTTTATAGATTTTATTTTTGTATAAATTTATAGTAAAAGTTAGATATTAACTTTGCCTTTGATACATTATAGTACTGATTAATAACTGCATGCTTAATGTTTGTTTGTAGTACACTTAAAAATACATCTATGGTGGGTTTTATAGTTTTTATACTATATATATATATATATATATATATATATATATATATATATATATATATATATATATATATTCACATATATATTTGAGCGAGAAACAAAGCAAAATTAACTATGACACAAAAATACTAAAACAGGAGTTCATTACAATGGCCATAAGTATACAATTTTTTAATTTTAGTCATATTGACTAAGTGAACATTGGCGTCGGAAATAAAATTCACTCGAACAAGAAGTGCTCATACACGTACAAAGCCTAAGAAATTGAGTGCGAAACCGCGGGTAACTGCTAGTTAAGACATAAAATGCGTGATGTATTGAACTACAATTTATACAATATTAACATTATATTGCTTATTTTAATTCAATTTTTAATTAGTAAATATTACTGTACCATTTATTGTTGATGAAAACTGCGTTTGTGTTCGAGTTACTTATTGGATTCAAACACAGAAAAAGAATTTCTTAAAATTAGTTACAAAAATAATTAGTTTCATTGCAAGGTGGAATAGTTGTATTAAGAATAAGTATAGTAAATTAGTAAAGAAATTATACGAATGCTATTAAAATATACTGTATTTTGACAGGACTTGAGAGTGATATTTAGTGATAATAGTAAAACCTACATTTCTTTAAGAGTTATGTACACATATCAATATTAACATAGACTATTAACAATTCCTAATCTATATATTTCAATGTCCTCTGTACACAAAAATATGTCCAAACACAACGCAACGGTTCTTCAGCGTGATCTTACACTGTTATCCTATAGTACAGCCCAGACTATGCAGAAAATTGTTAATCTGAAGTGTGACTTGGATAAAACTTTATTTGATACATAAATATTTACTATACGCATGTTAGTGTTACTCTTAAGTATGTTACTGTATACTTAATTTAACTACTTATCAATATATCTGTTTCAAAATGTTCTACGCATTTAGGTTGATATATAAGCCTGTAAAATACATACTATTTCCGTAGTGTTACAAATATTTCAGAGCGCCCATTTTAAAAAGTTGGCAGAAACATCACGATGCTGTACGCCGGTGATCGTTCTGCCTATATGAAGGCACAACATGTCTCGTTAACTATCCTTTACATAAATATTGATACTATAATTAATTATTATAATTTACAGTTAGATAATAAGTTGCGCTTGCAGATTATAAGTTCTAAAAAGCTAAATATTTAATTTATATTCTTAGATTTTGAGCTAACGTCCACTTACAGTTATTCGCATTAATTAAAGCTCAATATTCTGTAATATAATGGGCGTAGTTGCCATGTTACTTCATAACAACAAGCCTAAATCTTAATACACTCGCTCGTTTTTGCTCCTAGAGCTTTGAGTGATATATCATTATAAGTAGGCTATAAGATATTTTCACATGTAAGTCCAATGTTATAAACGGTTATACCAAATAAAGGAAGAACATAAATATTTGATGTTTAGGATGAAAAACTTAAAGCAGTGTAGGGTATATATTTTAATAGCAGTAGTTTAAATCAATGCGAATCTCCCCCCAATTATACCCTATACGGTTGCTCATGATCTCAGCCGTGGTTCTTACACTCTTTTATTTCTAAACACTACATCTGTTTATATGTATTTCTCCTTGGTAATAAAAGTTTAGCAATACATACTAATTAAATCTAACCATGTACTAACCATGTACCGACTGTTAACAATGTCAGCTTCTCAACTCCCTCGTTTATGACACGAATTTCTATGGGTTTCGAGCTCATTTCTCCTTGTGGAAAACACGGTTACTGAAAATTTTGACGAGTCTGCTGCCCAACCCCCTTGCCAACACAAAATATACCTCTGGGTTTCGGAAAATCCCTGGCGAATCGAATTGGTGACACTTTCAAAGTAACCAATATCTTTAGTTATTCGTCTTCTTTTTGGAAGTAACAAAAAAAGTAGTAGCAGAACAATAACAATAACAGTGTATAAGATTATTCAACTGATTGCAACATTTTAAGTAACCTACGTTATTTTACTTGGACGCATTTATATATTTTTTAACTGTAAATATAATAAGTAAAATAAAATTTTAAAAAAATATTTAGAATATGATAAATATAACTTGACTACTTTGTTTGTCTTTGTATACGTATTATCATATATGGTGGTGCGGTACTACTAAAGGGAAAAACCAGTTCATGCCTCCTTTGACAGAGAGAATTTTGACTCGACACTATCATGTCGGCTCCACTGTCTGATGTAGCCCGGAACCGGTTTACGGCAAGAACAGACGCGCCGGAAACTGAAGTCGGCGAAGGGCAGTCTGCAACTTCCGTTTACAGTTACAGCTTACACAGTGAGCGACCTTTGACTGCATGTATTTCGACGTATTCTGAAGCGGGCGCCGACGTTGTGTGAACTGTCACATCTCTATGTCGCATCCCCCCCCCCCCCCCAATATATATAATAATGGGATTTCCAACTGTTTTCAACAATTGAGTTATTACTTTCTCAGTTGTTTCACTAAAACTGAATCTTAAAACAAGCAGATCATATCTCAGATGAAATCTGTCCCTTTACTGAAGTAAACTGTACTAGAGTAGTAAACACCCTTTAATTCTGTTGTTTATCAACCGTTAGTAACACATAAGTACGGTAATACAAATTTTTGTCTTTATACAATATTCTTTAAAAATTATTCGGTTTTCTTTAAAATTTTTAAATTATCAAAGACATTTCTTTCTGCACAGAATAACATCCTAATTAGGCATACAAACACTCAATAATATTAAAACGCCGTAGCTTTATTAAAAACCCAGACAGACTGACAGGCTTTAAACTAAGGTCTGTGAAGTTATCTACCCAAAATAGACTACCCATATTTTTTATGTCTACAGTAAAATATCAGTTATTTTCTGATAGTTCACAATTTAAAAAGTTAGTAATATTAAGCATTTCCAACCCTAATTCAATAGGTAAGCCGACTTTACAGCTGAAATGCAGCTTAACCATATAACCACATAGCTCCATTTCGTGGGAGTGCTCCTTTCTCGCACATGCCAGTGGTCCACGAGGACAGACAGAATAAGGCTTAAAAATCTCTCCTTAAAGAAATACATTTTATGCATGTAATACTTTGTTTCTCGTTACTTCCTATACGTGTTTAGGAAAAATCACTAAATCGCTAGCGGTACCCATTTTACAAAATACTCCTAAAACTAGTTCAACCGTTTGTTTAAGTTTGATTTGATTTTTAGTTTTTGTTGTTTAAATTGTTATTATGCAAACTGTGTAAATAAATTTACTAATTCATCTACATACAAAATTCAATGTAACAACATGGAAAGCCCTTATAATCGCTTTCCAGAAACAGAAGGGTTGGCAAACTAAGTAGGGTTGGCCCCAGTTCAAGGAAGCGTTTACCCAAGTCTGAAACTTTGAAAGAGTGGGATTTCCAGAATAGTCATTTTAAGATTTGAACATGTTTATACTAGAACAGCGGATGCATTTTATTGAATGTTAGAGGCATTACGTGCCATTGAACATATTAGTCAAAAGGAGCGCTGCTGTTGTGTCCAGCCAGGGATGCTCCTTCTCAGAAACATGCGTCCACGAAAGTTCACAAGTTTTAACTACATAATATCAAAGCAAGACCAGCAACCAGTTGTGACCGCGACTGTGTCTTGTGTTTGGAACACAAAAACATATCATCCATAGTTAGTTACTAGGTAAGTGGACACTTTTTATCATTTCTTAGATTATTACCAGACTGTTTTCTTGTTAATGTAGATCTATAATATACAAACTAATCGTGTTTATGAATCATTTTCGACAGATTGTTTTTCATCCCTTTCTGAAGGCATAATTATAGTTTTTATCAAGGCACATTATTTGTACCTATAAATTGCTGTAGATATAAGATAATTATTTTTTAAATATTTTAATTGATAATTCGTTTTTTTTATTTCATTGAGGTAAAACATATTACCATACATAATGTATAAATAATAAAAATGTGAGCTTAAAAAGACTGAAATTTATTTTCTTTATATTAATAAACGCAGAAATAAAAAACTAAGTATTAATTTTACTCCTGTTATTATGTCTCTACTACTTAGATTATGGTTAACTTTAAACTTCTGTGTGTATAATTCTTTACCAGAGAGTGGGGTACATTTCCTCAAATTAGAAACGGTTGTAACCAATTTTGAAGAAACATTAAACTGCAAATTATTCATATTAAAATTACATATACATTATAGCAAAACAAGCTGCAACGCTAGTCCGTTAAACAGTGAACAACGATGTGGTACAACGCTATTAGTACTATCTTTATTGTTATTGAAAGTTGCTATTTTAACACGTTTTTCCTACTGTGTGTCGAGTCGCCGCTGATACAGGAGATTAAACGATAATGGTGCTCAGAAGCACTTACAGGGTGGTGAAATCGGATTTGGTTGGGATCTTTTGATAATTGAAAAATTGTTAAGAATAATTCTTTTAAGATAAGTTTCCTGAGGACAATAAAAGCAAATATTTTATCTAACTACGAGGATTCTAAGTGTGTAAAGTATGTACATAGGTTATACCTTCAGGAAGTGATATGTTTTCAACAAAAACTTTCTCGCGGAAATTACTTTACGTTATAAATATTTTTTAAACAACACGTAATTTTCCAGTCTAACGACATATATACTGTAAAATATTTATACTTGTCTCAAACAAATTTTCTTTAGACCTGATTTTAATAAACTTATAAATGCTACTTCAAATTCCTACAACTCCTCGTGGAATAATTCTTTTGTCTTCATAGAGGTACTTTACATGGCTTTAACCAGAATTTTGTTTACGAACACAAAACATTATTTCAGTCGAAAATCGATTGCACCAACTTAAAGTAACATAATATAAAGTAAATAAACATACTTTTATACTAACATTAAGCTTTAAATGGTCCATATTTATAATTATATTTTTATAAGGAACTATCACGAGAAAGATTTAAGTTTTGTGTTTGTATCCACACGATATCCCGAGAACGAACTGACCTGTAGTTAAAACATTTAGCACGAAGCTTCATTTCTACACTATGAGGAACATCGAGTTCGATGATGGTTGATGTCACTTCTCTGAATTTGCTGAGCAGATCAAGTACAATATGACATTTTTAAATATAATATTTTTTGGGTTGGTAGGTAGGCCTTTCACTATGTTCTATCGTGTTCTTCAATACTCCGCTGTATCAGTTTGTAGTTAGACAAGGCAGAGTTATGAGTAAATTGATTGATTTATGAAAAAAATATTTGTGTACGTTAAATGTTTTACTGAAAAGTTACTAAAGGACGTTTACTTTTTAAACCAAAAAATTAAAAACCGATTTTATCAAGTTCTCTTTTTTAATAATTTTAATAATTTCTTTTCTGTTCAGAGAACTGTGGCGCCTGGAGTTCGCGAGGGCAGGAGTCACCGCTCTCCTGAGCCCATCCATGTCTCTCGTGACGTAATCCAGCCACTTGAAGGTCGGAGATCAGACGACCATCACGATTATCTAAGCGACCCAGGTGTGGAGGGAATTACTGGACGGGAAGAACTTGTCTGTGTGTGACTCCTGGCGTCGTGTTGGATAATAATATCACTTTCTCCGGTCACGGAACTCATGCTATCCGGCGTTTTCTTGGAATGTTGGAAGGAAGACTTATAAAGATCCGCTTCCAAGGTTCGCTAAGCTCTAGCTTATCCAATTATTCATATTACCAGTGTTTTAGGTTTATCCACTAACGAAAATTATCTGGAGGAGGAATTCAGAAGTTCTAAAACGCTGCAGTTAGTTTTATTTTCAACTGTATACGCTTCGATCACATGTGTAGAGGTGCTGCTACACTGCCTCCAGTGGAAACCGTGTGTAGGACACTGAGATGTGGCATGATCAACACGTGCCCATGCAATGTTAGCTGCAGAAGCTCCAATACCAGGAAGATGTTTCCACAGCACTACGGTCTTCAGTGTCACTTTCCTGAACCTTGCAATTGGAAGGGAGAGTTTTTTCGCTGCCCTACAATGACCACTCACCCATAATCCCAACACACGTAAATTTATTACCTTAAGGCCAATGAATTATTATTACTTGAGAGTTGATTGGTTTTAAGGTTATCATTTATAAGTATTGTTATTATAGATTATTAGAACAATATTACATTTGTAACTTGAGATCAAGACCAGTGCTAAATGACGTAATTTGTTCTCTAAAATAGTTTTATAGCTGAAAATGTTTACGAATTATTAATATAGTAAAACATCTGACGATGTCTACAGTTCACGTGCCGTTTAGTCTACTGGAGCCTGGTGTGTCCGGGTTGACTTGGAACATCAATTGGACCTCGAGCAACGTGACGGGAGTCAGCCTTGTCAATCACACCACACCTGAGTGCTTCGGAGCCAATGTTAAAATATAACAGCTGATCTAATTGGTGTTTTAAGTTTTGTTATTGATGATGGATTATTTGAGAGGATAATATGATTTCGGGAATTTGCCATCTTATATGTTACAAAAGTTGAACACCGGTTCGAGGAATGGAATGTCTCCTTTATCAGGTGTAAAACACCTTAAGACATTACAGTTTTAAGGTTAAGCATGAACAGAATATTTAAATCTAGCAAATATGTGGAGATAAACTCACGTTAAAACACCAAAAAACATAAACGTACACATCGATAGCTGATGTATATTAACATCTGTTCCACTATAAATGTAGTTAGACTGAATAATAGCAACAACTAGCCTTATAATTATAAATATAATTAGTAATTAAAAATGTCAAGGAAGTAGACAATATAATGTACAGAACCATCGCATTAACCCGAGGCGTGGTTGGGGTTTACGGTAGGAAATTTAGCAACCGTAGCGCCGTGATTTACTTTAACCCAAGTGGATTAAGACTATCACATCACATCGATAATATTATTTCATTTATAACCGTCAAAAAGTCACAACCTGAGTAGGACATAATTAATTATGGTCTAACAATTGTATTGTTGTTTCTTATACATTGTCCAATTGTACTTAATATGCACTGCTTTCAAACTTCCTGTATACGGTAATTTATCCACCTTCCACAATCCCACCATACAGAGCCGTGAAAGTGTACACAAAGTACAGTTGTATATACTGTATAGCTCTGTAAGCTGTAGACAGGCACTGGAGATAGCCTTCACAACGTCTAGTCGATAATATTGAGAATACGTGCCTAGACCAACCTCAAGTAGTAAACACCCTCCCCCCTTCCCCGCCAACCGAATTGCTCCGCGTTATATTTACTCTTCAACATTGTATTCCCAGATATTGACAATTGGATTGGTTATTAAGAACGTACAATGTCGCTACACGCACATACTTGTTATATTGACAGGATTGAAAGATAAGTGTTATGAGCATCGTGAGTGAGTTGAGAGGTAAGATCTTTCATCTCAGTGTCAGTGTAGTCTCTTTTGCTAGATAAGATATTCTGTTTTATGTGTAACCAAATAAATAGCCAATCTTGTTTCTTAACAGCCTAATAAAAAAGAAAGTTCTATAGTTTTCATTGGATTCCAAACACAGATATTCCAGTATTGGTGATAGCAGTAGGATTGTTGCTCGGTTCAGCACCCAGACCCCCGGTAACCACTGAGAATCTCTTGTAAACTTTATATTAGGTGTCTCATCATCCATGAAATTAGTGCGGAAAGAGTGACGGCAAGAATACCTCTATACTCAATGCTATCAAGCCACCCCAAATTCCGAGCTCCAATTGAGTAAATGATACTAAGACCATGTTATAATATCTTTTACGCAACTAACAATGTCAGATATTTATTAATATATCTGGTGCAAAATATACACATGACACCTTTTGTTACTGATGTGAAACTGCGTATCATTTTATATTTATATCAATTTCCTATCTGTCCTAATACACGTTCATGACAATGTATGAAAGTATAACTTCTGCACTTGATCGTTCCCAGGCTGAACAGAGCACAAACAAAAAGTAGAAAAATGAAAAAGATGTGGGCGGCATTCCACTCTCAGGCTCGTTGACCGTAGTCGGCCAGATGTTCTAAGGAGTACTTCAAGTTTTATGACTGGGCCCACTGCTCTTTTATTTCAGCTTCAATGTTGCAAGCTCATTTACACATCTTTGATGGGTTTAATTGCTTTGAACAGATGAAAACCCTTAGAAAAATGTAATATACTTCAGATACATGTTATTGCTGTGTTTTAAATTAATTATTAATTTGAAAAGGTACAGAATTACTTCGTCATATATTATAAGAATATTAAAAAGCTTTATATAAATACAATAAATATGTAGAATATTTAAAATTGGTTGCCTATAATTGTGTATTTATTTAATACATTTCTATAAAAAAAAGGCATTAAGAGGTAGTATTCAAGTAGTTATATGGCGTACAGAAAGAGAGTACTAGATATAAAATTTTAGTAATATTTTTATCTTACCTGTGGAAAGAAGAGTCAATTACAGAAACAGTACTACCAGTGTTATTGAGTGAGAGAATTTTCCACATAATTATTATTGCTTGAGTGTACTGTACAGATAAGCGATAACTGGTGGCAGAGAGCCATCCACACGAACGGTACTACCAGTGTTATTGAGTGAGAGAATTTTCCACATAGTTAATATTGCTTGAGTGTACTGTACGGATAAGCGATAACAGGTGGCAGAGAGCCAAGCACAGAACCAGTACTAACAGTGTTATTGAGTGAGAGAATTTTCCACATAATTATTATTGCTTGAGTGTCTTGCACGGATAAGCGATAACAGGTAGCAGAAAGCCACTCACAGAACCAGTACTACCAGTGTTATTGAGTGAGAGAATTTTCCACATAATTATTATTGCTTGAGTGTACTGTACGGATAAGCGATAACAGTTGGCAGAGAGCCAATTACAGAAACAGTACTACTAGTGTTATTGAGTGAGAGAATTTTCCATATAATTAATATTGTTTGAGTGTACTGTACAGATAAGCGATAAGTGGTGGCAGAGAGCCAATTACAGAAACAGTACTACTGGTGTTATTGAGTGAGAGAATTTTCCACATAATTAATATTGCTTGAGTGTCTTGCAGGATAAGCGATAACAGGTAGCAGAAAGCCACTCACAGAACCAGTACTACTGGAGTGAGAGAATTTTCCACATAATTAATATTGCTTGAGTGTATTGTACGGATAAGCGATAACCTGTGGAAAGAAGAGTCAATTACAGAAACAGTACTACTAGTATTATTGAGTGAGAGAATTTTCCATATAATTAATATTGTTTGAGTGTACTGTACAGATAAGCGATAAGTGGTGGCAGAGAGCCAATTACAGAAACAGTACTACTGGTGTTATTGAGTGAGAGAATTTTCCACATAATTAATATTGCTTGAGTGTATTGTACGGATAAGCGATAACTTGTGGCAGAGAGCTAATTACAGAAACAGTACTACTGGTGTTATTGAGTGAGAGAATTTTCCACATGATTAGTATTTCTTGAGTGTACTGTACGGATAAGCGATAACTAGTGGCAGGGTTCTAAACACAGAAACAGTACTACCAGTGTTATTGAGTTAAAGTAGTTTCCACACAATTATTACTGCTTGAGTGTAGCTGTTATTAACTATACGAATAAGCAACTAATGGTGGCGGACATTAAAGCAGTGTTATTGAACGCATCAGCCGTGCTTATAATTATTATTTATTGTTATTGCTCTCAGTGTAGGAATAATTAGTGGCAGTACGTCAGCCACTGGGACACTGCTATTAGGTGATATTTCATAAACGTCTACCTATTGCAAACTCCCTCACGACGGAATTTTTGAGTGATGTTTCGCATTTTCTCCGATCATGACACCAGAATCTAAATCTACCATAATCAAATAATTTATATATGAAAGGAATGCAATATAACTTGAGCTTGTGAACCGACGTAATTTTTTAAATAACCATATTAAACTTAGTACGAAGTTAATACTTGCACATAGCTTTGAAGAGTTCGTTAGTCAGCCTTAACCAAATAAAAATTTTAAAATAACGGTCATTTCCATTCCAGCAAAAACTTTAATTCGAATAATCCCAACATAGATCCAAAACTATATATTTATTTTAATGGTAATTTTAAACGATTTTTATCCTTACAATAATTTCTATATCTCTTAAGTTTTCAAGATGGCGGCCAAACACACTTTTAAAAAGGTATGGTTTCTATATAAGTCTGTTATGCACTATCGGAAAAATAAAAAAATGTTTCAGATTTGTCAGGTAATCTTTCAAAATAATATTTCCAGATAGTGGGCGTATAAAGTTTTAAGTAGTATACAGCATAATGGGAATAATTTTGAACTCTATATGGTACCGAGACAGTATCCACACAGAGCTTGGTCGAGTTTGTGCCAATCTTAACCAATAAAACCTTTAAAGGTTGCTGTTATTCGCATTTGAGCAAAAATTGTATCTAGTCTAATTCATAATAACACCAATCACATACCTCTTTTGATTTTAAAATGGCGGCGGTTTAAAGTTATAAAGCATACAGTTGTAATTAAATTAAGTCCACGTTATTAAAAAGAAACTGATTGGCTTTTAAAAAGGGTTGCCTTGTAATGATTGATAATTATAAAGTTTCTAAATGTTTGAAAGTTACGATTATATTAATAAGATAATATTCAAAGCCATTGTCCCCTCAGTGTCCAAACTAAACACCTAAATTAATAATGCATCTTCAATTTGACATTTAGAGATGACGGCCACATGTGAGCAAGGTGTTCTCCCGGCTGAGCCGGAAGGGACATCAGTGTTATTGTTGTTTGAAATGGTGGCAGCGAGCCAACCATTCGGATATTACTACCTGTGTTATTGCACGAATGGATCGTACTTATTGTTATTAATGCTTGTCATTGTTGTTATAGTGGAAGTAATTAAATTTGTGGCAACAGATCAGACACTCGGACATTACCACTTGTGTTATTGAATGAATCTATCTTGCTTATGCTTATGTTTATTAATACTTGTTATTGTTGTTATAGTGGGAATAATTTGTGGGAACTAGTCATACAGGGTATTACTACCTGTGTTATAGTGTAGTGAACGAATCGATCGTGGTTATGTTTATTAATACTTGTTATTGTTGTTATAGTGGGAATAATTTGTGGGAACTAGTCATACACTCGGGTATTACTACCTGTGTTATAGTGTAGTGAACGAATCGATCGTGGTTATGGTTATTAGTGCTTGTTATTGTTGTTATAGTGGGAATAATTTGTGGGAACTAGTCATACACTCGGGTATTACTACCTGTGTTATAGTGTAGTGAACGAATCGATCGTGGTTATGGTTATTAGTGCTTGTTATTGTTGTTATAGTGGGAATAATTTGTGGGAACTAGTCATACACTCGGGTATTACTACCTGTGTTATAGTGTAGTGAACGAATCGATCGTGGTTATGGTTATTAGTGCTTGTTATTGTGGGAATAATTTGTGGTAACAAATGAGACAGTCACACTTTACTTGCAGTAATGTAGATATGGGGGAAGAGTTGATTCAATGCGAAAGCTTAGTTTAGTTCTAGTTTACCTTCCTATTAGAGCAGCGTCTGAAATCAGACGCTGTCACAGGCATGACTCCTGGAATTTGGAGTCATGATCGCCTGAAGAAACCCAGTCTTTATACGCCTAAACAAAGTCTCTTTACATAGTTTCGACATCAGAGACACCAATACTACAAAATATACGGTAATTTAGGTGAAGAGGTATTCTCATTCTCTCATCAGGTGCACAACTGAGTGCACTAGGATGTTTTATTGAAAGCTGAGATCAGCTATTTACAAGGTACTCTGGTGGGTTAGAGCTGTTCTGAGTTTACAGACAGTTTTGAATTCATGTAAAGTCCGAATGTCATTGTCTAACATGGACTACATGGACGGACTTTGCTTTTCTAAAAAGCCATTGTCGTGATTATGTTCCGTTAGTAACGATCGATCTGCTACCACCCTAAACAAGAATTCGCCGTACCAATCAATGTCAGGGATTCTCGTACTGTCTTACGATCAAGTAGTCTCAATGCAAATCTATTACTCCTAATAAATATTTTTGTAATAACTTCTTACACTGCAACTGCATAAAATTTACAGTATTGATAAAAATTAATAATATTATTAGTAAATGCATACCTTTTTCAGTATTATATAGGTGTATACACTATGATATCGATGTATTTTACTGGACTATTTAATGTGGTCCCCGCCTTGTCCAGAATACGCCACTCCACAATTAATTGTATAAAACAATCATTATGGTGGGCTTCTTCTGGGCAAGATCTCACATCAGGTACGTTCCTGCAGAAACAAATTGCGGTACATCCAGATCCACCATTTCCGGTCAACAGTTAATGTACATATGCAGGAAGCACATTCCGCGGTTGACTCCGCGATTCCGGTTTGTCTCAGACCACCGACATCAAGAGGGAAACCGCTCCAGCTCCGGACAGGTAATAGTTTAATGGGTCCTGGCTTGTTCCGTGTAACCGTGATTATTACATTTGTAATAGCGCAATTTCAAGCAACCGTGATTACATTATTAGTCACGCCCCTGGGCCTCCTAATTATAGGAGTTATTGCTGCTTTATTGCAGTGGTTTTACAAACTCTTATACTTCATTAAGGACTAGTAGCTCTATTCAGACAGTACTGGTAGGAAATCTTTAGTTATTTTTTTTTATTTTCGGCAGATTTTTCTTTATGATTTAATATATAATCTTCCTGAAGATTTGGTTATGAACATGTAATAACCCAACTGTACTAGTCTAAAACGATTACAGTATATTTCACTTACAAAGAGTGGCTGCTGACAAGCTTTTTGGTTTAACGTTTGTTTTTGACGATGGAAGGTTTGTAGATTTTACCGGATACTTCCGCGGCCCTTATGAGAACATGACTTAACGTCCAACATCTTGAAATAAATAAACACAAATTTTTCTCCTATTCCTTGCGGGCCGTCTCCCTGGGAGCGTAGCAGAATCAAACCCCGCCACATCCACACGCAAACTTTGTTTAGGTAAAGTGGCAAAAACTGTAACAAATAGACCCACCACAATACAAACATATTTTCTTTCACCAAAAACTTCCTAAATTTCAACATTTATTAGTGACAAATTATGAAAACATAAACAAATGAGAGGAGGTAATTTTTGGCAATTCGTATGTGGCAGGTTTTGATACTCACTTAAGGATATAGAGGGTTTTGAAAATTAAAATGAATTTAACTAACGATTTTGCTCCATAGAGTTGTAAAACTAACAATTTTTCAGGAATATAGTCAACACATAAAGGTATAATAATATAAATTCTGTCGTCAGAGTTAAATTTCACAACGTTTACATTTAAACTAGGTTTTAAACCAAAGGTAACATACTTATGAGCAAATATTTGCGATAGCATCTTTTTAGAATACTGTTTTTCACTACAAAACTTCAAGTTTGTAGTCTTCAATTTCCTCTAATACGTCACCATTGTCGTCTTCTTCTAGCGTTTTTTCTATATTTCGATTTTGATTTTCTCCTCTTGGAAGTAAAATTGAAGAGACTCTCCAATTATCTCCTAAGTATGTTGAGATCAGTTTAGCAACATTCCTAATATCCATGTGTTTTCTTTAGACTCACCTCCTTTAATTTCACAATCAGCATCATATTTTGATGTGTAATTTGGTGTGTAGTTACTTGCCTGAACGGTGTCTCTTCTATAAGCAACTTCGCCTTTTACAACAACGGCAGTTTTTTCTTTATTCTCCTTTAAAATCATTCGTTTGATGCGATTGCCTAGTTTTGTTGTGTACCTTTTCAGATTCACTTTTAAAATCATAGACTTATTATGTCACTGCTAATTTGTGAACAGTGCATGGTTTTGCTAGGATATCCTCATACTATTTTAAAATTTCATAAAAAGCACCATCTTTTAACTGGTGCACATGTTTTTGAGTTACCAACATTCGCTTTTTCTCCATCTCTTTTTCGATTTTTTAGTGCTCATCCAGATACAAACATGTCGAACACACATGTTTTTGGTTAATCAAAACCAAAGTTAAAGTGCGTATGGATTACTTCTCGAAAAAAGATTGTTTCACTTTCAATTCCAGGTCAGCAGAAAAATATTTTAAAATGTAAGGACCAAATGTCAAATTTTGCATCCACCTTGTCAGACTGTGTTGTAGTCTATCTGAAACTATATGGTATTATATTTATTATGAAGGATTTGTTGCCAGCTTAGGAGCACCTACATACAGGCTACACAATTCGGACCATTTGTTCTTGTCTCTTATAAATGATGTAACATCCATCTTGAACTATAACTGGTGATGTTAGGACCTCTATTGGTCATAAGAGTGACAGGCCATTTAGTTCTGCTGTCAACCGTTAACTCTGCTGTACGGTTGAGTTAAATCGGCCCCGTGCTTCAGGACAAAAAGACTGTAGTCGTATTTACTCCTGAAGAATCCTTCGTTCTCTTTTTATACGATAAGAACAGTTGGGTGTAGAGACAGACGTGTATGATCTTGGTGTTCCCAAATTTCAAGAGGAACTTCTCTGAATCCTTAAGTTGTTAGAAACCTAGAACGAGACTCGGTTTTTTCGGTGATATGGATCGTCCTATTTGTAATGACAAACATTCTTGTATAATGCTTTACTAATCTTTGGTCCGAAGCCATCTCGAATATGCCGCCATTGTGTGCAATGGAGGCTGAAGTTAAGGCAATTATAGTAATTGAGGCTATGCAAAGGAAATACCGTTCAAGGATGGTCTGATACGAAAATATCTGCGACTTTCTGTTCACTCGGCTCATCGTATTGTATTAGTATTGTTTTATATATCAGAACTCATCTCTACAGCCTGCCAGGATAAAATACAGTTATAAGTGTATAAGAGTTCAGTGGAACACTTTTTGGAAGATAAAACCCCCATGTGAACTGTATATAGGGAAACATGTTTACTTTACCTCGTCTAGTAGCGGTATTTAAATTCCCTAAATATAATGTATTTAAATAAGCACCAAAGGTATTTTAATTAACGCATCTCTAAAAAAAAAAATTATACGCCGAATAATATCATAAGTGTATATAATTACGACTAAACTAAGTTTTCTAGTATTGTAGCATGATCTGACGCAATATATATATATATATATATATATATATATATATAGATATATAGTTTAAAGTTAGCTTGAGTACAGAAGATTAGAGTATTGCGATAATAGTATTTAAATTATTAATATTGAGATCTTTTCACGTTATTAATAAACAATAAAGCCAAACAGCTAGACTTCCAATTATGTCTAGTAATATAGTAAAATTATACGTTTGTCAAATGACTTAATTTACACTCTGACGATTGGGACTATAATAAGCGTATTTCATAAACATTTTATTAATTTTGATTTGAATTTCGGAATTATAGATACTTGTATGTTAAATGTTGGAGAACAAACGGATAAACAACTTTGGAGTGCACTCTTTGTTAAGTATGTTCGATTGCACGAAACTAGAACAAATCGTGGAAATTATCTCTTAGAGGAGAGGAAAGCGTAAACTTTTACTGCCTCTCTTTCTCTCTCCCTCTCGCACACAGCCCCTTACATCCGAAACATATCAAAAGCCGAGCTAAAACGATTAGTCGGCAATCAAATCGAAAATGGCTGTCGAAACTTCCGAAATCAGTGCCCGCTTCCGTCAATGGCCCAGACAAAGTGATCTTAGCTAGTTTTAAGACTTACACTCCCTTCCCTTGATTTTGCCGATGAGAAACTGGAAGCGCTGATGGGAAGCCCAATCAGGGAGCATTCTGGTGAGATAAAAGTGAACTAATTGCGAAAGCTTTCCTGAAATGAGGTGTTTCGTCTGATGCTTGTCTTTGAACGATTTTTCGTAGTTTTCTTCCTTTAATGACGGCAGACGATTATTTAATGAAACCTCTTGAAATGTATAAACACAAACTTACATACTTGTTTCTTTACTGCATAACGATGACAAAACAAATGTACTATTACTCTTCCTATTTGTATTGAAGTTGTTCTATACAACTTAGAGCTTATCTATCTTCTTAAGACTTACAAGGTCGGTATAATTAATTTTCAGGATCACACCTAATCGACGCATTGCTAATACAATACAATTCTTGAAATATTTCAGCCTTGTTGTAGGGAATTTTCTTCAATCAACACATTTTACATGTAAAGCCGCTCACGTATCTTTCAAAATGTAACGTATCAATCAATATGTTCTATGTAAACAAATAATACATTCAATTTAAACATGTCGTGACGAATTGTCGGTAGTACGAATGTTGAACTATAGATAAACTACAGTATCCTGCTACAGAGGTCACCAGTTAAAATGTCAGGAACTTTCTTTCAAAGTGTTAATTTCTTATACGATTAGAAAATCAACGTGCTTTATTATTTACTACATCTTATTTCACCAGTGTGTTTCTTGAACAAATAACTAAATAAGTAAGTAATATAAATTATATTCTTATAGGCCTATATTAATAAAACTCAAAATTAAATTTGCTCAATCAATAGCAAATACCTCGCAATTTTTCCAAAATCGAATTAACTAACTAAATCAATTATATTTCTGAACGAAAGCCTGGCCCATTTCAAGTACGTACCAACCAAGTAAATTGGACAAGTACTAATAGGCCTCTCACAGTAAAAATCTCAATTTGACATGACCTATTATATACAGCTTCCACAACGTTTGTCATATGATTAAATAATAAGTGAAATGTACGAGTATTAACAACACCTGTTGCAATTCGCCCATTACATGTAACTGTTTCGTGACTTGTTGGTTAGTATAAACTAAGTAATTGATACGATTACTGTATGGTAACAGTTTAAAATTGACAAAATTCAATTTTAAAAGTAAAAAACTGAACAATTTCATAAAATTTTAAAATGTACTGAGTGAATTTTCTAAATTTTTGCACGTTTGATATAAGAGTGTGTTGCGTTCTATGTTTCAAAAACTTTTTTGTTGCTCTATAGTTCTTATCTATTATTTGATAATAATTAAGATATACTCTTGAAGTCACAATTATCTAACAACAAAATTATATGTGTACAAATGAGCAGAGAAATCTATGTATCGATTGAGTTTTCTGACTATTTCTATGATAAAGTTATGGTGGAACGTATTCCTGAAAATCCTTGTAGTTTCAATTTTCAATGTTTTTACTATTTCATTAGATATAAAATGTATTACTAACTTCCACTAGTTAAAATATAAAATGATTTTATTGTGTTCATTCTAGTACTTGGGTAAACACTGCTAATGTTTTTGAATCAACGATTTTGTGTCCAAGGAACGAAGGAGCAAGCTGTAAACTAAAACGAAGTTAACCTTACTGGTAATTACTACAGTTCAATTAACCTCAAAATGTAGGGTATTTTTATGTTTACTTTATCTATTTCTAATAGTTTTATCTTAATTTCTAATGCTATAAGAGAATAGACATTACAACTCTGCTATCTTGAAGTTCCATGAAAAGTACAGAAATATTCAAAACTTCATTTTAATACTGCTTTGAAAACGAGAAAGAATTTTTAAATTGTACCGTTTATATATATATATATATATATATATATATATATATATATATATATATACAAGATCATTAATTTTGTACAAAAATGTAATATTATTAATTGTAAGTAAATTTTAGATGAAGCATATCGTATATAACAGTATAGCCCCAATTTTACTTAAAGAACAATTTTGATTAAGAAATACAATCTCGTATACTATTTATAGTATTTTGAATTGTTTACGATGCTATCTAAAAACACAAATTCGTAACGAGAAAACGGACTCTCCTGTTATTTTAAAATAGTCTCTCAATTTATAACCATAGCTTTACAAAATAAGTGCGTGGTTGTGTGCGTGTGTGTGTGTTCGTGCGCACATTTGCGTGGGTGTTTGTGTGTTCACGCAGATAATGTTATCTAAGTATTTCACTTTTATCGTATATCAAGAAGTTCTGTACCAGAGTCAACTATACTGGAGCTACAGCACGTTTCTTGGTTACAACCCGCACCGTGATATACCAAACACAGTGATTGCATCGACTTCAACAATGCATACGTTCGATTCCAAAATTTAAAAATCGGGTTATAAACTTCTCTCAAAATTTCACCCTTGATCATTTCATTTTATGACTCCACTTCAATAGAGATTTGTGAAAACTACATGTTGTCTGGAACCATAATTCAACAACTCGTAGAACAAATTTTCTACATTAAGTAGCAATCCTATTTTACGAAGTGCTGTTTATAATGATACTGCTTATGACATATTTTAATTGTTTCAATCAGATATACAAGTGTTGAGAAAATTAAACTTCAATCAAATATGAGTTAGTTTTTTGAGAGTACTGCTGTTATAATAAAAAAAATACAAAACTCTGTACAACATTAATTTCAATTAAACAATCTTTAAAACTAATACTAATTATAGAAATAAAGTCACTTCCGGTATTAATATGTTGTAGCCCAATTCTGGATTTGGTAAAAATTATCATACTAGAACTTTGTATCATTGACACAAATCCAATATGTTCTAAAATAATCGATAAATCTCATACAAAGGTTATCCGACTTTGCTTACCTAGAAGCAGTTTGGCATTTAGTTGAATACCTGAGGGACTATCTGAAATATTATATACGTTTTTGTGAGAAAAACGTTCTTTCACAAATTCTTGTTCATGAAAGATATTCCCTATTAGGGCACTGGCAGATAAAACTAAAAAGGAAAAAAGAAATAAGACGTTTGGAAATTGTTAAGATTTGGATAAGTCGGACCTTTGATGTAATGTTTTTTATCTGGAAATTTTAAATTATATTTCCACGCAGAAACATCATAACGTAATATAAATTATCGATAATAAGAGCAGATAATCGATGATCCAACTATCGATATTCCTACAGTACCGGAAGTTACACAGTCGTACTCTACCTTACAAACGCCAAGCAGACACGTGCAATACAGCACCGACAGAAGTTGTACTGAAGGAATATAAACCACAGAAAGCTTAAAATAATTGATTGTAGATAAAACAGCGGTTTGCGGTAAGACTGAGAATGTTGCGTCACTATTTCTGTCTGATGCCAGTATCAGAAATACTCGTATACACTCAGTCAACGCTTTAGTCTACAGTTTCCTCATATTCACTAGGTGACGGTGTACAACACCCGTAGGGAACACTTCTAGAGATATTAAAGCTCCTGGGAAGTTTATACTAAGCATGAATATAAAAGTTTTCTTTTTATGAACAACAATCAACAAATATTTTCTTTCGGAACTATACAGATACCCAAAAATATTCAATAAAGCACGTCCTACAGTCCGTGCACTGCATTAGGAGATCGGAGGGCGGGGGAGGGGCTGTAATGTTTCAATCTAAATATTTACTTAAGAACGGTTTGTCGTAATAGAAAAACACCAGAGAACCCTAATATTTTATTTTTGTTTGTCACTTAATTCAGGACCTACAATCAATACAGCGAATGTTATTTTATCTTTTGAACCCTGTTACTTCAAATGTAGGCATTTACAGACCATCGTTTGCAGAAAGAAAAATCGAATACCTACCTTTAGAATACTCCGGAGAGAAATATCTACACGTCACAATATAATTCTGAATTACATAGTTTGGAATGTAAGAGGTTGCTGCTCGAGATATATAAATAACAAAAGGCTTTATAAACGTAGATCATATTACGTCTCGTTTGGAGAATTTCATTCACTATAACATTTTAAATCTGGCTCAATAATTTATTTCAAGGCACGAGGGAACCTGAGATCAATATTTTAAAAAGACAGAAGACAGGCGGACTTGATATCATTTTCTTATTTTTTTTAGAAAACATTTTATATGAGGGAGGAATATGTTTACTTAAAATAATTAGGTATTACTAGCAGTTGCCCGCGGCTTCGCACACAATTTCCTGTTGAAAAACAGTACACTATATTTACGTCCAGTCGTTTAGGAGGAGTTCAGTCACATACACACGAACACAAGAAATATATATATAATAATAGTAATAATAAATATTTTATTCCATAAGACATTTTTACAAGAAATGTATCGGAATCGTCAAATTTAGAGAGCTAAAATTTTCCATACACTACCACAAAAGTCTCTTTCATACATACATAGTTTGCCGTCACACTCTCTCACTCATTCGAATTGTCCCACTCTAGTCCCTAGTCAGCCTGCCAATCGAGTCTCCCAATCAAATGCCATAGACTCGTCCATGTTGTAAAACGCGTTTGCGACTAAAGTTGATTTCAGACGAGCTTTAAATGCCATCGGCATTGGGGCATTTTTTACCGAATTTGCTAATCTGTTGAGAAAGAGAACTCCTGCCTGGGAAGGCAAACGTTCAAACAGTACCGTCCTGTGTGCCCCAGTTCGGTAGTTGTTCCTGCCTCTAGTTACATAACAGTGTGCGTCACTACCTCTCATGGCAACATTTAGATTTAAAGAAAAGACAGGTCTCTAAATTATAGAAGCAGGGCAATGTCAGCATTTTTAGGTCTTTGAAAGCTTGTCTACACGACTCTCTACAACGCAATTTCGCAATTATTCGGATCGCTTTTTTTTGAAGAATGAAGATTCTTGAGAAATTTGAGTTTACGCAACCTCCCCACAAAGTTAATCCGTAGGATAGGTGTGGGTAGATTACTCCATAGTACGCCGTCATCAATATCTGGGTCGGGCAATACTCGGATAGTTTTCTCAAAATATATATTCCTGAGGATAGTTTTGAGCAAACGTGGTCTACGGGACAGTCCCAAGTCAACCCTCGAGCAAGATGTATTCCAAGGAATTTTGTTGTGTAGACCTCTTGAATCTCAGTTTTAGAGAAGCTAATTCGACCCGAAAATAACGAAGGATGATTGAAGTGATTTACGAATAGCGGTATGGACTATTTGTACCATATGAGGCAATCAGCACAGGAAATGAATTCCAGACCATCTTGATTATTTAGATGGACGGAGGGTAGAATCGCACCGTGTTGAGGTGTCAGTATGTACTGAATGGGCTTTGGACAACCTTTGACAGATCTACTGAAAAAGTTATTCTAGTGAAAACTTTTTGGACTATTTGTACCATATGAGGCAATCAGCACAGGAAATGAATTCCAGACCATCTTGATTATTTAGATGGACGGAGGGTAGAATCGCACCGTGTTGAGGTGTCAGTATGTACTGAATGGGCTTTGGGCAACCTTTGACAGATCTACTGAAAAAGTTATTCTAGTGAAAAATCATATTTTAGTGGTGAACCTAGGAGCCTCATTTGTGACTTCATTGTGGAGACTCATTGTGTGTGGCTGACCATCCCGGAGTCACCTGAAGTGACTCAGCAGCGGTCAGTGAGAAAAACAGCGTTCCCCATTCAATATTACTATATCATAATCATTAATAATGATTATGACATTCTTTTACTGTCACTACATACAACTTCAATTACACTAATCGCACATAATAAATTTGAAATTCAGTTATTACAGAAATTCTGAGTTAAGTTATATAATTTATATTGAGAACTAAACTTTATTTCAATCGTACTTTTCACCAAATATTTATCACTTGATAAATCAAGAACAATAGAAATTATAAATCAATAGCAATTTCACGTTATTGATTGTGCAATCTTTTCTGAACAATGAAGAATCCTAAGAACTATAATAAAACATCTCGAGGACTACAATGGGATATACCAAGTACTACAATGGTTTACCTCATTGCAGTCTTAATTGCGGCATACTACTGTATATTAAGGAGTAATTTAATAATGATTGTCATTAAACACACATAATTATTTAAAAATAATGTATACCTTATTACATTTACGTTCATTACATAAATTTAATATACAGTGTATGCATAGCAATCAGATTTATATACTTAACTCCTATAAACTGTTCAAATGTTGAGTAAAGTGACTACGTAAGAAATTTAAGTTACTTAGAATATTAATACAAAAAATTTATTTGTAGTCTAAATTGTGGAAACATTAAAAATAGAACATAATACCTTCAATGGGTAAGATCCCAATCACAGTTTTTTTGTGTATCTCAAATTGACTAAACTCTGTACTTTTTTGTAAACTTTCCATTTGCTTTAAATATGTTAACTACGAAAGTGGCTAGAACCCTGAATTATAATTCATAATTCACAAACGGCTTTTAAAGCCTATTGTTTTTCATTTAAAAGAAACAAATGTAATGCTACAATCAAACAAAATTTCTTTGGTTTCGAAGAGACAACTCTGAACAAGTTTAAAAAACTCGATAGAACAAAAATGATATGGAAATATAAAATAATTTACTACAAGAATAAAATGTTAGTTCCTTTATTTAAAGTAAATAGGCTTTTAAATCATTGGTAAACCTAAGGCTTTAAATAATATACCTTGCCAATTGCCGCCTTTTATAAGCTTTCGTATGATTTACGCAAGTTTGTTTAAAGGAAATTACAGACAGTGAGTGGTTAACAGGTTGACTGCGGCACATGATCAGTATGAGAGTAGGCCTACTCAAGATCACTCGGTATAGAGCTGTAGTGAAGATGTTAGATAGTGAGACCGCCGTATACATTGTTAGTACTACTGCACACATCCTAATATTCCAAACTATCCCTGAAGGATCTTTAGCAGATTGCAGTCTCAGAATGGAAAACTAAAGCATTTATCTAACTAACTATTGTCGTTGAAGCTGTGTATGAAAAAACATCACTATCGTATCTGAACAATCACAAATGCAAAAATGATAATAATTAAAAATCTAGTAATCCCAAAAACCAGATTACATACGACCCCGAAAAGTGCACCAATCCAACATTGAACAGTCAGTTAGAGAAAGTACGTTGAGACTCACAGCGCACTGATTGCGTGCAATTGTATGAAAAATACAGTACTTGGGAACAATAATAATGCGGCAACAATGCCACGGGCAACAGGCGCGTACAATACGGCGTTGTGCAATGGTAGCTTCTGGTTTCATAACCACGCACACGCAGTAGTATGTTGAGACATCCGTTTAAAAAAAATCAACATCAAAAGATCATTATTTTATCCTTATTGTTGGCTTATGAAGTTTTCACTAATGTTAAACGGTTATTGATTATAATAGTGATGACTGCCAACACCATAACCGTAGGTGCTCTGTAGTGTGTGAGGTGTAGCCTTTCGAAGAGTGAGATTAGTAATTTGGTAGGTGCAATTGTGAGATATTGGTGATGCATCGGTTTCAGGTTGCCTTACTTTTGTTTAATATTGCGTCAGACTTTTAAAATAATTTCCGTAAAGACAAATACTTTTTTGATCACTTAAAGCTTTGTTACGGACTATCACGCAGGATGGCCTGTACAAAGCAATGATCATCCAGGACACCCATGTCTTCACAGTCCAACCCCCAAGTAGCTCGATCAGGATCACATCTCTACTTATTACGAATGGCTTCTATACCGAGGTCTCATTTTACTCCTACGATTATAAGAGAGGAAAATACGAGTGTATTCGACCAACTCTTGTTGTGGTGTTTACTGCAACAATATACCACAACAAATCAACATCACTGCTTGTCATCCACCAGATGTTCCAGCTCACTGACAAGTCATCCTCCAGTTTCTCCCCAGTTTCTCTCTCCGACTGTGGCTACTCACCGGAGATGTCCCTCATTACCTGGTACTGGGAGGCGTATCTGATGCTCTCTGTTTGGACCCGATGAGCCGACGCATACAGGCTCCAAAAAGGCAAAAAGTAAATCACCATGATTTCTCCGAACCTCTACAGTTCTCCTTTGGCTGGATCTTGCGCTTTCATAAATTACTACCGACTCTTATTTTACTAATTTTTGGGTATTAGAGAAAGGCGCAGTTGTGGACAGTAAGAAAACCACCCTCCTTTCGAAATCGTTTCTTGGTCCTCATTGTACCAGATGTTTTATTCCAATTCTCGTCTCCGGACAATCTTTGGTCCAAGCGCATTGTTAGAACATGAGAAATACGAATATAAAAGGTGAAAGCCTCTAATATTTCCTATATTTGCAACGTTTTGGGTCGTAATATGGCCTTTTGGTATCTTTAATACAAAATGTAATACCAATATTTACAGCTGTAAGAGTTTAATACCCACAGTTTCTATAATGGTCTAACTCACTTTCCTCCTCAGTCCATTTATTTGGAAATCCATTTGTCTTACACTTGGATTTTGAGTCGGAGTTAGAAATAGCGCAGGTTCACATCGAATCAATTTCATTACTGTTCCCACGCTATTATCATTTTATTTGATATAATCTCACAGGCCAGTAGTTCGTGCGGACAGACTGTACAGTCTAGTAAGGAGACCTGTGTCTCCTAAGAGGAACGCTCATTGAAAAATTTCGGTTTTTTCATAAATCCGGTACTGTCGAATAGGCGTGTAAATAGTATTTTTAGCGAAAAATCGGACAAAACAAAGTTCAAAGTTTTCGATGTTTAAAGTAACAGAATGTCAGTGTAACAGATATCGCGAGTAACACGATAGCCACCAAATAGTCCAGCAGACATCTCATGGAGAGAGGGATATTTTTGGCGCCCTCCTCCCCCCCTTCCCACCGTGACACAGTAACACGTCACTGTCAACTGAGCTTCGACGTGTGGGCGCGACAGACCAAGTATTTACTCTAGCTAACCTCCGAGTGTTAAGCCCCTGTCGACATCAAAGGTACTCAGCTGTTTATCGGAAAAACCTTGGCCCACGCTTGAACCATGTTCCTTTTTTAAATAGTTATTAATCTTTAAAAATGTTTATGCTACTTCATAATAGCAATACAATTTCCTCTTTCTCAGATATTTGCTATCTGATAAGAGTAAACGTTAAGTGTGTTGCAATGTATTATTTTGGTCTTTTTAGTTAAAAAGACCAAAAATATCAAAATTTTAACTTACCCTTCAGTCGCAACTCATTAGATAAAGCAGATTTTCCCAGATATATTACTGGGAAATTAACTCATAAATAAAACAAGTTTTTGTACAAAGTCTGCCATAAATTATGCAATTCCAGAACTCAGAACTCAGAACTCAAAAATCTTTATTTTTACAGTTTTTCAACCATACAATAGTGTCAACCAAAAATAAACGAAGTAATCCAGTACAACAGTAATTACATATGATTATCACATTGCACATTTTCTATGGGTTACAATAAGAAAAGAGCTATCTACAACTAGCTCGTTCCCCATACCTATTTACATTCAATTCGTCATCAGGACAAGAAATCCCCGATGCTGTAACAACACCGCTGTAATAGAATTTTCTTTACCCCCGTTTGCGAAAGAATTGAAATTATTCTCTGACTTGAGCTCCCCCGGTAGTGCATTGTAAAGCCTGATCCCATTATAATTTAAGGTGGTGTTCATAAAAAGCAGTTTTATATGCCTAGGAACAGAGATTTTTTCCCGATTCCCGGAGATCGTAGATGTGTGGAAGAGTGTCAGACTTGAACAAAGGTAAGTTTCTATGGACATACTTGACAACATGTAGAATGTAAATTGGATGGAAAAGTTAATATGTTGTTGTCAGTAAAAAGAGGTTTGCAAGAAGAACGCCATGATTTCCCAAATATTATTCTAATTGCTTTCTTTTGAAGCTTGAATAATACTTTGGTCCTTGTGCACTCAAAGCCCCAAATTTCAATGGCATATGATAAAGAAGGATACACAATGCCATAATAAGCAGCTAGTAAGACATCGGTACCAGCGAAAGCAGACAGGCGCCTCAACACAAAGATTCCCGAGCTAATCCTTTTACAGACCGCATCAACTTGCTGAGCAAAATTAAGATTTTCTGTCAACGATGATCCCAAGAAACTTAATGTTAAGACATGGTTCGATTGTATCATCCCCAATTTGAAACATTCTGTTATCATCACTGACAGAACTCGCAATCTTAAAATCAACGACTTTAGTTTTTTTTCACTGTTTAAGAGTAAGCGGTTCTCCTGAAACCACTGCATTAAAGCACCTGTCTCCTCATAAATAGCAACCTCAAGTTCATTGTGATGCCGAGCTGAAATTGAAAAGGTAGTGTCGTCTGCAAAAAGGCAGACTTTTCCTCTAGTGACCTGTTTTGGGTAGCTCATTCACAAAAAGAAGGAAGAGAATGGGACCAAGCACCGACCCCTGGGGAACACCCCCAGAGACCAATGCCTGTGACGACTGAACCGATGTTAGACAGCCACTGCCATCCACATAAGGTACTTGAACCAATTGACCTCTTCCACCAAGATAGCTAGAAATCCACGAAATGAGCGACACCCCTTAGTCCAAGACAGCCTACGTAACAGGATGTCATGATCAATCATGTCAAATGCTTTTGACAAGTCGAAAAAGATCCCAGTACTTTTCAAGCCAGAATCCAGGACTGAACCACAGAAGAAACCAAACAATGCATGGCATCAGATGTCGATCTATTCTTCATAAACCCAAACTGGTTCAAAGAAAACACTTGGTTTGAATTCATGAATGACAGGAGTCTTGTTAGGAATATGCGCTCAAATACCTTAGACAATGTGGAAGTGAGCGAGATGGGCCTATAGTTGTTACAGTCGTCTCCTTCTGTCCCCTTTTATGAACTGGTCTTATAATTGCATTTTTTAGTGATGAAGGGAACTGACCCAGGTTTGAATGACAGATTTATAAGATACGTAAGAGGTTTGACTATTGCATCAGCGACATGCTTCAATAGCTTTGGAGAGATTTCATCAGGTCCACAGAACTTTTAGGCTTTAGAGATCTAATTTCCCTCATCACCTCTTCTTCTGAGGTAGGAAAAAATGAAGAGTGTTTTACTAGATCATTTCCGGCTGTACAACTCCGTGCGACGACCCAATACTACTGCCTGTAGACATTGGTTGACCGACACTGGAATAAAATGAACTAAACGCTTCAGCCACCAGATTGGGTTCCACCATCTTGGATCCTTTCTCGTCAGACAGATGGATGAAATAAGTTTCGCTCACTGTTGGATGATTTAAGGTCGTTTAATGATTTCCCACGTTGTCTTTGTTTTGTTGGTAGACTTCTGGATCCTATTTAACACAGCATCAGACTTGTGCTTACGAATCTCCTTTTTGTACATCCTTCTCAGTTGCCGGTATTCAGATCGGAGAGGGTGAGCTGCTTCTAGATGATTCGAGTCAGAATAGAGAGAAAGCAGCTGATCCTTCATAGATAACAGTTGTGGAGTAAGTTTAGGTTTCAAAGTTGAGTTTCTACCTTTAATAGACTTCCTGAGTAAAGGGAAAGAAATATCAAAATAATATTTCAACTTATTCATGAAGACATCAAACAATGTATCAAGATTACCCAATTCAAAAACTTCACTCCAAAGCTCCCTTTTGAGATGAAAGTGGAAACTACGAATATTTTGCGGTGTGAATTGACGTGATAACCTGTACAAAGGGCCAGAGTTCAAGTCAGCGACAGAGAGGTTAAAAGTAGCTAACTGACCATGATGATCAGATAATGCGGTTAACACAACCTCACTGTTTGTTGTCCAGCAAATTTACTTCTCAAGACGAACTTTATCTGAGTTTTTATTGCACCTTTTTACCTTATAAATTAATAATATTCAAATAGTAACGTCATACTACACGAACTAGCAAGCATGAACAGACGAAATACGTTTGGTATAATCCACAAACAGGCTATTGTTCTGCCATTAATTATTAAAAAAACCGATAGCACCTTCTGGAAATCGTACATTTGTCCGTCCGTCTGTACGATAACTCTCGACAGAAAGGTCCTAAGTGCAAAGAAGAACGCTATTGGTATTTTGGTCGAAGTCCTTTCGTCTATGCGATAGTTCGTCGCTTCGTTTTGTCGGGTCATTCGAAACAGCGATAAATCGGTTTACCTTACTTACCCTTTGATAACAAGGAAAGAAGTAATTCTGTAATATGTTCTAAATAATGAATTATTATCAACAACTCGT
The DNA here is from genome assembly GCF_021130785.1 of Homalodisca vitripennis. Lineage (NCBI taxonomy): Eukaryota > Metazoa > Arthropoda > Insecta > Hemiptera > Cicadellidae > Homalodisca > Homalodisca vitripennis. Next base: position 107,548,208 of record NC_060208.1, read on the forward strand.
TCCGTGCCAAGATGGACTAGTGGCCTCATGTAGATCCGATTGTTTGGCATGACCGGATCTCCTTCAATACCTGTAACGTGTTTCAAACTATATTTCAGATTGTAGGCCTTCCTTCACTGTTATCGGTTATTGGGCTACTGATTGATGACAATTGGTAAGAAACAGCAGAGCCCAGCCACTAATATTAGTTGTTCACTCATGTCGCCCTGTCGCCATGTCAAGGTCAGACGTTAGTGTACCTGTATTTCCGACAGACGTCTTAGTTGATAGTAAAAATCTACAAAAACTGTCAAATAACAAAACACCACACGTATTAGAAAGTATAAGTATTTTGTATAGTCACATTATATCATTCTTACTTACCTACAAATATGGGAATTGGTGTTGAACCGAAGAAATGTTCTGAAACAAACATTAAAATTAGACGAGTAATAATTTAAGGACAACATTTTACTTGTATATTTATTATAACTCATGGCATGGCTCTTTACTGAGTGTGTCACGCAACTGATGGTAGATACAGTCAGGATGATATAGGTATCTAAATGGATATACGCTATGTAAATGCTTAATGTCAACACATAAGAGGTTAACATACAAGTTATCCAGTGCAGTCTTGAAATAAATTTGTTTGACCATCTTACAACAAAAGTGTTGTGTTTGTTGTTCCAATATATATGTTATATTGGATGCCACTCTAAGGAACATAGTTTATTGTACCTATTTTTATTCATTATTTAAATTTTGTCTAACAGTGTATACAAAAAGGCTTGATTTATTATTCTGTATTGAAAAGTTAAAATGAGCTACAATAAGCTACAATTGTTACCCAACACATTCATTTTATATATTTTTTTTTTACAAACTTGACCTACGCTTACGAGTAGATTTAATAATTTTACAACTAATTACCATCATAGGTCCGTCTCATTTATAACTCTAGACATAGATTCTATAAACCAAGGGTCTGCAAATTCGTTTTGGGGCCAAATTGCAAGATTTTAATAGGCAGACGGGACAATTATTTTTTCATGAAAACACAGACAAGAATTTAAAGTTCTACAGTAAGTGGGCCGACATAGTAAATTTCTATAGAAAACTATCAACTATTGTCATATAAAATTGTTTTTAACCAAAATTATATTATACAGTTTTTATAAAAAATTACAAACATTTCCTATTGAGCCATTACCTCAGTCCTTTTAGTACATGTCAGAGATTTGTACAGTGGTTTTGGGCAACCAATGTCATTCTTTCTGGGCTCGAACTTTGAAACCACGTTTAGATTTTAGGTTCTCATAAAAAAGGCTCGTTCTATAATTGGATTTCGCAAAAGTAATTTTTGAGAATTTGGAGATGTTGATCCAAAATCTAAAACCATTCTGCTGTAGTTGCAAAATATTTCGTTTTCTTAGAATTATCACTCAAAGACCTACAACGAAAAATTAAAAACGTGGATGTGTAGGCTAACATTTTTCTGATTGAATATTAATAAATCATCAATCAATGCGATTAATTAATCAAATTAGCCAACGAAATACGTTTGAAACCCTACCTGTAATCTGAGTTATTAGTACAAATTTTTCATTTGCAGCAAGTTCAATAAGTTGGAGTTCTGAAGGTAGATTTTCAATATCAACGTTTAATGTAACTTTTAGGAATTAAGTTGTATGTTTTCAGATGTTGATGCTTCATTGAAATCAGCAAACTGAGTTAGTTTATCCCTTAGTTTCATACTGCATCCCTTAGATATAATAGTAACAATTGCATATGTGATAGGAAAGGCACAGAAGTTTCACCATCAAACATCTTGGAAGTTTAAAAGTGATTCCAAATTATCCTTCCTAACTGATTTTCAAAGTAAGAAAATTTTGTTTGAAAACACTCCACATTTTGGAAAAACGCTTTAAACGATTTTTTGCTTAAAGTTCGCTTAAAGTCCAAAACACGAGATAGTTGTAAGATGCAAATGTAAGCTTCCAAAGCCAGTGAACATCTGAAAGTTCTCCTACAGCTTCACCAGTAAGGGTAAAACAGGTATTAGGGTAAAGGGGTTAAACGATAGGTCTAGTTTACTGCAGAGGATGACTGTTGGAGTAGGAGGAACTCACTGTCAAATGTTTTCTCAAATTTAAACATGTGTGAGTTCTGTCCTCTGTCCATTTTGATTAGAAAAAGCTGGACCAGAGCTAGTCACACTTCTTCCTAGGTGACATGACCGAGGTGTAGCGACTGCTACTCCACCTCATTGTGGATATAAACTTTGAATTAGTTACACAGCCAAAGATGTGTAACTTACCAGTAACTTTACCCATTCACGAGCAGGATGTCCTGCAGCACAAAGATCCTTTTAGGGTTAAGTGTCATGAGAGGTTAGTCCTAAGCGAATAACAAAATGTTAGTGATACATAAAAGTCTCTGATGATTATTTTATTATTTTATGGGGTGGATTAGCTTTTTTCTAGGGGTCTTGAAGCTTAACCTATTCCGACATGAGGTTAACTTCAACTTTTTTGAAATTGTATACTATTTTTGTAATTTGTAAAAAAGTTTATCGTATTTATAATTCACTGCAAGTCGACAGTATTTAATGTTTCAAGATATTCGACCTAAGCCCAGCCCATCGATATGGACCTGCATGGAAGGGTAAGGACCAGCTGTATAGATGTGGAACTGGAACTGGACTCTGACCGGCTAACCGAGTCGCTCCGGAAACAGCTGGAATGCGGCGGAAGGCCGTTGAAGGTCGACTGGCCGCTCTAGGCTCTAGGTGTATACCTACACCAGCTGGCAAGTAGCGGCTGCAGTACATGTTCCACGCGGCCAGTGGCACGGGTACTACTGAACGTGGGAGGTAGGCCTACATCGATCAATTCCACATCGCTCCTCTAATATTCCTAAATGTCTCTCAACCCTGCAACCGAAAACCGTCACCAAGTAAATCGTGTACTACGACGTATCTCGGCCTTGTAGACACTTCCTACACCTGAACTGGTGCCAAACCATTTACATATAATGATCGTATATTTACTACTTACTGAGGCAACTGTGAGGAGGAAAGTTCTAAAATCTTAACTGAAAAATACTATCAGAAGCGTCCAAAGGAGCAAAGCACTTTAGGTAGTAATAATGGAGCGAGAGCCACGATCAATGTCGTCATCCATGTAAATCAAATTTATTAAAGCTTATAAGAACGAACATAGTAGCTACGTAGCAGTGGAGGAACATCACAATGTCATCCTGGAGGTACTTTAGCAAAACAAAACTTATTCTATTTATATGATTTACAAGCATATAAAGTACCAAACTTATCCCATTTTGTAACCAGTTCCAAATAAAAACTGCTGACATGTGAAACTTTTACAGTACTTACACCTGTTAAAACTTCAGGAAATTACATATTTCTTAGAAAATTATGAATTAAATAAGGTTTAATGATATTTGTATTATGGAAATTGACTGTTTATATAAATGAAAACATGCAATTCCCTCCAGTCATCTTTCATGTAAAAGTGCATATCTTCATCATCGACAGTTGTTCTTTGGACCTGGTAATAAATAACTCATGAAGTGATAAGAAACATTTTTTTTCTATTTTAAAGAGTTGTGAACTTTTTAAGATAAAACAATTATATCAAAATCAAAACCGAATACACCAATCTACCCAATCAACTACAAATATCACAAAACAGTGAACAGTATGGCTTCTTTATCAAAGGTTACTGGCTATTCTATTTCGTAACTATTTCTATGGTTTCTGTTATTCGAGTAGATACGGTTTATTAGCATTATACGAATTCAAGATTGTGTTAAAATGTTTCGACGCTGCAAGAACCGGAAAACTTAGAAGACTGTCATTTTGAATACTACGAGTATATTCCTAAACTCTCTTTCAAATCTGTGGATCTATTTGAAACCAAATGTAGAGAGTCTTTTATAGTAAATGAATAACGGATTTAATCTCATACCAAAACATCGCTTTTTTCACTGCCTGATCTCTATGTGTGAGTTATTAACGTCAAAGGACTAAGTATTGCAAATGGCGCTGACCTTCTACTAAAAATGTGTGATTGGGATTGACCTGTTGAGTTTGGTTTTGTTAAGAAAGTGTTTTTACATAAAGATATATAATCAAACCCTGAGAAAGAGATAAAAAAATCGTGTACAGGAATAAGTTTAGCTACTCGTTCATTCCTAAATTGTTTATTTAGGAATTCGAAGAGTGAGATTAGTAATTTGGTAGGTGCGGTACAATGGAGTGATAGATAGTGATGCATCGATTTCAGGTTGCGTTAATTTTGTGTAATGTTGCGCAGACTTTTAAAATAATTTCCCTAAGGACAAAAAATGTTCGATCACTACGAGCAATTCTAAGCATTTAAAGAATTAATTTTGGCAATTATATAATTAGGCCCAAATAAGCACTGCTGAAGAGAAAAATGTACTTTTCACATTATATATAAGTACAGTTAGTAAATTTTTTTAAATAATTTTATACTTAAGAAATTAAAATTGCTATTGAAATATACTAAAAATGACGTTTTTAGTGTAAAATATTACTCTGTAAAATTCCATTTATTTGAATAAAAAAAAAAAAACATAAATTATTCAAATCCCTATGGTAATGTTCAACACTAATGTTGTAACACCATTTATATCCTTTATATAATTCCCGCAGTTTATGTGGGTCTGATTGCTTAAGTACTGTTTTAAATGGCTTCTATTTCTCGTAGACTGATAACACTTTTTATTTGTCCTTTCTTTAATAAAAAGATTTCAAAGACATACAGCTGGAAATGTTCAAATATAAAGAAATTCATCCAACCGACTGTACAATGTACCACTGTAGTCAACTTGATCCTCTCAGTCTTCAAATTCCTGATCATAAAAGAACCCTTTTGTTTTTTGATCAATCACATTCTTAGGTATCGTATAAATATCTTAAACGATATTGTGAAAAACGGGATATTGATATAATTAACACGAGCAAATTTTGTATGAAATAGGAAGGGGGTGAGAATCTTTAAACCAAATAACAAAACATTATTTACATTTTTCAATGGTAGTTTTAAACTAGCGTTCATTCTGTAGTTTTAAATAGCTTAATACCACGAGAGAGTAACATCTGTCTCCCAGCTGTCATATATCTCTTTGTGCATATTTGTTTATTCTTGTTTTTAACTGATATTAATTTGTCCTAGGGATAAATGTTCACAATGATCAGACCAAAAAATACAAAATGTTAATGTAATATCTTTTTAACCCCTCTATATTCTAGTGGCAATCTTGAATTATTACCCAACCATAGTGAACCGGGCAATTGATTAGGTAATAAAACATATAAGAGCTTATTCAGTCTTTCAATTGATATATGTATTCTGAGAAAGAGTAGCTATGTCATTTTTCAATTCCTTGATATTGGAAGAGACCGGAGGTGACACAAACAACCGATCTTCGACTCGATTAGTCTAGATCGATCGATTAGTCACCGTCCCTCGCTTTACATACAAATTATCTCAGCGTCGTCTCGATAGTCTGTGTAACGATTGATTCATGTTTGGCTTATTCTTTCTCTGTCGATCAGAGTTTCATGGAAATAACATGAACAGTTTAGGAATGGAAATTGGAAGTCTAAAACTAGAAAGACGACTAAAAACTCATTAAAATCGATACATTTTACAGAAAAGTGTATTTTTGAATTTTTACTCTTCATAAAAGGCCACCCAACTTAAGAAGCGTCATCCACGAACAGCTTGCCACAATGTTCAGAGATTACTTTGTTCCATTTCATAACATACTGTCGCTACAGTCGACTTTTACACAATAACGGGCTATATACAGTTTTTTGTCCAACACTCCGCCCAATAAAGCAAATATCAACCATCCCTAAAGCCCTAACTCCAAGTAGTCTTCCTTTGTGACATCCACACTGACCTCTAGATACATGTTCAGGTCATCACTAAGTAGTGAAGAGGTGCAGTTTGGATATGAAAATTGGATTTCTTAAGCCACAGCCAAGAAAGCAATCATCGTCATTCCATACCACTAAAACTGCAGGACTCTTAGTCACCGTTGGCTAAGGAAGTAGTCGACATAAACCAGTACCAAGAGTACATCACGTCCTATTATTGCATCAAACCTCCATTGTGAATATTGGGATTCGCAATGTAATATGTAGATGGGTGTGTTGTAATTTGTGGCTCATTTCACTTTGGATGATGGAGATACGATCTATAGCAGTTATTCCATACATGCCGTACACAATCAGCATTTCGATAAATCTGACTGAAATGTAGCTAAATACTAAGTTAAACTTAATACTAGATTTATGTGACTAGATCAATCGGAAAACCACTATTTACTATCTTGATTCAAGTTTCTAAATATAAATGAAAAAGCTCTATTTTACAATAAAATCATAAATAACAAAAGTCACAACAGTTCATATTGTTTTTAAAGTTTTATCAATTAAAATAATTCACTGTAGTTAGAGATAAAATATAAACTTATACAAATGTCACTGTCTAAAATTGGGCAACAATCAGATGAAAACAGAAAAATCATGAACATGAACATTTTAAAACACGATTTTTGTTTAGTCTTTAGTAACGACATGGAGTAGTTCACTCCAAGAAAACGTATCCTTGACTTATAAACTTGACTTTTTGTACAGATCCGACGTATTGGTTTACGAAAATTTAATACATTCTCAGCTGCAAATTGAAATAAACTCAATACTATTAGAAATTACTCAATAACTACAGGACTTAATTAGTGCACGGAACATAAATGTTCCATGTTTCAGACTTGATGTTCTAAATTACTTCATGTGTTATTTATTTATTGTCTTCCATATACCTATTGCTTTATAATCGTAGCTACTATTTTACTAGTTTTTATAAAAAAAGTATAATATTGCCTGGTGAATATTTGCAAGCATTTGCTCACCTGATTTACAATGTTCAATAAACAATAACATCAGATACCGAAAGCGTCATGTAGGCTATACAAATTATTGGAGTAATTGAACTGTAGTAAATTTGGCACGTGCGTCACAACATATTGTGATAAAGTTGAAAAGCGACGTTTATTTCCTCCAAAGTTACTTTCTAAGTTATTCCGCCACATGAAACGCTCGGAAGTTAATACTTTTTGAAGAATGAGTTAACAACCAAGAGTTCTCGTATTTTGCCACATCTTTGTTTACCTTTAGGTCTGAACGGGTTAAATAATTCGTAGAGAGCGTAACTTTATGATTGTGCTACATTCATTACCACATAAATGAGTAAGTACACAGTTGAAGAATTACTAATGCGTTTATAGGTATCCAATACCTTGATCAGTTAGTGATTTATGTTGATTGAAGTAACTGTAACTAATCCAACTTAATATTGCAGTTAATGTACTGTACCGAGTCTCCTCACCTCAGGTAATTTTGTTACGCTCAAGTGGCAGTCCTGGTCAGTGACTGAAGTACGTTGGTAGAACTGAATACAACGACAGAATTAACTTGAACTACTGCAATGCAATAAGGAAGTTAATGTTCTTTATCGAGTAGTGGTGGGGCATTCGAATAATAAAATATCCGTTTATTGCAATAGTTTTTCTATTCGGGATTCTAAATATTCCGATAAATTTCAACAATCATTCGAATATTTTAGTGAATGTTTTTAGTACTACCCTGACATAATTAAACTCAACCAACACCTTAACTGTATACTCTGGACATCCATCTGCGTGTTGATATTTCATTTCCCAGTTCGAAAAAACTGCAGGGATTTTATGGTCTTTAGCGTTTAGAGAGTGTGAGCACCCTATGCAATATAAAATGTTAATGTATCTTAAAAGATAATGTGGAATCTACCCAGAGGTTTTATTACACAATCTCATACTATGGCGACGTGGATGGTAATACACCAGCATTCCCCTACACCGTCCTCAATTTCAAAATTGACGCTTTTGATAATTACTACCAATGAAAGTACTTATATATTAAAGAAAACAGCGTATTGCAAAATGAAGAGAAGATCTATTCATTTCAACCAATATGTTTATTTACAATGTAGCGGACAATAACTACAAAATTAACCTTATTTAACTGGAATAGACATGAACTATTATTCCTCCACTAGTCTCATGTTTCTTCAGCCCAAATACCAAATATCATTCCAGGTACATATAATTACGGATAAATCGCCGAGCTTACATTAAATTAGTGTTTGAATTACATCAGTTTAAACGTTATATTACAGCACGGCTGGTTTTCCCAAATTTTGGACAAAAAAACAGTACATTTCCGTTAGTTTCAAAATGGTTTAATTTTAAAACTAAGATAGAAAATTTTGCGAAACAATTATAAAACTTTAGAAATATGCTTATTTATCTACCACATATAATTTCTCGTAACTTACTTGTAAACATCGGATAAAAATAACAAACAAATTAAATGTATTTATATTGCGCATCTATTAAGGTATTTGTATGTTGTAATTTAATGTAAGATTTAAAAATTCCTTTTTACACATACTTGAATACTTACTAACACTTTCTCAGTTACGTTACTACAATATTGAAGAACAACAGGTTAATCCGTAGGTTAGTTTCGGAAATCCCAGACCGTATGAGCACCGGCCAATTAACTATCATTTTCATTTGTTAAATGTAGATAACCAGTGGCTATAGAGAGTTAGGTTTTTATTTAAATAAAAGTCGAAGCCAAACAATAGCCCCTAGTAAAGTTGAAAAATGCCCTCCTCTATAGAACCCACCCCTACACCACTTGAGGATCTATCACTTAGTTAGAGAAGGAGGGTGCGACCCTCTAGTGACAGGGCAAAGCACCGAGGTGATATGCTGTTATTAGTGCTGTAAACCAGAATATTCCACATCTCGACACAAACTACGTTGCATGTTACGTTGCTTTGTAATATTAAAATGATTTACTTTGAAAACTATATGCTTCTTAATTTTTCTTTACATATCATGAGAAATGTAAAAACAGCAGCTTGTTAGTTAATGCCTAATATAAATTTTACTATGCTTTTACGTTGTAAATAAAACTAATTTATATGCCAGTTATATTTTAGTAACTCAATAATAGATTTATCAACGCTGTTAACGGGACTTTGAACCAAAATTAGCTTTAAATAATTTAAAGGTTCCTATATTTATATATTTTATGCGAAGTTATAGTGTTTGAACGTCATACAATTTCAGTACTAAAAAGTAAAGAATATACTTAATAACATTGAAGAATTCAAACAGTGTAAATATAACATAATATGTATACATATAATATATACGCTAAATATACGTCAATTAATAAATATAAAATTATACACACAATAGAATAGTTTCTTTTCCATTTTTTAAATGTATAACTTCGCCTAATTGAACCACGCGAGGTAGAGTCAGCCCAGTTTTGATGATTTAGCCTTTTGTGTCCACACTTGTTTATTTCTTTCTTAATAATATTTATTTTTTTCCTTTTATCTAGTTTATTTATAATTTTAATCCCATATTTCTGTGCAGTTCATCAACGTAGGAGTTGAACGTTATATCAACAGTTAAAATTAAATTACTCTTTTATTGTTTACAAAGCCTACATATAATAATACAATTAATTTTTCAATCCCTGAAAAACACAATACGTTCAATGTTTTTCATTTTAAATGTATTTTTAATTTTAACCCCAACCGGTTCTCAAAAGTACCTACTCAAAAACATCATCAACCTTTCTTGAGGAACACCTCAAATCTTTTTTTTATTTAGTTACTTTGGGAGATCTCCATATATTGAGCTTGAGTTGTTGAGAATGCTGCATTTTGGGCCGTCAACAATAATTTTATAGTTGAGAACAAACTCACAAATCATGATCAGACAGTATAAATCTGTTAGGACAAGATTGGTTTTGGAAGGTCAATGCGCACTCGTAGTTAGTCGAAAATCAACGGTCGACATATGCGCAGCTAATTAGATGTTCTAATAATGAGGGTGATCGAAATCAGGCTGATTAAATGTTAATAAATTATCAATTCAGGGATATAACTCATCTTTGTATTCCATCTTCAGCTCAAGTATCTAAAACAAATACGGCAATTTGCCCTCACTATAAGTAGGGTACATTAACAGCCAACTAGTCTCTCAGTTATCTAAGTATTATCACATTACCGCCGCCTGTGGCCTTACGTCAGTGTGCGCCATTTAGCCGATATTGTCTGTAGTCCTCCGGTTACACGCTAGGTGGCGGTGCGCTCGTTATAATTAAGCCATTACCTCCGTTATCTGAGCCCTTGTACCGTCGTTACCGTATCGGCAGAAATATTGTTTCGTGGATAACCACTATCGAAATATAAACGTTTTGAGTAAAGAAAATCAATTATTTTTATTTATGTTAAACATTTCAAAACACTTCGCTAACGAATCGAGTTCGTTATGTTTCATTTCCGTCCTTGGGATTTGACTGAGCGTCAACGATATCCCACCTATCCCGAACACGACTTGATCTATAGATTTGAATTTTGCATGGAGTTAGTCTGTTTGTCCTTGCGATATCCCGAAACCTAATAGAGGTATAGACAACATTTTGCACGTAAGTTTTACATAGGCAAAACCTACGTTGATGATGGTTCATTCCGTCCTTGGGATTTGGCTGAGCATCAACGTAATGATTTATCTATTTCAGGCACGAATTGATTTATGGATTTGAATTTTGCAAAATATATACAGGCAAACTTGCACTGGGGATTGGTGCATGTCCCACCATTGGGTTTGGCTGAGCATCAACGTAAGGATTTATCTATTTCAGGCACGAATTGATTTATGGATTTTAATTTTGTAAAATATATACAGGCAAAATTGCACTGGGTATTGGTACTTGTCCCTCCATTGGGTTTGACTGAGTATCAGCGAGCTGCAAAACTTGTTCTACTATATGACTGTCTAACTGTGTGTCCGCAGGATACCTCTTGAACAAAATATATACAGGCAAAATTGCACTGGGTATTGGTACTTGTCCCTCCATTGGGTTTGACTGAGTATCAGCGAGCTGCAAAACTTGTTCTACTATATGACTGTCTAACTGTGTGTCCGCAGGATACCTCTTGAACAAAATATATACAGGCAAAATTGCACTGGGTATTGGTACTTGTCCCTCCATTGGGTTTGACTGAGTATCAGCGAGCTGCAAAACTTGTTCTACTATATGGCTGTCTAACTGTGTGTCCGCAGGATACCTCTTGAACAAAATATATACAGGCAAAATTGCACTGGGTATTGGTACTTGTCCCTCCATTGGGTTTGACTGAGTATCAGCGAGCTGCAAAACTTGTTCTACTATATGACTGTATAACTGTGTGTCCGCAGGATACCTCTTGAACAAAATAAAGTATAGATTTGAAATGTGCATCAAATTTCAGCGAAACCCTCTGGCGACACGTGGACTCACGTAACGAAGGTTAATAAATATAGGTTTTTAATTTATATAGTTTTGGTGATAAATAATATTCATACAAATAAACCGTAGACTACGTGTGCCGTAGACCAAAAAAAATAATAACCTTGCACTGCAGAATAGTTATATTATGTTTTACTTATATCATGCGATTAAAACTGTGAAACACCATAATGAAAGTGTATATGTAGTAGACGATCAGTTCAAAATATATCAATTCTTAAAATATTCCATATTATTACTGGAAAATCTGTTGAAACTACTAATGCCAGTTGTAAAATATAAATTATTGCAGTTACTAACCTAATAATTAACCAGATATAAGCCCACCTGCAGTTCTAGAAAACCAACATCCTTCGTTGAAAGACACTGCACTCACACATATTAGATATACATATACATTACAATTATAAGTTTATTTCCCGCGCTTTTCATTTATACCACAGTCATCACATAATATTCAGTTTTGGCATTTGGAGAAAAGTGTGTATCAAAACGCTAAATTATTTTAAAAACAAATAAAAATAGTAATTATTAATATTTTTTACCTAGACGATGAAAATGTTATTGGAATAACAATGTCTGTACACATTTAACCACAAACCTGTATATGTACATTAATCGGGCGGCAGCTGCGGGATACGAGTATTTAGAGCTAGCTGACCGCAAACTTTCCAGTCATGGTCGGTGTACGAGACAATGTGAATGGATATCAATACTGAAGTCGACCGTAACTTGTCTTGTCAGACATTAATATATTGCAATATTAAACAATGTTCAATGTTTTCTACTATTTAACATTTAATAATTTTAAAAAAATGTATTTTTTACTTAGTTGAAATGTTTTACTAAATAAAAAATTCTTATAAAATAATATTTAAAAAATTAATTAAATAATAACATCGCAGTAATACAACCTTTAATTATTGGTTCCTAATTTGGGGTCGCTGAATTAAATAATACTGGGAAGTTAAAACGTTATGAAATATTTTAAAAATTGGAAAATTATATCATGTTTAAAACCATGTTCCTAAAATTGGTTCATCAGATATAAAATATATATAAATAGCTATCTAGTGGTCTTTATTTAAAACAATATTTGTTTTATACTAATATGTTAGCATTGTGTAATATATTTTTCATTTTATTTTAATTTTTTCTACTTAAAAGTACAGACATTATTGATATAATTTGTTTTATATTTAAATTTCGATAAAACATATTCTTCGTCATCTCCCAAACGTCTAGTACTCACTTGAGTAATTAATAATATAAAACGGTCATATAGAAATAAAAAGTTTAAGTAAGTTGATTACAATAATCGATGGCAAACATGTTAAATCGTGTATCTTTTATTAAAGAAACAACCCAGCAGCGTAACCTAGATATAATCTACATCCGTCTCTCATCCGTTAATATACTTCCTGTATTATATCATACATTATATTTTATGTACTTCCGCTCCACTTGCTGCCCAGGAGAATGCGGATTTCATCTGTTATTCCCACCGCCGGAGTCGCCGTTTATTACGGTTTTAATGTTTACAATCGTAGAGTATAATATCAGCAATTGTAATCACAGCGCCAACGTTACCGTAGAGTGTAACTAACTTTATGTCTACAATCGTAGAGTATAATATCAGCAGTTGTAATCACAGCGCCAACGTTACCGTAGAGTGTAACTAACTTTATGTCTACAATCGTAGAGTATAATATCAGCAGTTGTAATCACAGCGCCAACGTTACCGCAGAGTGTAACTAACATTATGTCTACAATCGTAGAGTATAATATCAGCAGTTGTAATCACAGCGCCAACATTGCCGATAAATATTGGTTGTAACTAACATTTTCCCAGTAAAATAGCCTCGGCGGTTTCAACTTTAACTTACGCGATGGAGAAAAAGATCTGGAACTACTGTCTGTGATAATCCTGCTAGAACCAACAGTTTACCATAAAAACCTACTTTCACGTGGTCAGTTTACTGATGACCAGAGAAAAGGTATATATAAAATAAACATTTCTTCAAAAATTACAGTTTTTGCCCGAAAGTCAGCGAAGCCTATCTAACTCACGGGACAAGCCAAATTTCACTTATGTCAGTCCGCTTCACATTCGAGATTTCTCGAGAACAATTTCAAATCAATGTATAATGAAAGTAAAAATATTCTCCGCAACACAAAACCGAACACAGACTTCATACAATTTAAGTAAAGAGTAGACTAAAAATTGAAGAACTCAAACAGTATAAATATAACATATACATATAAATATATTCACGAAATATAACAGCCAATTAATAAACATCAAATTTAGTATGTGTACGTTAACACAAGAAGCCTGGACGCTGGAGGTTAATACAAACAGCCACAAGCAGTCCTTGAAAAACTGAAATATAATCAATTATATCGCATTATGAGGATATAATTTAAATATTATATATAAGACAAATTTACTACGGAAGAATATACTATACAAAATGGCCATCATACTTGGTATTATTACCATATTGTTTTATGTATGTTTGAAGGATTGCATTCAGCTTGTTTTAATTCCAAATTTTCGAAAATTATTTAATACATTTTCTTTAATTCTGCAGTGCCTACTTGTTCGACAGGATATTTTTCTTTGAAACAAGGATTGGATAATTTAGTGCGATCGATAGCAAAAATGAGCTGTTTAAGCCTAAAGAAATTCTAACATGGTCGATTTTAATAATATATGATTAATATTAGTGAATGCATATTTAAATCACATTTAATTTCCACTCATCGATATCGTACTGCTTCGCTCAGAAGCACTTCGCTGTATACAGGCAGAGTACATCTATTTCAACAAATCAATTATCGGCATTGGCAACTTTTTACCAAATCATCTTTTCTTCTCACTTTGAGAGAATTCCGAATAGTAAAAGTAACAAATGTGTATGGTTACAATACTTACAAATCTGTGTATAAGAAAACACTACAGCAACATTCCAGATATAAAATGTTTTGAAGGCACTTACTTTTTATATATAAGCTAAGAAATGATATTCGGTTGTCAGTTTCCGCACGTTGGGACACTCTAAGATTGTCTGGCGCTGTAACGATTTATTTACAGATATAGAGGCCAGGCAACTGACGAAGCCTTTTACAAATATTGCCATATTCGGACTGGCGGATAGCCTATTACTGTGGAATAGGGGCTTCGCTTGCTAACCTAACACAGCCTAGTTCGAGCTCCAATCTTACCTACAAATTATTTAACAAACCATCATTCGACTTACGTGACTTCACCGTGGTAATAGTTCTTATGTGTTTCCTTCTTCATACAATATATCATTGTAAAAATATCTTAGCCCTAAATATCAGGGCCCTATCTGAGTAGGTATTGATAGCAGCTCACTTACGAAACTCTAGGAATAAATAACATTTCTTTAAATCATACATAGACTCGGTACGTATATAAGAATTTAGTACTATAAAGTAAAAAAAAAGTAATAACAGATTTTGTAATATACCATTATAAGAGATAATTTTGTCTTGAAAAAAAAATACAAAATTTACCCGATCCTAAAACTTCTTCATGTTAGGTATTTTGTTGTATTTATTACCTATATATGTACAATTATTCGTATCTAACTTATACATTTATAAATGTGTTATTAAAAACTTTTTCATAATATGACGTTGACAACAGAGTTACGAGTATTTCCTCAACAGTTTCTTATGCCTTTCCACGCAAGCCCAAAATGCGTAAAATAAAAACTCCATAAATACTTACTATTTGGGAAATATGTAGACAATATTTACTATTTGGGAAATATGTAGATAATACGTAAGTACATACAATTGCTAAAGTAAATTACCAGTAACCAAGTTTTGAATTATAAGTACGTATTTATAGTTAAATATAAATGAAGAATAAGAGCGTTGTTGGCTGAGATTTATTTTTAACAAGTGACGTCAACTAATAGCCGTGAGTTGATTATGGTAACCTACAGAATAATAAGAGTATTATGCAACGCAGAGAACCTTAGTTAATATGGTCAGCTTGGTTCCAATGCCACCCAATTTCATTGCTTTTCCACCCAACCATAATCACAGTATTGACAAGAGTACAAACGTTAAGTACGCATCAGCCGCGAATAAAACCCCTGAATCTCACCCTGGCCTCAACTCCCCAGACCACCATATTCTAATTCCCACGATCGCCCGAGCCTGAAGATCTTGGAACTCAGACCTCCAAGTACCATGTCAATAAGTCAAGATAAAATGAAATTGAAATAAAATATATCTAGTTTTTTAGTCGGAGTTACGGCTATTTTTGCCCTCTCTTCCACTCAACCTCAAGTAACAAGTTCCATTGTTCCATTCCACGTACTGAATACTTACAGACAGAAACAACAAACTTATCTCAAAGCGACAGCAATTTGAATACTACCATTATCATATTCTCGCATATCACTTTAACATATGTAAATGTAGCATTATGTTAAAGTTCCTGTCAACAATACACATATCGGCTACATTAGGTTATCTTATTTTATACACAAGTATTATTCAACTTGTACGCAAAGGAAATTCTCTTAATAGTCCCTGGCCTTTTTAAGCTGTAGGAAACCATCAAAATTACGACCAAGATTGGATCATTTTCACATACAGATAATTCCCTTTATGGATATTCTGGTAAAAATGTACTCAATTATTACCAAACTAAGGGGTTTTATTTTATTTAAAAATTAACATTAAATGACTTTCCAATATATACTGAAATACCTAGTGCATTTAACGGCAAGGTATTAAGAAATGTTAATCGATGTATTCATAAATCTCTATATTTGTAAATTTGTTAATATTTGTTGTATTGTTGTTTTAACATAAGATTTAAGTTTTAATTTATAAATTTGTCAATATTTGTTGTATTTTTATTTTAACTTAATAATTCAAGTTTGAATGTATACAAACAAAATCGTTATATTATACGTTTATTCTAGTATGTTCGGTAGTGTTTAATGTACACTAATGATATCATATTGCTATATCGATATCATTACACTGTATTATGTGACGAAGCCAGTGTCCGCAATCCTGCATTCCCCTCGCCAATAATAAACTTTAAACAATGAATAATAATTATACTATGCAATACTATGGAATACTTTTAATGCAATTACATTCTTGAAATGGTTCTGCCTCGTGTACTGTGTAACAATCTTGAGTCAACAGATTAATGTTGAACCGAAAATGTTTTAAATTAATTTTATTGTCAACAAATTTTATACGCATTAAGAACTGGAAAACTTGCATGACAGAGTCACAACTGTTAATTTGTTTATAAATCAAGTGGTTGTTAATATATAGGCGGATAACTCATTCTGGAAGTTTATTACAAGTTGCATTAATTTGCTTAAT
The DNA here is from genome assembly GCF_021130785.1 of Homalodisca vitripennis. Lineage (NCBI taxonomy): Eukaryota > Metazoa > Arthropoda > Insecta > Hemiptera > Cicadellidae > Homalodisca > Homalodisca vitripennis. Next base: position 107,565,054 of record NC_060208.1, read on the forward strand.
CGAAAGGAAATCTTTTGTCTGATTGTATTTGACCACAGAATCACGTTTTATTTTGTACTAAAATTAATCTCTTATTATTACTCTCGAATATAAAAAAGTAAAAAAGAATGTTATGCGGTTAAATTACCGTTTAATACCAGTGTTGAAAAACGTTTCAGTTGATCTAAATGGTTTAAAAATTAGAGTGTAGTTCGGTACGATATATATTTTTATAACAAGAGACATGAATCTTGAACACACGATGAAAAAACTAGTATTTTGGCACGGCGTTCCTTAATTATTAACCACAACACCCAGAATTGTTCTACGCTCTATGCAGGCGTACGCCCTAATCACTGTTCCGATAGTTCGATAATGTTTGGTTGAGTGAATTCATCTCGATATTATCTGAGGACGAGCGCTTATATTGTTATCTATAAAGTATCACATTAGCAATTTCTTAGAAGGTGAGACACTGAGAGCCATTTAAACGATAGTGTCCGTAGTTCTCTGATTACACTCTAGGTGGCGGTGTGCTCGTTATAATTAAGCCATTACCTACGTGATCTGAGCCCGTTATTCTCGTTACAGAAGCAACAAGAAATGTATAGAGGAGGAAGGGAATGTATCGAGGCGATGTAAATGAGTCAAAGATTAAAATTATACGTGATGTCATCATTCTCGGTTCAAAGGCACAATTGGAATCATTATAACTCCTTGAAAATTATATACCAAGTACCTTAACAGTATTGTTTTATTACATGGCCGTCCAACTCTCTCTACATATTGGGAAACACGTATAAAACTACAAGTTTACTTATACTTGATGTTTGTTGAAGGTGTGTTTTAACAATGCCCTCTTCACAAAATGGTATATGGTGGTAGTATATGCTATTTTGAACTGACTTAATGGAGATACCTAATTACAAACTCCACCTCCATTTACAATTTCTACTCAAAGGTAGCAAATGGTTTAAACATTTGTAATTCCTTGAAAACTCTCCAAATTTATTTGTACAACAGTTAGGGCCTATTACTTTAAATGGTGGCGCTTTACTAGGAGCAAGTACTTTTTGTGATTCAATGTTTATTGAAATAAAAAATTAGGCTGTTGCCACTTATACAAATTTAATGAATATAATAAGTCATAGGGTAATTAAATTGTATAATTATAAGTTACCATTCATAGTCTCTTCTGTTTTGATTCAGTCTAAATAAATGTTTTTTTATGTACATGCTTATATATTAGATAACTAATAATCTAATCTAAAATTAGATTTAAATGGCAATTTATATCAGTCTTGCCTGGGGTGGGAACTATTTACTTACTATCAACTTAAAATTCACTTTATACAAAATTACATATCAATAAAAGTAAGTTTTAACTCGACTAACCACAATGAAAATTTGCATGAGGTAATTAAGAAGCTGTCAATGGTTATTACAGTTCACGATTCGGAAAGGAATTAAGTTTTTAAGAAAACTCAGGTTTGCAGCACTGAATAATCCGTCACCTGTACTTGACATTCAAACAGCTGATTAAGTTAAACAATGGCATCAATTAGGAGTCTTTGTTCTCCGTGTAAGTGCTGCAACTTGAGTGGAGTTTTAGAGTTCTCTGCCTTCATCTGCTTCTTCTACATGTCCCCCGTTACGTTCCTCTGAGTGTCTAACACGAGTATTATGTCTACAAATCGAGTCCACAGTACTAAATTGTCTGCATTAGAGAAAGTATTATTGAATAATACGAGTATTAACCATCATGTTTATGGGTACTTGTGGTGTAGTACTGGAAACCAAGTGTTAGGAAGAGCCACGTTCCTCTTTTAATTACTAAAATTATAAAATTATGATGAAAAATAACAAATATAACAAAACCAAAATTTGGGGAACTAAGGAACTACAAAGGAAATGTTATGTTAAGAGCATACTTTGTTAGTGTACAATCTTTAAGAAAGAGACACTGTAGTTTCGTGCATGAACCTGTTGTCAATTGTGTAAAGCATCTATATTAGGGTCTATTTATATCAAAAGAGTTGAGTGTTTTGGAAAAATAAAATATTTCTGAATATAAATTAAGTTTATGTACAAATACGTGCATAAACTTTACTCAAATTCGTCACGTATTAATTTGTGATTTAACGGGGTTTTATATAATTATGTATGTATATATAATTTGCCAAGCAAGAACTTTGAATTGTTTAATAACATTTATAAACCTGTAGGAAACCTAAATTGATCGGAACAAGACGAAAGAAGGAATCCTGGGAAACTGAAAGGCACGACGACACAGTCACGTGCCTATTGTTGATAGCACCGGACATTCCGCTATATTGAATTGTTTAATAACATTTATAAACCTGTAGGAAACCTAAATTGATCGGGACAAGACGAAAGAAGGAATCCTGGGAAACTGAGAGGCACGACGACACAGTCACGTGCCTATTGTTGATGGCACCGGACATTCCGCTATATTGAATTGTTTAATAACATTTATAAACCTGTAGGAAACCTAAATTGATCGGGACAAGACGAAAGAAGGAATCCTGGGAAACTGAGAGGCGCGACGACACATTCACGTGCCTATTGTTGATAGCACCGGACATTCCGCTATATTGAATTGTTTAATAACATTTATAAACCTGTAGGAAACCTAAATTGATAGGGACAAGACGAAAGAAGGAATCCAGGGAAACTGAGAGGCACGACGACACAGTCACGTGCCTATTGTTGATGGCACCGGACATTCCGCTATATTGAATTGTTTAATAACATTTATAAACCTGTAGGAAACCTAAATTGATCGGGACAAGACGAAAGAAGGAATCCTGGGAAACTGAAAGGCACGACGACACAGTCACGTGCCTATTGTTGATAGCACCGGACATTCCGCTATATTGAATTGTTTAATAACATTTATAAACCTGTAGGAAACCTAAATTGATCGGGACAAGACGAAAGAAGGAATCCTGGGAAACTGAGAGGCACGACGACACAGTCACGTGCCTATTGTTGATAGCACCGGACATTCCGCTATATTGAATTGTTTAATAACATTTATAAACCTGTAGGAAACCTAAATTGATCGGGACAAGACGAAAGAAGGAATCCTGGGAAACTGAAAGGCACGACGACACAGTCACGTGCCTATTGTTGATAGCACCGGACATTCCGCTATATTGAATTGTTTAATAACATTTATAAACCTGTAGGAAACCTAAATTGATCGGGACAAGACGAAAGAAGGAATCCAGGGAAACTGAGAGGCACGACGACACAGTCACGTGCCTATTGTTGATGGCACCGGACATTCCGCTATATTGAATTGTTTAATAACATTTATAAACCTGTAGGAAACCTAAATTGATCGGGACAAGACGAAAGAAGGAATCCTGGGAAACTGAGAGGCACGACGACACAGTCACGTGCCTATTGTTGATGGCACCGGACATTCCGCTATATTGAATTGTTTAATAACATTTATAAACCTGTAGGAAACCTAAATTGATCGGGACAAGAAGAAAGAAGGAATCCTGGGAAACTGAAAGGCACGACGACACAGTCACGTGCCTATTGTTGATAGCACCGGACATTCCGCTATATTGAATTCTTTACTGATTGTACCATTACTGCTGAATTACCTAACAAGAACGCCCTGTATACATTTAAGTTGTAAACAATTTAATCAGTTGCAAATAAAAAACTTACTTAAATAATAAAAGAGTAGTTTGTCATTGTTGAGTAAAGTAGATTTTTACAGCCTAGAGATGATGGCATCTCTCTCAGTAAGAGACTGGTTTCGATTAGATTGGTACACACCTGGTACTGGGTATCCTCTACACTGCTGCCAACATCCATCACTCACTCGCTGACAAAGACCACCAACTGTGCAAGAGACTGCGAAAAATTCCCATCCTAAAATATAATAATATTTTTATAAATTCTGCCAATTCGTTAAATACGTTGCGTTGTTGCAGTAGTAGAAAGACGAAAATTTAAGAATATATTTGCCTCTCAATTTCAAACCGAGTTGTGTACACTGTTGACATTATCTTCCTAACTTAAAGAATTAGTAAGGGAAATAAGATTGTGTGCAATATCCACCATCAACACATTTAGGTATTCGCATTTCTTGGTAGAAATAGTAAATTAATTAATCCATTACAAGTTTGATGTTCTTGAACATGATAGATTACATGTATTTTCTAATTTTCTTTTAGTAGAACTAAATTTAATTTAATTTTTAAATACGGTCTATTACTAGCTATGATAATAATGTTGTTTTCAAAATAATCATTATAAGAGAGAATTTGGACCTTGAATAACTGATTCAGCATATTATTGTATACCTGAAAAAACATCCAGTGCTTATTTGTGAAGACTGGATGTACTATTTTATTCCGTAGATTATTGGCATAGTAAAATGTGACATTTTGATCAGCTTATTGTACATAGTAAGTAAGATAGAGAACTTTCAGATTAAATGTCCCTACTTATTGAATTCATCCCTGATATTTAAAAGGAGTAGATGTGATACACGCCATACTTTTGTACAGTTAATAACGCACATGGAAGAAGATAAAGCAACGATAAAGACGGATATTGAACTCACCGACTCGTGACTGTCAAGCGCCACCTGGAACAAAATGTAAAAATAAACAACTGGATGTGCACAAGTAAGTATTAAATAAATAGTTTATGAGGATAAAAATATCGCAATGTTTACTAGTGTCATTAGTGATATGAATATTTATTGATATATTTAACCAATAAATACTGTTTAGGGATACTTGGGTTGTTCTAATATTCAAGTTTAGTAAAAATCGCTTATACACATTTTAAACTATTTTATGGACTTTACATATATTTGCAGATACAAGGAGAAACCCCTTGTTCACACTCTCATGAAGATAACATCACTGCAGCACGAAGGCATTTGAATTATTTAGATAGAGTTTTTGTACAGCTGAAGAGAAATTTACCTCGGTAGAATTTATAATACAAAAAACACAGATTTCTGCTACACCAACATGTACTGGAGTACTGCCCAGTTATGAAAACAGTATTTATGTCTCATATAAATTAATAGTAATTAACCTCAACTAGAGCCTCAAGGTATAATAATGTTCTGAGTGTTATCTTGATTCAAAGTGTCTAAAAAAATTTAATGAGTATGTATGTGATTGGTACCTATGAAAACTTTATCTTATTTGATTATTCAAATCGGTAAAGGAGTTTTACGGTAACAAATGTATAAACCGTTAGCAATTTAAAACATTCTAATTTAAGATGTGTAAAGCTTCTGCGTTTGTTGTTGAAAACATATATGAGACTTTTATTTATAACTCGATGGTATTACAAATCTTGTATATTGTATTCGTTGTGTTATTACAACTCAATCATCAGAGTTTACAAGTAATAATTGAAGGTGCATCATGTACATACATTAATTAGACAAAACGTCCTTGATATAATCCATTAAATCACATACATTATCCTGGAGCATCCCACCACGTTATCTCCGTGATATCACATTAGCACCGCCTCGGGTGTGAATCACTGTACGCCATTTAGTCTTTAGTTATAGTTATCCGGTTACCCGCTAGGTGGCGCAGCGGCGGCGCGGGCGCTCGTTATAATTATTAACCATTATCTCAGTTATCTGAGCATTCTGAGCCCATGTATTCCCCGCCCGTGCGGCAGCAGGATATGGTAAGGGAGGGCTGTAAGTACCAGGCTGACAAATTAGTACTAACTAATACCTGTTGTTTTACATTCAAAGAGTTGGGATCGCCAGGTATTCGAATCACCCCCAAGGATATTAACTGTATATTTGACATCTCGCCAAGCCAAGGAACTCAATGTCTTATTCATTGTTAATAGGTTATTTAATTATTAATAACGTTTTCTGCTCAGTTAAAGTATCTTAACATAGTAAAAATACGTTTTGCTTACTCACGACGAAAATGTGTTTTGAATTAATTTTGTTTTAATTTTGCAGGATCTTATATATCTATATAAGATTTTATTATATTGTGATATATGATAGGTACCAAATCAAGTCAATTTATTTTGTCTGAGCTTTCGCCAGCTTGAGTTATTTTTTCAAATAAAAATCTATTGTAAAAAACTAGCTTTATAAATTAATTTTCCAACATTTACGTATTATATTTAGAACTAGATGGGAAAATTAGTTTGCGAGCAGAGATTCAAACTGCGGTATCATTTGTGGTTGTGGAATTATTGTTACCAAAACAAACAATACATACCGTAAGTAGTCCATCATGAGTGAATGTGCTGTATGAATTATACAAGAAATGCGCGGTAATTTTGTAATAATATTTGTTAAATTAAAAAATGTATGTACTTAAAAAGCGTACTTCATTTTATTTCTATTGCCAGTTCTTTACAATAATAAGACAAACTACATAATAAACTATGTTGATAAAAGAAATTGATGGATGTATTGTATATGTCGTACAAGAAAAACTTATTACGGCTTCATCGTCCCTACGGATTGGGAAGCATCTGCAAACAACCAGTTTATGGAGCGTTGAGATTGCAAGAACAAACTATCAGTACCATAACACAATCAATTAAACGTTGAGTAGAGTCGTGCAGACCGCTAATCCTCTAAATTATATTAGGAACACTTTACACTGTTTGTCTAAACGTACCTTGACCAACGGATGGCAATAAGAGACTACAGACAGAGATAATTACCAGACTGGGAGACTTATAAACTTTTGAGCTAATTTTATCAACAAATTGAATAACAAAGCGTTTCAATCTAGTTTGAAACAATGACAAATTGTTATACAAATGTATTTTGTCTCCGCAGTAAATATATAGCTACTGACAATTGAATAGAGGGGTTGCATGTTCTTGTTTAGAGGAAGAAGTAAGAACGATCGGTAAAATAATTATCTTCTTCATACTTAGTAAGAAACTATTTATTTAGTCACAATGTCGCGTTCCTCTGCAACTTATGAACATATATCAGGCTCATAGTTTCAGATAACAAATATTTCAGAGTAACAAAATGTACCATTCTACTGCACACACTACTGTAACACAATATTGATAATGACGGAATTAATACACTGGCCACATGGTGCTGCCCAGATGTCTCTCAGGAAGACTGATATTTCTGATTTACTATAAGCTTTACCAAAACAGTAACTAGTATCATACCGTACACTGCACACTCTACTGTAACACAACATACAGATAATGACGGATATAACATACTGGCCACATGTTGCTGCCCAGATGTCTTTCAGGAAGAGACTGATTTACTATGAGCTTTTATGATTTACTATGAGCTTTACCACAGTATAACTCAGATATACTCATACCGTACACTGCACACTCTACTGTAACACAATACAGATAATGACGGATATAACATACTGGCCACATGTTGCTGCCCAGATGTCTTTCAGAAAGACTGATATTTCTGATTTACTATGAGCTTTACCAAAACAGTAACTAATATATCATACCGTACACTGCACACTCTACTGTAACACAACATACAGATAATGACGGATATAACATACTGGCCACATGTTGCTGTCCAGATGTCTCCTGAGTTACAGGAAATGACGCCGTTGCTAGGCAATCAAAAGTGTTACTGTTCAAACGTTCCATCGTCATTAACAAACTGTAAACAAAGAAAATAAATGTTTGCAACAATCTTAAGACGTGTATGCTAAAAGCACGAAATATATTATGTCCATGTAATTTTATTCCTTGAGTGAAAAACTCAACAATTCCCTTAATAGAAAACTGTCTACATGCAAATGCTACCCTCAAATTTCTTCCACTGTGAGTCTAATCGATTCTCTAAAAAAGTACAAATACAAAAGACACACGAGTAAGAAAGAGTTTACGCGCAAATCGTAAAATGAATAAATAGTCAAGATCGTACAGCGTGAGCCATTCTGGTGAATTTCCTCAATTGTAAAAGCTCCGCGGCGTCAGCGACCAATTGAAGAATTTCTCCAGGAAGGACAATCGCTGACAGTTTCGGCTCTAATTCTCACTTCTCCCGCCATCATCTCAGGCACCGTGGCGTGACACCCTGCACTCTCACCTTCAGTCACCTGTCAATCAAGATACGATAGATATTTATTATTTATGCCAAGAGCAGTTTAACACAATATTTCAATCTAGTGTCAGATGATACGAGTCGAGTCTCTACTAGCACAAAGCACGCTGACACGACACGATTCAGATCTGTTAAACGATTAAAGTCTACCTCCATGTATTTGGAAATATTTTTTAAATATATGAATGAAATCTTTGTATCACAATGAGAAAGGATTTGGTATGCCTACCAAATGTTTGTTTTGTTTTATCAAGTATTTTAATATCTTATCTACCGTGTTGAGTAATAACATCTTAAAAATTTATAAGTAGTAATTCCATTTTACATTCATTATATGCAATATAGATTCTCACGAAAAACTTTTAAAATATGTTTACTCTTAATACATGAATTCAACACAGTTTAAAAGTTCTATTTGAGTGGTAGGACGACAAAAGGAAAGTACACATGATTGTTTACATGTCTACAGATTGTAGGATTATTATAACTTTAGCAGAAAGCCAAATACATAAAATATAACAAGACAAAACTTCCTTATATTTCCAAATATGAATTGAGCTTTATAAATACAAATAAACCATTTAAAATTTTTTTGAAAAGTTTATTTTATTATTGTTGATTAGATAAATGACAGAATTTCAGTGTTCAGATGTTCACACGTTATTGCAAACATCTACCAACCTCCGCTGTCAGGTGGAAACTCCCACACAGTGTGAAGTTCCCACAGAGTTACCGATCGCGGGAACTGGGCTAGGAATAATTAATTATGGGCACGGAAATGAGAACCCTTGCTACAACAATACAGCACGGACAAGATAAGGACTGGTAACTTGCTCCTGTAATGCAGCAACTTGAGCTCTGCCCGCCTGAGGCAATTGCTATGAGCACTAACCTCTTGGACGACATGTCAAGGTCACCTTTGGATGGTGAGAGGGTGACATTCGGTATCGGACTTTACCTACGTGAGTAGCTAACATGTCGACAGACCGGAATAATCACGATTTAAAACTCAATATAAATTGGTGAAATCCTTAAAATACTGATTATTGATAGATGAATTTAAGTCAGTAACAAAATTACTCATCACTAATATACTTATCAATTAAAACATGTAATTATTAACTTAAAAAAGTAAAAATTATTAATTTGTTCATTATAGATTCATTTGTATGTAAATACCTAAAATTCGCGACAGCGAAACATGGATATACAAGCAATACAGATCGACAAAGCTAAAGTATTTGCGTAAGTTTTATAGTACTAGATTAGATGAGCATAAAGGTCTGTTAGTTCCCAACCTTAACTTATTGGGCACCCCAAGTTCCGCTAGTAGGATCTGCCTACCCCCGTGTGTTTAACGAGATCCAAGAACTTCTGTCTAATGCTCACTTCGAATTCATTGCCTGGCTGTGAGGTTCCAAATGGGATTCATCTCCCAACCTCAAGCCTCTCACGATCAAACAATTGTTTAGAAGTTACCTCTGGTTGATTACACAGTCTACGCCTAGGATCTTCAGTAGTGATTCCCAAAGTATACAAATCTTACTTCAATTGACCATCTCCAGTAATAAGAGACATTAACGTGACAAAAAGCCTTTGTTTAGTTAATCAGCATGAACTGGATGTTAATGCCTCTTATATGCTTCTGTCCAAATGATTTACCACAGAATCTCTGCTACAGTGTTTATGTCTGATTCATCTCCTATTGCCTTGGTAATCAGTTGACAAGCAGGTTCAGGTCCAAGAAAGTGCTTAATTTCTCGCCAATTCGGATGCGAGTTCATTGACCTTAAAACCAGAATCTACAGATTCCCACTTCAGATGTACTTAATTACGACCAGTTAGAACGGATGAAGTCTTAAAGCATTCGCATTTCAGACTTGAAGAGCCGTAAAAACCGTCTGTCTATTATATAGTATCATTAACTGTTTATCTACATAATTCCTAGTTAATCCCATTTTAATGCAAGATAAAATAGCGTGGGTTTAGCCTGACAGACTGCGGAATAGTCTCTCAGACTTTCTCTGAACACTGTTCTGGGAGATAAACTGCACATCCAAAGCCACATATTAGCCCTATATCAAGAAGCCATCAGTATACCAAACTAGATTACCTTTATCTAGCTTATTGCCTAAACCTTCTCCAGCCCTCTCGGGATGCAATAGTTACACAACCTCAAAGGGAACAAAGGATTTACCAAATACAGACTTTTTTGCCATAGTGTCTGATATCGTATCCAATATTGGATGAATGACACTTTAGCAATAGTGCGGTGACTCGTACTAATCGAGCTTACCTTCCAGTGGCCCACGGCTTACATCCGAAACCCGGACATACACCCCACAGCTCCGCCCTTTTCAACTCAGCTGTAGTTTCGGTCAGTTTTTATTAGTAGTTTAGGTTTAACATCTGTCGCATGAACAATTCTGGCTCTCTACAGCGAAGCCGAAATATTTCAATTTGTGTTTAGGACTGTCAAAATAATTGTGTTCTTCGCATAACGCATTTACAATGAATTTAAATACATCAAATACATTTCTTATAGTTTTTTTTTTAAAAGATACTCACGTGAAAAAATAAAATTGTTGACAAAACTCGGAAATTATTCTCATAAAAAATATTGTACAAAGTCAACTCTTTTATTGGTCTCGCTTTTAACCATGACCTACTTACATCCTTTCTCAATATTCTAGACTCTGTCAGCAGTTGGCACCACTGCTAGAGGCAGTGGGAAGGAGTCAGAAGCTGTTGAAAGATCACCGTCTTTGCCAAATTCCTCGCAGAATTAGAATGTTGTATTGACACCAACTTAGTGAGAACGTGCTAAATGCATTTTCTTGGCACATACCTTTTTGTTCACTTAGAGAAACAATGTTATAATTGTACAACACTTTTCAATTTTACAGATCTATTGTTTCCATATGTGAAGAGCAAAAGTGTCTAGTATTTTAGTAAACCAAATATAATTTGACAACATTAGCAGGTTTGGATTGTTATATAATACCCTCTTACTTATGCAGCGTCTTTCTTAAAATGTATAATACAAGGAAATTCAGAAGGAAGTAAAATATAATAGAATTTGTTAGAACTACTGTTAAAACCTTAATTCACATTGCAACAGTTTGTTACAGTGCATTTACAAACCTAAAATAAAATTGGAGCAATTTATGAGGTTTAAGAGTTAATGACATTCAGCACAGTATAACGATTTGTAAATAGGCTATTTAAAATCAATGATGTGGCTATTAAAATAATGGTGTGATTTACTCTTTCGCCCCGAAAGAAAATTATATTTCTGTTATATTAAAAGTATGCAGCCACCTGTCATAATTTAAATTAGGATAATCCAATAGACATACGAACGGAACTACAAATTTCACCACGAGTGGTCGGTCTTCGTTGTTGTTACGAGAAGTCGGGAGCAAGACCTTTTCCGATCCAGTTCGCCCAGACATAAAGGCACGCCACTGATCACTGAAACTGCTGCTTGGATACCAGTTGAGCCAGACAGTATGGCACGCCACTGCTCTGAGCGATTCTGATCACTGAAACTGCTGCTTGGATCCCAGTTGAGCCAGACAGTACGGCACGCCACTGCTCTGAGCGATTCTGATCACTGAAACTGCTGCTTGGATCCCAGTTATCCCAGTTGAGCCAGACAGTACGGCACGCCACTGCTCTGAGCGACTCTGATCACTGAAACTGCTGCTTGGATTCCAGTTGAGCCAGACAGTGCGGCACGCCACTGCTCTGAGCGACTCTGATCACTGAAACTGCTGCTTGGATCCCAGTTGAGCCAGACAGTGCGGCACGCAACTGCTCTGAGCGACTCTGATCACTGAAACTGCTGCTTGGATCCCAGTTGAGCCAGACAGTGCGGCACGCCACTGCTCTGAGCGACTCTGATCACTGAAACTGCTGCTTGGATCCCAGTTGAGCCAGACAGGCGGCACGCCACTGCTCTGAGCGACTCTGATCACTGAAACTGCTGCTTGGAATTCCAGTTGAGCCAGACAGTGCGGCACGCAACTGCTCTGAGCGACTCTGATCACTGAAACTGCTGCTTGGATCCCAGTTGAGCCAGACAGTGCGGCACGCAACTGCTCTGAGCGACTCTGATCACTGAAACTGCTGCTTGGATCCCAGTTGAGCCAGACAGTGCGGCACGCAACTGCTCTGAGCGACTCTGATCACTGAAACTGCTGCTTGGATCTAACGACTGCTCTGCTGATGACTGCTCTGAGCGACTCTGATCACTGAAACTGCTGCTTGGATTCCAGTTGAGCCAGACAGTGCGGCACGCCACTGCTCTGAGCGACTCTGATCACTGAAACTGCTGCTTGGATCCCAGTTGAGCCAGACAGTGCGGCACGCCACTGCTCTGAGCGACTCTGATCACTGAAACTGCTGCTTGGATCCCAGTTGAGCCAGACAGTGCGGCACGCAACTGCTCTGAGCGACTCTGATCACTGAAACTGCTGCTTGGATCCCAGTTGAGCCAGACAGTGCGGCACGCAACTGCTCTGAGCGACTCTGATCACTGAAACTGCTGCTTGGATCCCAGTTGAGCCAGACAGTGCGGCACGCAACTGCTCTGAGCGACTCTGATCACTGAAACTGCTGCTTGGATCCCAGTTGAGCCAGACAGTGCGGCACGCAACTGCTCTGAGCGACTCTGATCACTGAAACTGCTGCTTGGATCCCAGTTGAGCCAGACAGTGCGGCACGCAACTGCTCTGAGCGACTCTGATCACTGAAACTGCTGCTTGGATCCCAGTTGAGCCAGACAGTGCGGCACGCCACTGCTCTGAGCGACTCTGATCACTGAAACTGCTGCTTGGATCCCAGTTATCCCAGTTGAGCCAGACAGTGCGGCACGCCACTGCTCTGAGCGACTCTGATCACTGAAACTGCTGCTTGGATCCCAGTTGAGCCAGACAGTGCGGCACGCAACTGCTCTGAGCGACTCTGATCACTGAAACTGCTGCTTGGATCCCAGTTCTGCGGCACGCAACTGCTCTGACTCTGATCACTGAAACTGCTACTTGGATCCCAGTTGAGCCAGACAGTACGGCACGCAACTTCTCTGAGGGCACTGCTGCCAGTTGAGCCAGACAGTGCGGCACGCCACTGCTCTGAGCGACTCTGATCACTGAAACTGCTGCTTGGATCCCAGTTGAGCCAGACAGTGCGGCACGCCACTGCTCTGAGCGACTCTGATCACTAAATATGCTGCTGGGATCACGTGTGAAAGCTAATGAACGCAATTAGGATGAGATCTTCAAAGCGGGAGGAAAATGAATATTCAGTTACAATTTGATACTATTTACAAAATATTGTGGTATTGTCAGAACATGAGTATCTATTATTATTAATCCACTATTGCTTTGTAATGTAGGAAATATGAATTTTGCGCAATCAGTGATACGGTAGTTAATTTAAATGTTCAGGTCTGTTTGATTCTAAAACATGTATTTTCCAAGAACCAAATGGTTTGAATTCCATTTAAAGAGGAATGGCTAAAATCAGTACGGTTGGTTTGAGATCAGTTTGTGTGCATTGAGAATGATGAATGACTTCCATCATACTTCACAACTGAATGACACTTGTCACATTGGTAATGTTAAGTAGCATTGCATACCTTTAACTGTAATTTATACCTTTCCTATGAAATTTCTATTCGCAATACCAAGAAGATTTATAACAATAAATCAAATTTGAAAATTTTGAAATATTAACCATATGTAATAGAGACCCCTCAACCCCATGTTACTTTCTTACTAATATCATAAATATGTTAAGTTTAAATGGCTAATCTATGAACGTTTCTAGATAACGCTGAAAGGAAGTAAATGAAGAAAACAAAAAGAACAGGTTCCTTCTCTGTAAGTTTGTTGAATTTGACTTAGTTTGAATTTGAATTTGTTCAACATTTTGTTGAATTTGAGTACTGTAGCCACAGATGATATTCTCGTTTCATTTCAGAATGAAATTATCCTGATCTTTCTAACTTCTGCGCTAATGGGAAATTTCGTGTTGTCCCGTTTCAACTGGCGGCGTAGGACAGTGAGTGATTGATGTTGGCAGCAGTGGGAGGATTAACACTGTAACAAGATCTCAGTTTTACTCTATCTCAGTTGGCCAGGCTGATATAGAAACTTATCTAAATAACATAATTTATTAGTGATATAAATCTTCACGATTTCGTGTTCGTGCAAAGAGATATATCTTTTAGATTCACTTTAACATTATGTTCAAGTGTCAATTAGTGACAAAAGAAGGATCTTTCTTGTTATCTATCTACATTGGTCTTTTTATCACGGACATGACATGGGTCTTTTGTATGCCAACTTATTGTATTTTTTCTAGAATTATAAGATTAATAAATAATAATAACTGTTTACTAACAATGAAAGCTACTAGTCGACACTCCAGAATCAGGTGGAACTATATTGTATCTTCTCCATACTGTGTCGAGGGAGTCTAAGATACAAACAGTGATAAGCTCAGGCAGGGAACTAGCCGACGCTCGGGAATCAGGTATAACTAACTGCAAGGAATCTTCTCCATACTGTGTCGAGGGTGTCCAAGGTATATTCTTCAGGCAGGGAACTAGCCGACACTCGGGAATGAGGTATAACTAACTGCATGGAATCTTCTCCATACTGTGTCGAGGGCTTCCAAGGTATATTCTTCAGGCAGGGAACTAGCCGACACTCGGGAATCAGGTATAACTCACTGCAAGGAATCTTCTCCATACTGTGTCGAGGGCGTCCAAGGTATATTCTTCAGGCAGGGAACTAGCCGACACTCGGGAATCAGGTATAACTAACTGCAAGGAATCTTCTCCATACTGTGTCGAGAGTGTCCAAGGTATATTCTTCAGGCAGGGAACTAGCCGACACTCGGGAATCAGGTATAACTCACTGCAAGGAATCTTCTCCATACTGTGTCGAGGGCGTCCAAGGTATATTCTTCAGGCAGGGAACTAGCCGACACTCGGGAATCAGGTATAACTCACTGCAAGGAATCTTCTCCATACTGTGTCGAGGGCGTCCAAGGTATATTCTTCAGGCAGGGAACTAGCCGACACTCGGGAATCAGGTATAACTCACTGCAAGGAATCTTCTCCATACTGTGTCGAGGGCGTCCAAGGTATAAACTTAGCGATAAGCTCAGGCAGGGAACTAGCCGACACTCGGGAATCAGGTATAACTAACTGCAAGGAATCTTCTCCATACTGTGTCGAGAGTGTCCAAGGTATATTCTTCAGGCAGGGAACTAGCCGACACTCGGGAATCAGGTATAACTCACTGCAAGGAATCTTCTCCATACTGTGTCGAGGGCGTCCAAGGTATATTCTTCAGGCAGGGAACTAGCCGACACTCGGGAATCAGGTATAACTAACTGCAAGGAATCTTCTCCATACTGTGTCGAGGGCGTCCAAGGTATATTCTTCAGGCAGGGAACTAGCCGACACTCGGGAATCAGGTATAAACTCACTGTCAAGGAATCTTCTCCATACTGTGTCGAGGGCGTCCAAGGTATATTCTTCAAGGCAGGGAACTAGCCGACACTCGGGAATCAGGTATAACTCACTGCAAGGAATCTTCTCCATACTGTGTCGAGGGCGTCCAAGGTATATTCTTCAGGCAGGGAACTAGCCGACACTCGGGAATCAGGTATAACTCACTGGTGGAGGAATCTTCTCCATACTGTGTCGAGGGCGTCCAAGGTATATTCTTCAGGCAGGGAACTAGCCGACAACTCGGGAATGAGGTTTTAAACTAACTGCATGGAATCTTCATAAATAATAACAATAACAATATAACTTGGTATTGATTATACAGTAGTTCATAGTTTCTGTAACCCCGTCTCGGGGACATCGTGAGGCTACAAAAATATAAATTGATGTTTATTAATAATATAATAATTTACTTTTTTTACGTTTTTAAGTAGAGTTTCCTTTTTTCCTTGACTTGTTCAAGATGTGCCCACTCACAAATGGACTATGGAAACCCACCAATGGTGTAATCCTGAAAGTTATTACGTTTAACCTTGAGCCACTCTCTACATCACTGAGTACGGTCGATTGGGCGCAGTCTTAAAATGTATTAGTGCTGTAAAAGATTTACAGTGTTCAAGCAGGAAGGGCTCTCCTCCTCTACCCCAGATGCGACATTGCTCTTTCTGCTAAGAAATATTGTAATCCTGCTCACCTAGTTCATGTACAAACCGACAAAACATTTATCTTATGTATTTATGGTATTATATATACTTAACATACTTTTCACCCCCTTATGGCGGAAGACACAAAGCTGTAATTTTAAGACAATAGCAGCAATGACTGGTAAACGGTCCAGCAACTTGGAGGTCAGATTTTGGGGATTTGTATGTATATGTTGGAATACGGTATCTTGTGTCCCACACTTGTAACTAAGGTGTCTGTGTTGTCCAAGTAACATGTTTGGGCGGTGGACGGGTGAAATTTGGCAATAGAGAATAAATTTTCACACGATACTAATAAAACCGGAATATATCATCAGGCGATTTTGTGTGGACCACGTTATAAAATACTTTTTAAAATACTAACGTAAAATGCCTATTTTGGCTCGAAAGATTTAAAAATATTTCTTTGAATTGTTACTGTCTCCATGAAAGGTATCTTAAGGCACTGTGACTAAGAAATTGCTTTTGCAATGCAATTTATCCCAACAAACAAATACTTGATTTTATGTCTTAATTAATGACGATAAACCATGAACAACTTTTTAATCGTTATTAGTACTTGAATGTATTAAACCCCCTCCTGACATACTATTTTAAATTAGGTTTTAACTCACTTTAATAATACTCCATAATTTATACAACTAAATTAACAAGATTCTTGAAAACAATAATGCACATATTATCTAAAATTTTAATTTGTAAGTAATACGCTAGTAGTCAAATATAAAACCTACCAAATTTAATTAAATTTAGCCAAGAAAGATTAAAAATAGGGGATAAATAACACAGTACTGTATATGGATTTGTTTATATTACTATAAAACCTACTAAAATTAAATTAAATTGGGCAAAGAAAGATTAAAAAAGAGGAGGTGAATATATCGATTTGTTCACAGCATCAGGGTACTCTGTATAACATGATTAATTCTTATACGTGTGAGACATATCCCAATATTTCTACATCGTCACAAGGTTATGTAACCCATCGTTAACTGAGCAGGAGATAATAAAGCTCAGTTACCCACTTGAGACCTAATTATATTAAAAGTAATTGACGCCTAAGAATAGATATCAATTTAGACACCTTCGTTATCGGTACAACCTCATATGATATTTTTCCTGTTAGTTTGACACTAATTGAAAATCTTTAAAACGCTATTGGTTGTTAATTGAAAGTTCAAGAAGGAGGGCGACAGTATCTTTGCGCTTTTATTGGTGGAGCTGGTCGTACAAAAAGATTAGAATTAAAATTCACTTATTACTTCTTTAATGTAATCAATAAATTTAAAAGTAACACTATCTATAACAGAGTAAAAGAAACACCAAAATCATTGCTCTTGAGACATCTATAATACTGCACCTAGTAATTGTTTTCTTCTAAATTCTTCATCTAATAATTTTAAAACAACAAGTAATTTATAGTTAAATAATCACACTTTTGGTTTTTACTTTTAATCTTTAATTATTTTTATATAACATGTCCTGGGTTACGTTTTTTCTTTAACTTGTACAGTATCACAATCTAAATCATTCATTCATTGTGTTTCCTTTATTCTATTATTGCATGTATGATTAATTTTAGTAGACATATGATATGCACACACACGATAGTGGCCTCAATGATGACGTATAACCATACGTGACAGTAACAATTCACTATGGTTATATTATGTCATAGCATAGCCACACATACACACAGTCAGAGAACTTCCGGTAGCAGTAGACTATTACAGCTCGGTACAGCAATTACAGTTGGTCACCGTACATACAATGCGAGGGGTATTGTCACATAACAATACAATCTGTGCGTCTATCAACGGCCTCAACCTCTAGTGCTGTCATTTCTTACGCAATACACATTCATCTGCCAGACAGAACATGATGTGAGACGAGAAGCATCTTATGTTTGGTTTGTCTGTTATACGTTACTACGTAGTGCCGTACTGTACGTTGGGTGTTCTACATGTATACGAGAAGACATGTTACGGAGTCGAGAGTGACTAAAACTCCCGGCTTCAGTGGACAGGGTACATAGTAAAACACTCTAGTACATACTTTAGCTTAGTACCCGCAATGCAGTACTTTTTTGGGGTAGTTTATGCGTTAGCTATTTGATTATCCTTTTGAGCGTAAGGTTAGAGTATATACATAACGATATTTGAAAAATGCAGGTCTGTAAGGAAATTCTTCAATTTCATACCATGTAAAGTTTGAAATGGGACATTCCGAAATTGGTGTATTCTAGTCTTAACTCTGGAGAGCCAATAAATCTGGCTGACAAATTAAACTTGATCTCTGAAACAAGCGCAAGAGAGACAAGAATGGCTTCATCAATGCTTCTCATTCTTTGCCAACTTATAACGCATTATTTGTCGTTACTGCTTGCGGAGCATGGAATTCCCTTCCTAACCATATTGTCAGTAGAAAGTCGAAACCGGTTTGCAGCCTAACTGAAAGCTCAATTGCTAGAAACGATGTCAGCGATGGGTTAGTTGGGGTAGGTCTTGGAGGACAGATGGGGTGCTAATAAATGTGTGTATGAATGTATGTGTACTTCGAATTCGTATTAAATTCTTAAAGAGACCTTTATTATATAATTTTGTTTTATTCTAAATGTAGTAATTTTATGTGACTTAACAAGTATTATTGTATTAGGGTTAATTGTAAGACAGGGCCTTATGGCCCTAAATTCGTCCTTTTGTACATTATGTATACAATACAAATAAAGTCATGTGATTTGATTTTATTTGATCTCTCATAATACTACGCCTATTTTAAGACCGTAAACATGTTGAGGTTTAATATCGCGTAGAACACTAAAATCAGGTTAGTCGCCAGGCCGGCTCTTAAATGTTATTTAAAAAGTAATGCTCGTACAATCTAATGATTATATCACCCCAATAAAAGAAGTAAAATGGTCATTATTAAATTTTTAGAAACATCTTGAAGTTGCACCGCATGGGTATCAAGCCGATAACATTTATAGGTCTCAATTATTTTAAAACTGGTTTCTTTGATTTTCCAATAATACGGTGGTATTGGTTCTCAATAATAGAACAGGGTATAGAATGGTTCACAATGTAGAATAGAAATATCGCTTGAGATCCAAACAATACGTGATATATTTTTTTAAAGTAAATAAATTAGAATAAAAGCATTTATTTACATGACATTTCATACAATAATACGAGTATGGAACTTATATTTTACTAAACATGTTATGATGTTAACTAATACAGTATAGCTATAATATACCTTTTTAACCTTACAACATAAACCTCAGATTTTGTAAATTATTATGAGTTCCAAAACATTTTTTACGTAAACCATACCACATTAAAACAGGCTTTTTGGGAATACATGAATCAGAATAAAATGAATAGTATTTATTTTATTGTAGTATTACATTGACTTAATAGTACATGGCAGTGTAGTCAAATTAAAATAAGTAATAAACAGCGTAGTTATCTATGTAATGCTTCGCTATGTGCAACACCGTGACAACGTAATTCAAAGCCCTCGAAAATGAAAGAGCCGAAGACAAAGGCCTGTGATGCAGATACGGCAGAGCTCCCTCAATAGAGCTCTCGCCTACTCCAGCTGCTTGATGCCTCTCAGTGGAGAGCGTGGGTTGGTGGAGAGGGAGTAGAGCTGTGGCGTTTGTTATTCCCATTCTAATGGATGACTGAAATAAGTTCAGGTTTCTTTGATCATTATTGGTTTCATAAGACGTTTAATTAAGCTTAATAAAAAAATTAACTATAAAATGCAACGTCTTAAAACATATTTCACTGGCATCTTAATCTTCCAGATTTTCATTTAGTCTTCGAATTTCGTTTTTAAGTATTTTACTAATTATAAAAAAACAATTAACAGTAGAATTTGAATGAGGAATATGATACTAGTGTAACATTAATTTGCATAAAATCTTTAATAACTGTTCTCTTATCCATGATTTACCTCAGCTGAGAGATAAATCAGCCAATTCCCTGAAGCGTTCCAATCTCTATTTTCATTAATAACAAGATCATAACGAAATTGTTTTAATTTATGTTCATTATACCGATGTAAATAAAAAGTTGCATATTACAATACATTGACCGCGCATGGCTGTCGTCATTTACTACCGTCACGTGATTTTCTTTCTCCGTTCAAGTCGGTGTTCCCATCCAGCGGTTTTTGTTCAATTTACTAGAGCATGTCGAACACTTCGCAAGACAAAACTAACTCGTAGAAGAGTGAAGTATAACACAAAGATTTTTGTAGAACTTTAGCGCATTATTGTAATTTATTTCTACAGAGACTACAATCATACAATTTTAGTAAAGGGGAAGTAATATAAAACATATTTTTATTTAAGAATGTTAAAATTATTCATTATACCTGTATATGTTAGAAGATAGTTAAAACGAAGGCACAGCCACTGTAGGCGCCTATTCCGATTCAGATTTAACTTTTGTTTTGACTTAAGAACAAAATTAAAATGAAATAAACAAACAAAATTTAAAGATCAATTAGGCAAAACAACATGTATCGCATCCAAACAAATGTTATAATGAGTGTTTAAAATGACTAATGAATAAATCAGTCAACTCATCTGCTAAATGCATTAATCGGCAGATTATTAATCATTAGTTAAACAGCAATAATAACTCGATTACTGCATTAAAAATAGGGATGGCACTCAGTGAAATGTGGTGTTACAATGTGGTTATTTTTTGTTATATCGAAATAAATTTTATGTTCTAAAAGTAGCCTAAGGAACTTATAGATACCCTGTATTTTAAACACAATTGTACAAAATAACAATACTAAAATAAATGTATAAATAATCATAATAAATGTGGGCTAGCCAAATAAATAATTTAAGATTAGCATTTCTGTTGTCAATTGTGAGATAAAAATAAAATATTTTTTTTAATTTTTAAAGTTTTATTTTATTTTTCAGAATTAAAGTATTAATTACAAAATTGTACTCCCAATGTCGGTTAATTAAGCAGTTATGCGACTAGCCAGGTAAAATGGTGTCTCTGAATACGTCTAGCAGGTAAGAACTTTAAATTAGTATTCTCCTCTACAACTTCTTCGGTATAAACGGAAATAATTATTTAGTTAGAGCAGATTATTGATACTTTGTAACTTAGTTAATTGTACTGTTCCCAAACAGAAGTATGCTATCAAAGGTGACCTAAAGCATCACAAAGTTATAAATAAATAAATACTTAAAAAGACCAAGTACTTCTACTTTAAGTAATACCAGAAAACTCGTTACTAAAAGTAGAAGCGTTCAATAGGAATAAAGACCTTCACTAAACTGACGGTATTGTTTTAGGTTAATCAGCTGTTCAGATATCAAGAACAGCTGCGGTTCTGCTCAGAACTGCCAACGGTGCTATTCTGAAAAATTTAATTACCCTCGTAAACTGAAACCCTTGAGCTCTTCTTATCCTGTAAAGGGGTTGCAATTGATTTTTAAATACCACAGACGTTTTAATTGTAAAGTAAGATCTTGTTTATTATATGACCGCATTTCTTAAACTACTTTCTACAAAAAAATCACAATTATATTAAATAAAAATAATTTTGTATACAAACCTAATTTATATGAAATAAAAATAATTTGTACTCGTATACAAACAAAATTTATATGAAATTAATCAGTTTTCTATAGAAACACAATGACATGAAAGTGAATTGTGATATTTTACAACTAAGCACATCTACTGTTCGATGCACGTTTTTCCTACGTCGTTTTTAGCGCAGGGTAGCTCTGGAGGTACTGCCAAAGCTCGCTCCGATACCCGGAGTCATGTCTATTACACGATCGCAATTATTAGAGCAGTTCAATCAATAATATTTTGTTTTATCAGATTATACAACAGTCTCCTTATCTTATTACTTACTAGCCATGCATTAGCCAAAAACAAAATAAAACCTCTCATGTTAAGAATAATTTCATAAATTCAGGTAAGAGAAGTTACTTTTATATCAGTGTGTCTCTATAGTATGTTTTTTTTAAACAAATACGGTAATAAAAATGGCCCCAAAAATATTTTCCTCTTCGTATATTTAAACTTCTGAACACAATTTTATTAAACTGTAGGTTATGTTGGTTTTGTGGTTTGTGTTGAAATAACAATAATGGAACATCTAAAAGTAAAATACGATATGAATACGATCTACATACTCATATCAATCCGTAATCCGAAAATAATAACAGAATAAAGATAAACTAAAAAATTGTTAATTGATTTAATTCCCGTTAACATTTCAAATGGCAGTTTTTGTTGAGTAAAAACCAACAGTTCAAAATCTTCTAATTATATTGCAAAACAACACCTGATTCCTAAAACTCACGTTCCTCAGGCAGTTATTCTTAATAAAATAACTAATTTATATTATCCTATTCGATATATAACAAATAATATATATTGATGTACCATAAACTTGTTAACGAAATTGTTTTTCATTAAAATCTTATAAAAAGATTTATTGTTGAAACAAAGCCAACTATACCAAGATTATCTATAACTTTCCGACGATTCTATGTTAAATTACTGCCTTTTTTATCGATAACAAACAATAATGAAGAAAAGGGCTTTACTGTAACTTGTTACGGGGTTTACCAAGCGTTATGTTGATTGAACGGGCCTAAGGTTGGCGAGACGACACGGGCAGTGAAAGGCTCCTATTCTTGGTACATTTGCTGTTTCATAATTATCAATAAAATAATATTTTGACTGTCGAAATACTTTTGTGTATTCTTATCTACTAGCTTGTGGTGACAAGCTCCCACACATTTACATGTTAAAATAGATTGATGACAAACAGTTTATACTGACCTAATTTCAGCAATACTGTAACTGATTATTTATTTTCAACACATTTAGTTCAGTAGAAAGCTTAGGAGATAAGTATAATACTCCACTTGGCGATATTCGCAACAGTATTGCGGCTTATGTCGATTGGGAAAGGATAGAATTTTAATTGAAAACATTCTAGAATTATCTTTTACCACTGTTCTGTTTCTTATATCGCCATTAAGGTTATCCTTATGCATTACAAAGTGTAAAACGTTCAAATAACGCAATAGAAGAAAAAGACCGTCCTTGTACTTTTATCGATTTGAGAATGTTGTAAAATTACGACCGTAAACCGTTTCAGCTAAATGGCGCACTGTATGAAATTTGAGGTATGGAATTGTAATTCGCTTAGTCGTTTCGGTTATGAAGCACAACCTACGAACTTATTAAATGAGGAATTATAACTATCAACTCGTAATTATCTCTATCATCAACAATAAACTAAACAGTTAATCCCTTCCTTTCCACTCCACTCATCCCACGTTCTTCACGAAGATGCATCAAGCAGCTGGAGTAAGCGAGAGCTCTCTCTCTCTCTCTATACAGAGAGCTCTGCCGTATCTGCATCACAAGCCTTTGTCTTCAGCTCTTTTCATTTTGGGAGAGCTTTGAATTACATTTTCACAGTGTTGTTTGTAGCGTATACGGTATCCAATATCTTGTCATGTAAGACACACCTGTATGCATGCATTACTGTGTCAAATCAATTCCTACAAATAAATAAATGGTTGGTTTTACCCGTTTCATTTGTTTGTAAACATATGATTTGTAATGCTATTTGGATTACATAAGCAATCATTTGGACTTAACAACTCATCTTAACACTTCATATGTACATTGAACTTTTATTTGCTTGGATATATCTCTATCATTAAGATTCTACTGTATTACACTGTTCCCACTAGATAAACCCTTGCTTAGTGCAAGCTTCGACCTACAAGTCGGAATATATTTAAAAAAAAAACTCAATTAATTTGAATCGGCAATCCCGGGTTTTCTTGTTGTTAATATACAGTTTTCAAGAATACATATGTGGCATAAGTTTAAACATATTTTAAAAGTTATAATTTATTTCAGCGTAAAATCCTTAAATTCAGATAAATGTTTAACAAATACATAAATTTTTTAGATATACATAAATAAACGTATGAACGTATTTATGATGACTGCAGGGTAAATTTAAAAAACTGTGACACTAGAGTGTTTATTTTAATTTGAAAACTTCTACTTATGTTCTAAAGTACATAACACAAGTTTTGAACAATAATGAAATACGGATTTAATGTTTATCTTTTCTTAGATGTAATAATACAATGAAATTATTTTTGAACTGCTACGGCTTGGATGTTAATTAAGAAGCAAGTTTTAGAATTATAACTAGGCCTATTAGAGTGATAAGTGGCTATTTCTATTCTATCGTAGTACAGTATAATGTATTCGTAGGCCCATGTACTGTGTGTGTATGATGTCAGATATTCAGCTAGCATGAGAGGATGCAATGATTGAATCTTAACTTTATTAGTCATATTTTATGATGCAGCAACTATAAAACATACAATCTGAGAGCACTTATCTTCTTCTCTTTTCCTCCTCAGAGAAGACAATATCACCGTAGATCGAGACCTTAATTAATCAACGGACACCGATTGTCTTAAGCTAACCGAATCCTGAGTAGTTGAGACTATTCGAGAACTAAATAGACTGTATCTATTACGTTAATCATGCTGGTTACAACGACAGCCACACATTGTTTCTTGATGTAAGCTTTGAATACTAAAATATCCATTTTCTTATGTTGTACATATGTTTAGACTATGATTACTTTACCTGACTACGACAGCCAAAGTAGGTATTATAACGCGAGTACGAGTGGAGGGTGAGTATAGATTAGATATCCTTGTAAAAATCGAACTCATAAGAAATGCAGTAGTGCCTATTTATTACTCAGTTATAAACATATTTATGCATTCGTTATAACAGAATGCATTGAGGACGTATGTATGTTAGGCTTCAGTCTTGTCTATGTTGCTCGGCCGCTGGAACATAGTTGATGTTGCCAATATCAAATTCGAGTCCAAGGTTTCCTAAACATCCTTACAATACTGTTCAAGAGGTAATTGCCCCTCTCGCAAATACACGAAACCAGATTCATATACATCTGCTTACTAATTTTATATTACTGTACTAATTTCACGTTTCGGTACTAAATTCTTATTACGGAACTAATTTCACTTCATTAGCTTTACGTCACCATACTAATTGAACGTTACGGTACTCATTTTAAATTACTAAACGAACTCTAAAACGATTTTAACAAACAATCACATTAGCATAAGATCAGTAAATCATGACGTAACCTGATTTTGTTTTTCATGCCAATGTGTGGATATCAAGTGCTGATTTATTAACTTTTAAGGTCCAGTCCAGTAATCCTTGGAGAGTCATAATTAAAGTTCCAGAAACAAGGAAACAAAAAGGAATCTGCCTGTTACAGCAAACTGATCCACTATGAGGACCAAGCGATCCATTTGACCAGACAAGTGGATAAAATGGACCAATTAACGTTCTCTGCTGATAACAGGATATTTCCTCAGTTAACAATTTGGTACGATAATATTTGTCTAGTGCTGCACTAACTACGTTCTGCTACAAAAATTGTATTTTCTGGGGATTGAGAATATCTTGTAATACAAGCAGTATCTTGTGCACAAAATCCAGGCACTATCTGTTTATTAACAATTACTATCCGCGCAAAGAGTGTTAATATATGTAATGCTAGAGTGTAAACCCATCTATGACCGTTAAAAAAATTCCTCCACAAATTTTAATGGCTCAAGTACCAACGGAAGCTATTTTATTCCGCATATTTTGAGTATACATTAATGAAGCATGTAGGCTTGATTTAATTATGCCTTTTCAAATTGCATTTACGTCATATCATGTAACATTCGTTTGCTTCAAACATTATATCGAATAATCGTAACATAAGCTCTGATGTGTCACGAGGCAGAGCTGCGCTAGTTGGCTGGCAGCCAAATGGTGGCAGACTCCCGCTTGATAGCCAAGGTGGGGTCTACTCTAGACTGTATACCTCGTGTCACTGTATTACCACAGATTCTCGTTGACCACACTAAGGTGTTTCGTTGCAAATCATGTGTATCTTATATTCACCTCCTAATATTGAACATATTTTATTTCTTTCATTACGATACATTTTACATTATTTTATTTACATTATTTTACATTATTCTCCATAATTAAGGTTCTAAATTTGAGTCACACTTTTTCATAACAAACTCAGTGTCGGTATAAATTATTCAGGAAAAATGCAGAGAAATACTCGCCAGCTTCATGATTTATTACGAAAAAGGTGGGATATTACAATAATACATATCTCTGTTATTAAGTACACAGCTGTTATTGCAAAATAACCATCAGTCTAATAACAGCAGGCGGCAACGTTTGCTGAGGTCTGCTACTGGTTCAATATGCAGAGCTAGCCTATTTAAAGCAAGTTTAAGATACTCCAAAGCGAGTGATGTATCTCGTTTTTTAATACGTTACGTTGTGATAAGTGGTTTGACTAAGTAGGCAGAATTTATCATTTACTTCTTCATTGTGCTTCTGTAATTATGTGAACATTTCCAGAAATTTTTATTTATTTATTGAAACCGTCTTTGACCTAGTAACTTAACATTATTGTGCACAAGTTTGCTCTTGAGCACTAGGTACATGTGCGTCAATTAAACATTTATCTAAAAAAAGTTAAGATACCGCTGAAAACTAATAATATAGGTCCATATATACCTAGAACTTCCGTGGCACCTTTGGTCAACAAAACATTTTAATGCATGTTAAAATACTTTTCAGACGTGACGAGATATTTCTTATATTTAAAAACTTTCCTTCATTGAGAGATATCTGCAGCAAAGTATCTATGTATTTAATTGTAAATGGAAAATATTGAAAGCGTAATTAATTTTGGATTATAAATTTTGGACCATCGTGAATGCTTTATTGGGACTACCTCTATTAACACCTAAGGTAATTTAACTTCAGGTAACGGAAAAACTAATATTTCGCTTTCTTAAATACTCGACAAGAAAAGAGACTAAACCAAAGATGGAAATTACATAGCAAAACGAATCTTTTAAAATGTATTTAACTTTAAAATTTCATTTTATCTATATACAACTTTTGAATATTCTTGGTAAAATTATGTATAGTATTATAACAATCATCCACACTCAGCATTCCTCCACAATAATAGTCATATTCACCTTCAAGTAGGTAATTACACATTCGAAAAAAGCAGGAGCATTTGAACATAATTGCATATTAGTTATATATCGACCACTAACCATTACTCAGTTAACCAAAAACATGACACACCCTGTGTGGAAAGATATTAACGAGATTCAGCTAACGGTCGACCACAGTCTGATCTGACGGTAGAATAGTGCCCTCATAATGGCTGCGGTTCGATACCACGTGACTATTTAATGTCGAACGCATTAGGACGACGGTCTTGCTACGAACTGTTTAAGCAGACAACAAACAACAGAATATTAATTGATTTGGTATTTTCCTGTTTACCAATGAAGTTATGAAAGTAGCAATGCTGTGAGAACTCTCATGGAACTGTTACACCAGACAGTATTGCACCGCAGCCATCGGTGGTTGCTTGGCAACGGCGTCATATCCGGTTCCTGTAGAACATCTGGATCCCGCCATGTGGCCAGTAAATTATGTCGATCATTATACGTATGTTGTGGACATGTGATTGATAACTGATACTCCTTACTGTACATAACATAACATATTAAAACCATAGGTTTGAACTGTCTACAATGTTAGCTCCTTTGCTATATTTTAGAACATTTCAGTAAAAATAATAATAACAATTTCATAATCTAAACTGCTATTTATATACCCATTGTACTTTTCTTACAACTCAAAAATACTAAATATATCATCTTCAAACCCTCTACCTCCGATCTGTAACGTTTGAAATAATGAACATAGTCAAACACTCTTAAGAGATTTGAAATTATATCACTTGAAGTTCCTTTTCAGGATTTTCAAATAGCCCATTCTAACCCCAAATAGGGCAATAAAGACTCAAACGCGTTAGCATAATAACTATTAAAGATCACAGCAAAATTCCATATAGATACATAGGTGATGGTCATTATTTTTATCGGTACTTTGGGATTATACCGACCACACCAGTATGAAGAACACAAAAATATAAATTTATAGAAACAAACATGATAGAACGAAAAAATAACTCTTTAATTACAAAATTACAAACTAACAACGATTATCAATTTTATTGTTAATGGGGTCAGATTCCGTTATATGCCCCTAACGCTTAAACTTTTTTCAATGAACTTAGAACGTTATAAAACGATGTAGTTGAGTAACAGAACTTAACATTCCATCAATCAACAAGCATTTCCAGGTATCGTGATTGGTATTGTTGTCACTATTACATGATTATTTAAGTTTTTTGCACGGTACCTAATTGCCTTTCCATTACAATTCAATTTATATTTCTGATCAGCCCCTCTAGAATTTGATATTTTACTGATAGGTACTATCTCAAGGGATGTTTTTCTTTCGTTGACATCAGTGCGGGCTTCGGCAGCATCTTCGGAGGCACTCGCATTTTGGGTGGTGGAGTGTGATCAAGAATAAAAACAAGTTTTGTGTGTTTTTTTTTTTAATAAAGGGTTTAGTTTTAGTTTGGTAATGTTTGTTTTTGTTGAATTTTTGTGTTTGGTGAAATGTAGGAGTAAAACACGGAAGTACAACAAAGCGACGCACCAGCTGAAAGTGCGGCGAGACTCTTCAATCACGTTATCTACTAGACCGCTCGACTTTGACCTCTGTCTGAGGATGGGGAGGGGTTTGCGATAAGACAATTCCTGTTTTATATTGACGAAATATTGTTCTACGCTAATCTAGTAATCAGTAGAAGCAAAATGTCAAATAACGATTCATGTCTGGGTGTGGTCGGTATAATCCTAAAGTACTTTTTTATCCGTTTTTTATAAAGGGTGTTCAGTAAAAGTGTTACAATACTTTGGCATTTCGTTCTGCATATAAACATGATCAAAAAAGTTCATATGAAAGTATGTCCTAAAACCTTTAATTTCCGTCTATCTGTCTGTATGTATTTTTTTTTTATAAAAAAAAACAATATATCTTTAGAACTAGTAAAGATAAAGTTATGAAACGAGATTTTATTAACCTTTTCGAAAATAAAATATTAACAAAATCCTTTCAACTGCATCAAAATAGCGGACGTTTTAACTTTTCCATCAAAATAACTCAAAACCGATTAAACCGATCGATTTCACATTAAACTATTGTACAATAAATGTCTAGCTATAATACATGTAGTTAACACCTGCACTACTGTTGTACACTGAGTGAGACCGGCTCCTCTCAATCTGGTTCTGCGCCGCAAGGCGTCCGTCGCAGTATCGCGTTAAAGACTTTTAGCATATTTGTAATTAAAAACAGATACTTACCGTCCCTTAAAAACTATGTAAACATGTCTAACATTTTCAACCGATGCAATTAAGATAAATAATTATTATAACATCCATAATTTAACATATATGTATGGATTCACCTTGTATTATTTAAGGTTTTAGAAAGTGCCATAAAAATCAAATAATGCTAATACCCAGACTAACTATCACTATTATTATGAAACCTCCAAGTAAACTACATATTCTAGAAAACAATGTATTTAACTCGAATATTAGAATAAACAGACCTCACCAACTTCACTATTCCGAAAGAAAACTAAGATGGAATGAAGCATTTTTCAGTTCTTATTATTTGAATGTGATATCTCAATAATCGTAATTACTATTGTATTGCCAAAAAAATTAACATCGATAAATGTCCGGTTAAGACAAAAATCGGTGGTATTGACTTTACGGTTTCCTCTCCGTTCCAAACCGTTGCCCGCTAAGCGCTAAACCAGCTGACCACTTTCTTTTAACAGCGGCTATCACTATTGAGTGGTTATTGCCAGCGCGCTTTCCTCAGAAGTGAGGTTATGTACCATGACTTCCACAGCCTGATGCATTTCGTTGTCGACTGGAAACGGTACTATATTAATTGCGTGTAAGAAATGCCACACAAATTATCCAGCAGTAGAAGACTACAAATTATTGTATCCCTTCTAAACAGCTACAAACACTTACATCATAAATAGGGGTACATAGGTAGTAGACAAGCCTATTTCACTTAATATTATTTTAATAAATCACAGAATCACTGTATAATGAAAAATTACAGATAACTATATTTAAATATGTGTTTATTCTATAAAATGAGTGAAAATGTTTAAATCAATTCAGTTTCATTTTACAGTACCCAACTTGCTAAAAATTAAACTGTTTCATAGAAATAAATTGGCTTTTACTCATGGTTTATTGACAAATAAAACAAACGAATTTCAAACAATAACTTTTTATATTCTGATATTCTTCACTCGTAGACGAAACACTACATATTTTCTGTAAATATGTGTTTAGTATCAATTTTGTCTGTTATTCGTTCCTCTTTAAATTGTAATTTTTATGACAAGTCGTAAAGATGAGGGTAGATTTAAGAATACCGCTATGCCGGTGAAACATGACGTTAGCCTAACGCATTCGGATAGTCCAAAGGTGAACAAACTTGCGACGTCCTGAAGTAGGTAATAAGAATACTAGTAGTAGTAAACACGATGAATGCCATAATTTTTGTTATTAAGGACACGACAGTCGTTGTCTATTCGTCCGTCTGTGTGTCCGTCCGGCTGTCCGTCCGTCTGTGTTATAACTCTTGAGAGAAAGAGAAAAACTTGGTAAATAGATTTCTATTTTTTGAAGGAAGAATTCTACAAACTATGGGGTTAAAAAGTCAAAAGGGCAGCAAAATCAGCTCTGGTCATCTGTAGCGTGTTTTAAATAATAGAAATGTATGTATGTATGCCTAAAAATATATGCATATGTATGTCTGAATGGGGTCAAAAGGTCAAAGGACGGCAAAGTTGCCCTTAGAGTCAGTTCGATTATTTTCCGTTACGTTCTATCGGGCCACTCGATACTCCATTGTATCAGATTATTCAAATTAAATTAAAGTCGTTAGTGACTAAAGACAGGTAGGAATTACATATGCCTTGGATAGACCATTAGTATCATAAAAATTACCAAGATTGCAGCTATACGCATGTTTGCATAAGTCTTAGCTCGATTATTCCACAGCATAGGCCAAGAATGAAATGTTTTAGAAAGACTGAATAGTTCCAATCTAACTTACAAACTATTTTTAGTATATCTCTAAATGTTATTATGTGACAACTGTCCAATATTCCAAAGTGAAATGGTAATATTTCATTAGTAGGCGTCGTTGAAACCACCGTCGTGCATATGACTATTAAGATATCTAAAGTTTTAAGATGAGAAATTATAAATTTCGGGGCATGAGGAACTTAAAATACAACCAGTGTTAGTCTTTAAAAAATGTAGGGGACTATTGAAATTAATGAATGAGCTGTTGAGAAAGAGAACAGAATTGGCATTTTACGTTTAACAAAGGTTTGCTTTGTAAGTTACTGCTGGCGCAAATTGACTGCCTCGAAAACTGATTGCCGACGCAGTTAGTGACTGTCATGTGTAACGCCGCAGATTGTCTATTCTATCGCACAATCTCAGCACATCTCGACGTGAATCTCGTCGCCACATAAAATCGAAAATTGAGTTCAATTCTTACGACTGAAATTACAAAAACTAACACACATTTAGGTGAAATTCGGGTTTTAATTAGCAACTGACTATATAACTCCTAATACCGAGCGCTTAAGTTGTTGCTACATATTGTACGCAATAGCTGATAGTGGGCATACTGCAAAATAGGGAATTTTGACGCTAACTTTCACGACTTGATTTTTATACTGAGAAAAAGCGATCGCTGAAAGTGCTGAACAAACGAGTAAAGTAAACAAATTGGACCGGAAGCCAACAGTGACAAAGAGCCAATAATGGAGGCAGTGGCAGATTGATTGCTTTCGACACCGTGATCAGGCCGGCAGTGGACTGTGGCTGATCGTCGGCAAGTCATTTCTGTATTGTTTGAGGTTATGATCGATCCACAAAGATCAACGACATTTCGGCGCCAAGAGTAGTACGGTTTTTTACGAGTATTTGTCGTACAACTATGTGCAACAAGGAAAATAAGGCTTTTATTGTCATATGTGAATTTTGCTTAATTTTTTCCATGTTACATGCGTGTGTTTTTTCCCATCAATTCAATCTAATTAAAAACATGATTTTACTTATACTGTTGCAATTATAATATTAGAACTTAAGTTAGTACAACATTTTAAATTAGTATTTTTGTACATTTGAAAATGGAACCATTTTCAAAAACGTTTTAAGATGACTAGATAGTCTTTATCTCGCTCATGTTAAATTGGCAGTTTTTATGTACACATTACTTCAGTACAAGTTCATTTATAAACCTGAAACTTTAACAGCTTATTTAACAATGGTAGGAATAAGATTTTCTTAGTACTGATAAACATCTTAAAAACCATTAAATAATATGTGTAATAAGAAAATCATGTCATAAACAGGTTGAAAATTGGGCATTTTCACTTCATATTATTATTTCTTCCTATAGACAATGCTTTGAAATGTCACTTCAATCGGTTCATAAACGTAGCTAAAGATGTACCGATGTAATAAAAAAAGTCTTTTCTAGAAAAATACCAGAAACTTTTAACAACTAAACCACATTACATATTAGGCTTTAACTTACATATCTTTAAAACAATCCTGCACGATAAGTGGGACTACCTTCATCTAAAAACCTTCACTTGGCAGTTTTCATGGACTTCCTAGCCCTTATTTTAATTTCCAACAAGCTCTCTCACTTCGCACACACGTGTGACGTCACAATTTGCTGTTTGCTGCTGCCCAGTTAAATAGTGCCTTTAAAACGTTTAACTTAGCTAAAAACAACATCATTAAATAAGAGAACTCTATTCGAACACTAATTTTCAATTTATTTACATGTCCCAAATTATTTATGAACTTTTGACCAGATTATATTATTGAATGATACATTGTAGTTTTGTGAGTTTTCACGAAGACATCTTAGAAATATTTGGTATCTAATTATTCAGGAAGAGTTGTTTAAGAAATATACCTAAAAATATGTTTAATTTTAATTGAAAGAAAAGTTTTTATTACCGTGTTAACTTAATGTCAACGTTCATAAAAATTCACAAAAGCTAAAATTATAAAAATAGCAAGGTACAGTATATTTAGAATTTCTTTGTTAGAAACTGAACACATTTTAAACATAAAATTATTTAATTTTATTGCTCTTGTGTCAGTACCCACTTGAACGTACAAGGAGCTGTTTAGAGTATAAGAAAGTTTTGGTATGCGTAAAAATACCAGCAAAATTAACCATAATGTTAGTATTTTTTAGTTTTATACTATTCTAAGACAAAGTTCGAAAAATCCCTAAACGTTATCCTCATGTTTAGCTGAATGGAAATCAAAATTTGTGGCAACATAAATTTTACTATTTGATCTTCAAACGCCTTGTGGCTCACAATTTAAAATTTGTATCTAATAAAGGATCTTGGACATGTGTTATATACATTTTAGGGCACGGTTTACTTTTTATAGATTCTACTAATCCGAATTCTGATGAGGTTTGTGGTAGTATATGATACCTGTTTATTTTCAAACGTCTCATCTCCAACACTCTCCTTCCCGTAGTATGCGCAATAGGCATCAATAGGTTTATTTGTGGTTGTAATGTATTACAATTATTTTTTGGCACAGCCAATTATTTCTTATGCATAACGAAATATCGTATTTGGAGAAATAGGTACATATACTACTTTCATATACTACATATTCCGCTTTCATATACTACGTGGCCCACAAGTTAATATTTTCATCCATTACAATAAGTTCGTAGGCACTTTACATTGAATGGAGCCTATTTCTTTGTTTAGTACTTGCTTCTTGCTAACTACAAAACATACCTTTTTACAACAATATTCTCAAAATTGGTCCAAGATGAGATCAGTTATTCTTTATAAACATTATGTTGGAATACTGCATGTGCTACTTACTCTCTAATAATTAATCACGTGGAAACTTAGTAAATGATACTACGGTTTTGATTTGAATGATTTTTTAGTAATTATTACTTTTTTAGGAATTCTGACTGTTTTTCTTTTTTAGCGGTTGTAAGAGAAAGGTGGAAGTAGGAACACGATAACAATGCAGTCGCTGGACTGTCTACCTGGTAACCATAGTAATATTTCTCCTCAACCAAAGAAAAGTTCATGACAAGACAAAATGTTTCGAACCCTCTAAAGCGTAAAAATAAGTGATAAATCAAGAGGCAGTGGAGTTGAGACGCGCGCCAATACAGCAGGCTGTGGATTATCACTTGTTTTCTGGGAAAGCCTGATTAGATTAGAGTTGATGTTCCTCTAATTGTCTCGTCTATTGGATTGTTTTTTATTGCTTGGAAGATTGACGGAGTCGATTGTTTTAATTTTCAATTCGTCTTCCTGTATTTCCAACATAATTCTAGCTGCGCTGTATAATTTGTAAACATAATTTTGTACAATCACGTGGCATTTATAACATGAGATATTTGGTGCATTGGTGGATAAGGCTTTCATTACAGTCTACCGGATCCTTTGACACTCCATTGTATCAGTGTATTTGTATATAGACAAGATAAAGTTTGATAATGGCACGTATCTTTCCATGGGATTTGTCTGAGCGTCAGCAAAGCCTGTAACTCAGTGTGGTATCTCAAGAATTAGTTGAACTATAAAAGTTAAATCTTGTTTAATTTGCTTAGCTATGACTAAGACCTCTGGCAGAATTCCTGTTCTGTCCGCCTGTTTGTTATCTGCGTGTGTGTCACAAACTGAACTAAATTTTGTTTGTATCATCGTTAATACATAGGTACCGGAACGGCGTGTTCGATTAAGGACATGTCCATATATGGAATGTGGCTGAACATGTATGTAGCCTAACTATCCATAGTATATCTCGAGAACAATTTTATCTGTAGACCAATTAATTTTACATGAAATTCATTTCTACATACACATATGTGAGTTGGATGAAGGTGAGTGTCTATCTCTCAGTAGGCTTGGCAGAATAAATTGGTAGAAATGTTTTTTCCGTCTTTATGTGCAGATGCTCGAGTATGATGCGAGCAAAGTTACATGACATATGGTGTGGCTTATTACTACCTTGTCTATTTTTAAAATACGATAGTCTATGGAAACGGAATACAGAACCTCTTAAATGTTGTTCAGTAGTATCCGAGCAGTACTGAAGCAAATTGGTAATTGAAAGGATATTTATTGAACTGAGTGATATTTAAATGTTTCCTCGGTTACAAAACAAGCGATTTTACTGCGGTTCTAGTTAGTGTGTTTAAAAAGACTTTAAACTTTATTGTGTATATCTAAAATGCTCCGACAGGTTATCGAGATACATATGCGTATGAAACAAGAGGCAGACAATAATTGCTGAACTGAGAGGCACAAGACGGTGATTCACGAACCCCTGTGATTACCCTCATAGACAGGAGTTCGTTTTTTCACCAAGTTGCCAGAATCAATTAAAAATGCTCCGACGCCCAAGGTGTTAAAAGCTTGTTTGAAACGTATTTTAGCGTCCTAAGAATTTTATAGTACTGACGAGTTTATCGCATACAACTGTGAGACTGCCTAACTAGAAAACTTCTAGTGGAAAAGATGATTGTGGCACGAGTAAGAGTACATATGTTTGTCAGGGGTAATGGGGTGTTTGTAAAAAAATTAAACTACATTTCTACAATTGCTACTCATTTTGAAATATCCTGGCAATAAAATATTTTATTTGAAATATAATAATATTAAACTTATTGATAAATCAATTTTAATATTATCTATTAGAAAATCACAACAACTTTAACGCCTCTCATGATATCTCTTAAGAAAGCGTGAAAGAGTATTAATAAAATTAATATCTTTATATGCTAAAAACGCAAATGTACAGTATCTAAACTTAATTAAATGTTGATGATATATCATAGTTTTTAAATGGCCGTCATTCTGAAACCATTACAAAAAATGTTGTTTAAATTATACTCTAATAAAACAAAATACAACGTGGGTTATAAATTTAGGAGCTGTATTGTTTAAGAACTGGGCATGTCAAACAAAATCACAGTCCAGCACATTTCTATTAGATTTAGAACTACGGAGATATACTTTTTCATCTTTGTATCTGGGTTTAGAGAACATTATTACTAAGAAATTAACTGACATATACATGATTCGGATTTCCTTTAAACACTAAAGTGGCTAGATTCTACGGT
Organism: Homalodisca vitripennis; assembly: GCF_021130785.1. Taxonomy (NCBI): domain Eukaryota; kingdom Metazoa; phylum Arthropoda; class Insecta; order Hemiptera; family Cicadellidae; genus Homalodisca; species Homalodisca vitripennis. Next base: position 107,601,663 of record NC_060208.1, read on the forward strand.
CTAGGCGGTAAGAGAACACAACACTATTGTCAGCAGACTACACAAAGTACAGAAGGCTTAGTACATTGTTGCCTCTAAAGCTATTGTATAAATGCACCTATAAAGATCATTCTGTAAAAGAATAATGGAGTATGAGATATGGAGGTGTTTATTGTTTTTTTATCTTTTATTGTTCTATTGTTACAACAAAGGCAGATGGTTACGGGCGACATTTCATTTGATTTATCGTTTACGACATGCTGTAATGTTGCTGTCTTCAATTTGTTAGTCAACATTATTTTTTATATGACGGGTTCTTGCAGATATTGCAATTCAAAATTATTAAGAGGAGGTTCTACTGAAAAATACTGTTTTAAAGTAGGACAATTTAGAGCTTTGTTGATCGAACCAAATAAGGTATATTTAATTAAAGTAGTTTTTTAATGACCTCTTAACTTTCAAAATAAATCTCTATGCAGGCAAATCAAAGATTTTTATTCATTGAGGAAACTCCAGTTTAAATAAATTATGTATGTATAATATGTATAACTCTTTACAAGGGCTAATTGAGGGTTTGTCATTTGATATAAAAACTATTTAAGGAAATAAAGGCTTTATTAAATAGCTGGTAATTAATATACACACATCTGATATTCGCATTTATAATTTTATCTAAGTAAACACACCAATTTAATCTGAAAATAGGAAACGTTGTTTACGGTTTATATACGTACTTCCATACTTTACTAAAGGTACTTCCATTCACGAAATTAAATATTTTCCAAATACCTTTGTTGATGCTTTTTCTAATGAGGTCTGTATTATTATTTAGACCAAAGTGTAGTAAAACTGGCATACATGGAACCATGGCCTATGCTAACCTCTGATAATTAGTTACAATACTTGAAATATCAACAATAGTATATTTGCACGTCGATAAACATATCTCGACCTCGATGTGGAGAGCCAGAAGTCAACATATGGTTGGTTTTGGTTTAACATCATTCTGTTGATTGAATGATAGCTCTGCAGAGCGAGACCAAATGTTAAAATATTAATTGTGTTAGAATGTTCCGATGCGATGTGAATAGAATTTAGATGATAGTCGTGATAACCCCGGCGCAAACTTACGCAGAACTACAATCAGGGCCCGATTAACCAGTAGGCTAAGTAGGCTGCAGCCTAGGGCGCGAGACCGGTGACGATTTTAGGGGGGTGCTTCGGAGTTCAAGATGAAGTGCTTTTTATATGTAGTAAATAAAATGGTATGGTCTAAAACTTCACTATACATTTTTGTACATTATTTACACATCCACCTAGACCTTAGATTTACTCCATTTACTTAAAAATAACTATTAAGTAGAAAAAGAAATTAATTAATAGCGATTAGTGACAACGCATAGTAATTATCGTAACGGTAGGGAAACTAAAAGGGAAATTTTGCTTCGCGCGAGGGGCGCCGCCGGCCGCCGCCCTTCGCCGTTTGCAACACTGACGCTCTCTGACAGATAGAGACAGAGTGTAGCTGCAGCTGCAGTCAGTCGTCTCCTCGTCTGCACTGTTTGTTTTAGGCCTATGGCCTATGAATTATTTGGACTTTCGTTGTGATTAATTGGTGTCATTGCTCGTTATTATAAACACTGACATTTATTCGTAAGTCGAGTAGAGTGTTTGATACTGAAATATTAGAAGAAGCAGTGGTTTGCTTGTTTTACATATGTAGGCTACATTATGAGTAAAAAACCAAGTGGTTCCGAATACCGTAAACGGGCCCGGGAGCGTAACGAACGGGAAAGTGCTCTTCTAAATAAAATTCATAGACTAGACGATTTTTTCAATAAACCCGAAACTCCCAGTTGTTCTGCTGAGACATTGCCGGTCGTCACGGGAACTGAACGAAACGTTGTGAGTGAGGACAGCGGTGTTATAGTGGAGTGGAAGTGATTCAGCAGCCTGCCAGTGCCACTACTACCGATGTCTCAGACACCACAACGGAAATTGCACCTGTACACGTCCCTTCACCACCATCAACCGAGCAAATAGCAGATTTGGGACATCAGTTGCAAGATTGTGTACCAGCAAATAAAGAGGTAACCGATTCAAAAAATCTTGATGATCCCGCTTTATGGCTGGTAAATGAGGCATTGCGTGAATACTTTGCAGTGCACAGCATCAATCAAAATGACAGTGGGGATTTTTCCCAATCAAAGCGGCAGTATTCTGACCAAAACCGTTATTTGAACAAAGCTTGTTTTTTCAAAAAACTTGTAAATGGAGAGATTGTAAAAAGAACTCATTTAGTTTATTCCAAATCAACTGGCTATGTATACTGTGCTCCTTGTAAGCTCTATGGGGGGACGACTGCCTTAGCTACATGCGGCTTTAATGATTGGAAAAATTCACACAAAATTCAAGAACATGATAATAGTCTAGAGCACAGAGAATGTGTGAACAAATATTTGACCCGATGAATGCACCTCAGAGAATTGATGCAAAACTACTTGAGCAGCATCAAGTAGAAGTGAAGTATTGGAGAGATGTATTGTCAAGAGTTGTTGAAGTAGTTAAGTATTTAACTTCTCGAGGGCTTCCGTTTTATGGTGAAAATGAAATTTTGGGGTCAACCAGTAATGGTAATTTCCTTGGCTGTATCGAGCTTTTGTGCAAGTTTGATCCTTTCATGGCTGACCATGTTGCTCGTTTCGGAAATAAAGGTAAAGGAGTGCCCTCATACTTATCTTCCACGATCGTTAACGAGTTTATTACTCTGTTAGCTGACAATGTTAAATCCAAAATCGCGTCAGATATCAAGAATTCTAAGTATTTTTCGATTATTGTCGACTCTATTCCAGATGTTTCCAATGTGGATCAATTGACTTTTGTCATTCGTTTTGTAGCACCTGACGGGTCACCTAATGAGCGGTTCATAACGTTCATCCCAAATTGTGGCCATAAAGGGGAAGATATGGAGAAGGCTGTGATAAATACTCTTGAAAGTTTGAACTTAAATATCAGTGACTGTAGAGGTCAGAGTTACGACAATGCAAGTAACATGTCTGGGTGTTACAAGGGGCTTCAAAATCGAATCAAAGAGCAAAATCCTCTTGCTCACTACGTTCCTTGCGCAGCTCATTCGTTACAGCTAGTAGGTTCGACCGCTGCAGAAAGTAGTAGTAGTTCTGTTGAATATTTTGCCCTGGCACAGCAAATGTACAACTTTTTCCATTCATCTACACACAGATAGGAAATTCTCTTGTCGCAATATGACAAAGAATGTTTGACAGTCAAGACCCTTTCGAAAACTCGCTGGAGTGCAAGAGCAGATGCCAGTAAAGCCATGCACAAGTCATATAAACAAATAATCGCAGCGTTACAAGACATCACTTCAAACGAAGAAAATAAAAAAGACGTACGACTTGAAGCCAAACAACTGATAGAGAAGCTCCAGTCTTTGGAAATGACCATGATGATTTGTTTTTGGAATAAAGTACTCATGAAGTTTCATGACATCAGTGTACGACTTCAATCTGAAGATGGAGACTTAGATCAGACAGCACTTTCGTACGAGCTCCTAGAGTCTTTTCTAAGTTCATTAAGAAATGAGGAACAATTTTCTAACTTTGAAAGTGAGGCAAAGCTTATGTGCAATTCTCAAGAGTACAAACAAGACAATACAAGGAAAAAGAAACCAAAAATCCCTTTTGGAGAAAGCAAAGAGGGGCACACTGAGTTTGATGGGCGGAAATCATTCCTGATAAATTGTTACTACAAAGCAATTGATACACTCCTAGGGCAACTAACAAGGAGAAAATCAATTTATGTCACACTACGAGACTCCTTCAACTTTTTATGGAATTTGAATAAAATTGGGAGTTCAATCTTGAAGGAAAAGGCAACAAAGCTAATGAATGAATATTCAACAGACCTAGATGATTCATTTCCAGATGAGTGTTTGTATCTTCAAAAAATTTTAAAAGATGATAATACATTCTATGAAGAGGAAAATGTACTGTCAGACAGAATGGAGGAAAAGAAGAAAGTCAAACCGACCGGGACTAAAGCCTACAGGCTATTGAAACATGTAAAAACCCTAAAACTTGAATCTCTTTTTCCGAACGTGGAAGTGGCATTGCGGATCTTCTTGAGCATGGCGGTGTCTAATTGCAGCGGAGAAAGATCCTTTTCTGCTCTTACTCGAGTCAAGAATTATTTGAGGTCGACTCTACGGCAAGAAAAACTCCAGGCACTCGCTCTCTTATTTATAGAAAGTGACTATGTACAGCTCGTTCCGTTTGATGACTTGATCGATGTGTTTGTCTCATCAAAAGCACGGAAGAAAGACTTTGTTTAATCAGGGAATATATCGTCATGAGAAAATAAAAAGTTCTTTTGTTAACAGTAGGCCTAATAATTTTATAGTTCTAGCTCATTGTTTGTTATTGTGATTAAATGTTCAAGTCACCAAGTTGTATACCAAAGTCTAATGTCATTTCTATGTAACATAATGTACTTGAATAAACCAGAGAAAGTTGATGACCAATTTGACCATGTTCATTGATTTATTATAAATCCTTTTCAGTGATTTACAGTTAAAACGCTAATTAAACAGGCTATACGTAGCTACTAAGCTTTCTTATTAAAATGGACAACAATAAAATCTCCATTATTATGGCAGCATTTATACTGAAGTAAGAGATAAAATTCACATAATTTTAACAGCCTTAAAATTACAGTATGCATTTTAATTTATTTTGAAAAAAATAAGCCTACAGATTTTTTGAAAGTAACATTACAAAGTGCTGAACTTTGAATTTTGTGACTATTTAATGATAGTAATCTACAAAAAATGTATAAGAATTAAAAACTCATGTAAGGTTTGGCTGTAGCTAGGACACATTTTTGTATGTCCTACAAAACCAGTGGTAAATAAGAACCCTTGATTCTCTTTAAAGAATGTTACCTACAAGTCTACAACAATAGACCATATTCCATTTTAAAGATACAAATAAATGCTCAGCAGTAAGCATCCTTTCCCTTTGCAAGTTTGCACTTTCTATAATTTTGCTGTTTTTGTTCGTTTGTTTGTGTGTTTTTAGGAAATGACAGCAAACAGCATAGTTCTTTTAACCGTTGAATTTGAACATATTACACAGCAGTTTATACATACATGTATCATTAGACCTTTGAACAATAATTAAAGTTTATAGTTAGTTGCTGAATGTTGTTCTTTTCCTAAAGTTTAATACTCTAAATGGTCTCTCTGTAATGGTCTTTAAATTTAAGTAAGTTGAAATTTTATTACAAAAATATAATATGGCCGCTATACAGCAGAACACTTTTTATTATTGAAAATTGACAGAGGGAAGCCGGCCGGAAACCGTTGGGGGGGGGCGCGAAGTACAAGATAGCCTACGGGCGCCAAAAACCTTAATCGGGCCCTGACTACAATGTGAACCCATCCATGTACTTCTCTTCAGGTGGAGTCACGATCATGCACACCTGGAACCCGAATTCTCCCCAAACATTCACGAGCTCTGAGGAGGACTTTGGAAGGAGTTTCCGCATTCTATCCCGTCCCATTTTATCAGACCCCGAAATGTGTAGGCTCCGATAAAAAAATCTTACTTGGACAATTTTCGCATTGGTTTTAACCAACGAATTTTGGTTTTAACGAGTAAAAGCCATGTGGCTAGTATTGGTTTCAACATAAAATGGAAAATATGTAATTTGAGGAATAAACCAGATAAAAATAGAAAATGAAATATGTTTTTCTACTCACTGATCTGTTGCTTCAATGGTGATTTGATGTACCAAAATTCCAAGGCATTACGTTTAATACGTCTTGAAATTTGGTAAAAGTACAGCAATGTTTATCTTCAAAATATAATAACGGAGGCCTGAAGGACAGTTTCTTAGCGAGCTAAATGAAACACGAATCCTATTTGGCTGAGGATTTATTAAATTAACCCAATGTTAATCAGATAATATTCGCTTCAACCAATATTTTAGTTCAGGATCGTGCAACTTTTAAAGCTATTTGACTACGAAGTTTCATGGCCCAAAGATTGTAGATTCCATGGCTCTTAGCGAACAGTAAGAGGAAGGCCAAACAATACACAATATTTAATCTATTTTGGATGATTACAGCGATACCGTGGTGAATCATTAAACTGGTGTTTGGCTTACATCCCCGATATATCATCCCCACTACTTCCCAACCACGACCGCCCACAATAATTTTATACAGCCACAACTTCCAATACAATATTTTATACAGTTTGAAAAATGTGGGAAAAACATCGATTATCTGTTAAATGGCTTAACATTGTGTTTTTTTCTTTAAGCAGCATTAACTATAACGGTTTTATGTCAGTTGGCGTGGTTTATACAAATCTAAATTTAAAAATTATCGTGCCATTTTTCAAACCAGATCTAAGGACAACAAATTGTCAACGCATATAAGGAAATATGTATGTATGTATATATAGGCTATATATATATATATATATATTATATATATATATATATATATATTTGTTCTTAAATATAGAAAATGTTGGGTACATACTTTGTTATGAACTGATAATAAATAACATTGAACAGCATGATTAAAAGTAAACTACTTGAAAATTCTCTTATAATATGGTTTCACTAGATTAGATTACCAAAGTTTAAAATATACTATTATACATAGAAAATGAAAACATTATTGGATCGGATACGAACTCCTGAAGACTCTATGTTTGAAGTGTATTCGGTTAAATTCAATTGAATTTATTTTATCCTTTTTACAATTATTTGACACCACATACGCCTCTCGCTGCTAACCATATTCACGCGCGAGAAGCGCTGTTCACATGTACAGGAACACATTATAAATTAATTGTTTCAATTTTTGCACTAACACTAACGTTTAAAAGTACGAACCAAATTCAATTTGTTGGTGATTAACAACATTTTGAAATATGTATTTAGTATGCTGTGTTCTGTTTGTGTTATCATCATCGAACTCTTAATTGAATTTTATATGTTCATTACCAGAATTATTAATTAGACGTACAAAGTAAAAACCCCCATTATTGTGAAAATTTACTGTACAGTGATAAGAACGCTAAGCTACAGATTGACAAATGGAACAAAATAACACGTACAAAGTCAGACGGGACAGGTAAAAGCCCATTGCTGTGGAAGTTTACTGTACAGTAATAAGAACGCTACGCTACAGATTGACAAATGGGACAAAATAACACGTACTAGGTCAGACGGGACAGGTAAAAGCCCATTGCTGTGGAAGTTTACTATACAGTAATATGAAGGCTACGGTACAGATTGACAAATGGGACAAAATAACACGTACAAGGTCAGATGGGACAGGTAAAAGCCCATTGCTGTGGAAGTTTACTGTACAGTAATATGAAGGCTACGGTACAGATTGACAAATGGAACAAAATAACACGTACAAGGTCAGATGGGACAGGTAAAAGTCCATTGCTGTGGAAGTTTACTGTACAGTAATATGAAGGCTACGGTATAGATTGACAAATGGAACAAAATAACACGTACAAGGTCAGATGGGACAGGTAAAAGCCCATTGATGTGGAAGTTTACTGTACAGTAATAAGAACGCTACGCTACAGGTTGACAAATGGAACAAAATAACACGTACAACGTCAGATGGGACAGGTAAAAGCCCATTGCTGTGGAAGTTTACTGTACAGTAATATGAAGGCTACGATACAGATTGTCAAAAATGGAACAAAATGACACGTACAAGGTCAGATGGGACAGGTAAAAGCCCATTGCTGTGGAAGTTTACTGTACAGTAATATGAAGGCTACGGTATAGATTGACAAATGGAACAAAATAACACGTACAAGGTCAGATGGGACAGGTAAAAGCCCATTGCTGTGGAAGTTTACTGTACAGTAATATGAAGGCTAAGTTACAGATTGACAAATGGAACAAAATAACACGTACAAGGTCATATGGGACAGGTAAAAGCCCATTGTTGTGAAGTTTACTGTACAGTAATATGAAGGCTAAGCTACAGATTGACAAATGGAACGAATAGGCTTCACGGCGGATGTTCTGTCAAAACAATAATTGCACGAATTGACTTCAATTGACAAATCCTACTGCTCATCGCGCTAGGGCCGTACTCAAGGTCATTGAGGGGGGGGGGTTAATCACTCCCTTCTTTTGTTTACAAAATGCACTTTCTAAAGATGGTATGTAAGTAAGTTACTTTATACGTTAAGTAAGGTTCGTCAGTTGAATAAAGAAACTGGTAGCTTATTTGTTATCTTGCTACAATAATATAACCCAATTTTCTACGTATAACAGTCTTTTAACTGAGCATCTTTGGTTCCTTCATCCGTTCTTTGTGGCCTATAACACTGCTGAGAAATAGAATCTGTTTAGATTAAATATGAATACAATCTCCGAAATGTTGGACATTCTAAAGAACCATGTGATGTTGGGGTTTCTTATGAGAAAATATATAGCTGATTATTAATTAACATCACTCTGTATTACCAAATCATCGTATTATTAACAATTCATTAGCATCGAGATCTAAAGTGAAACGTTTTTGAATTTGAAACCAGTATTTATTTATAAGGCAATTTTTAACTTTAGTCCGATGAAGCCTCTCAGATGCGCATTCGGCGGCAAACCAGTGTTTTTTATTAAATCGTTTTCAAATTTTACTATTTTACGATTTTTGCTTCATCTTGAATATTGTTTATTTTCAATATTCAATCTTGAAAACAAAATATTTACTTGTAACGTTTTTGTAGTATCCTAACCAAAACATTATACCTAACACAAATAAACTATTAATATTATAAATGTCAAAGTTTTTGAAGAATTATGTGTGGATTTTGTATATTAATTGTACGTTTGTGTGTTTCATACTTAATCACACAAAATCTAGTGGAAACATTTGGCATGTATTTTTCTTGGATAAGAAAACAAAATATAGACAAATCTTTATTCCGAAATGATACATACTATAAAATACTACCGGGAGTTTGTATTTGCATGATCAAAATACTGTGTCGTAGTGTGCTGCTAATAATTATGACAGCATTATCTCATTTTAAATGTAGGAGGCAGCAGTGACGTATTCAAAATATTGAGTTTATTTTAAGTAGGTTTATCGCCGACTTCATCGATATAGAAAAGTGCGCCGATGGTCAGTTTCTATTGTTACAATGGGCCCAGGACCAGCTGTCTCCCCAGTTTTGTTTTAAAAATTCACTAATTACCTTCAAGATTAGTTGCAGATATAGTAGTACACGTTTTCTTAGATTCTGCCATGTCGGTGAGCCACGCCAGGTTTGATGATCTAGTACTTCTGAGCAACTATGCTTATTGAAGCTTCTTAAACCACATATCAGTGCTTCATGTTTTAAGCGAAAACACTTTTGAGTATAAATCAAATGCTTACCCTACTTGTAGTAGCATTTGTACTATAACTCTGAAATAAGATACTCAAATGCGGGAGAAATTCAAACTTAATCTAAATTTATCTTAATAAATTCAATATTAATAATTTCGCTGTAGTAAGATTATACACTAATATATTGATTTTTATTTTAATACTTAGTAAATACGAAGTTAGGTGATCGTTATTACATAACTTTGGGATATCAGATCCGTTTTCCATCGCTTATTTACCGGGAGAAAGCCGGTGCACGTTTGAAATATATTAAGAAGCTCAGATCAGCATCAGCATAGTTTTAGATCCTTTCTTTAGGCAAGCCAGGATTATCAAACTCTCATTTAACCTCGCAACTGGATAATACTTTTCACACTGATTATGTTAAGCATCTAACATTAAGATAGCGTTAGGATTAAATAACTCATTCCAACTTAAATATTTCGTAACTGTCACTAAAATTACCAAATTACCCTGCAGAGTAGGTTTCTTCAAACTAAATGTTTAACAATAAATAGAAAGTTCTGAATCTTGAGTGAATAATATGAGTTATATTAAATAGAAGAAAAATTTACAAATCCACCGCCGTTACAAAATTTCTCGAAGAAATGACGTATTGACGTTCCTAAAAAATAACATTGCAAAGGAAAAATTTACTCACCTTGACGGTTTATTTTATTTTTTCCCTTTCAAATCAATTGTTTTAATAATTATTTCTAATACGTGCATTCAGACGCATTTATTTTAAATAGCAACCAGTGTTACCATTTAAATAAAACTCATTGGACTATATGCGTATTACCATAATAGACTGTTCAGATGCACAGAGCTCATACTTATATCCTAAACTGCTGAGACATAACTAGTGTCTCAATGGAAATAAAACAGTTTGGGCCTAACAGAAAGGTTGGTTAGAGAAGTCCATTGACGCACATTGACTGTCGCTGAAAAGTAACCATCGCATTGGCGCAGTTTTTTGGTAGAAGGGGCTCTGACCAACGGCGCACATTGACTACTCCCATTTACAGTAGTTGAAGGAACAAAAACTGAGGGACCGGGAACTAATAGGATTCAACGAACCGTTCACTCCGCGATGAAACAAAATATGAGCGCAGTAACCCCGTGACCATTGCAAATGGGCAAACCTGACAAAACAATGCACCCGACAACCATTTTTATTCTTTATGGAAGAAAACCATCAAGGAGGCATTGGGCCGTATTGCACTGAAGACGATGTTGATTACGTACGGTATTTAAAATTTATATTATTCCTAGACTGAACCCTTGATTATGAATCCGAAGGAACCAAGGAAATAGGATGATGCAGCAAAAAGAGATAGGGGAGCGGGGGCATACAGTGAACTGTATGAGGATTACATATAATCCGATATAAAACTAATACCAAGATGTCCGCACATTATCTCTAGAACCGTGGAGAGATTTGGCACCAAATGTTGATCTAGTGAAGAGAAATCCGGTCGAATCAGGGTTTTCACTCTGTCCCTTATACCGAAGTAAGCCGGCTCTTTTTAAGTAAGCACTGTATACCTAAATGCACATTTCTGATCTTGGGCAACAAGACAAATTGAAGTACATAATTATATTTTCTCAGGTTCACTCAGAAAAAATTCTGAATTCGATTCAATATTGTTGAAATCATTGTTGTTCATAATGAAATAGGGTGCCAACCCGGGAGTAAATGCTAATAAAACTATAATGTTACTTTTATTACATTACATTTTTCTATGGATGATTGGTAATTTTTAATTTATAATCTTATTTCATTGTAATAACATTAAGAAATGTTGAAATCGTAAATCAGTTAATTTTAATATCTAGGCAACCAGAACGGCCTAAATATAAGATTAATCTGTATATTACTGGCTAAAACTGTATATTACTCTATTAAATAAGTTTTTTATTCTTTGTTAAGACTTTAAAATAATCTACATAGCAGCTGATAACAAATTTGTTCTTTGTGATTTCCATTGGTGTATTATGATTGTAATTATTTTCTCTTAACCATGAACGCAAAAATATTTTATTTCAAAATTATTACATGGCTCCATTGTTTTACATCATACGTGTGCTTTCAATACAATTGCTACGAACTTCGACTTTGGGGTTCCTTCAGATTGCTCTCAAATGGTTCAAATGTTACTAGGATCATGTAACCTATTCAATCCAAAGCATTGCATGTTGCAGAGAAATTGCAGACGAAGCCGCGGGTAACTGCTAGTGAACTATAAAACTAAATTAACGTTGCAATTTTCTGTTACATACTTTAATTAATTGTAACCTAGTTTCCAGTACTTTATAGTATTACAAATAACTCTATTTTCTAATATTTAAATATACTTGCAGTTTTTGACTGAATTTCGACGTTAACGTTCTTGATTCATTACGGGATTTAGAGATTTCTTCATTCTAATAATCATTATAAAATTATGTCAAGGAAGAAAAGATAACCTTCATGAAATATGGGAAGTGGCTGAAAAGCAGATAGGCTGCATATACCCTAAAATATTCATTCTAGGAATTAATTAGCGGTTTTAATTACTTCACACTAGAATACAGTCATTATAAGTTCTATTGTATATATTAAAATTATAAATGATTAGTAGTTATTAATATAAGTTAAGGGTTAAATATGTAAAATAAGTGTTTTACGTATTATAACAAAAACAACACATATAAATCATGTTAGTGTTAAATAATCATGGTCGTCAATAGATAAACGCTATCACACTAATGGTGATAAGAAAGACGCCATGTGTATTTGGCCTTTGTATTCTTGATTTCTGTAAATATATACGAGGCAATATTCTGGCTAGATACAGAACAGTATTAAAATAACCATTATTGGTTAGTGAATGCCAATGAATACACAATGCTTCCATTAAAGCTGGAATAGAATGTTTTAATTTCAGGGATGAACGTTTCAAGAGTTTTTTAGCACTCGTTTATTATTAAATTTATTATTGTTTTATAAAGATAAAGACTTTTTTAAGACGTTAATTACTGAATTTATTTCATTACTGCTTCCTTCTTTGACCCTTACTTAACTACCTAATATTAACTTAATATTTCTTTAGTGTTGAATAATAATTTCAACAAAGCAGCATTATTTGATAACAACACTGTAAGTTATGGCTCATTGAAAGTTTGTAAAGTGATTGATCAACTTCATAGCCAACAAGATTGACCAAACGCTTAGTTGCTCAATGTTTATATTTCAATCAGCTGATAATGAATGAGACAAACACTTCAGGAGTGCCAAATAACGTTATGTCAGCTGTCAACAAAATATATCATCGCCAACAAGTTATACTAGTTTGGGGTATAGCTGGTCTAAAATTACGCTTATAACCGTGCACTATAAATATCAACTCGCTTCGCCGCACTGAATACGATACCAACTAAAATTAAACAAGTAAACCAGACGACCACTGCGGTAAAAAGTTATAACTTTGTAGAAAGCGCGCAGCAAAATTAGGTTGGGATTGTTTACAAAACGTCCTTTCTAAGTTTGGTAATACAGTGAAACATTCTAGTGTTACAAAAGTTTTTAACCTATGACACATCACTTTACTCACCGAATTCCACCAAATCAGCTGTGTATTGAATATTGTTGACAAATAAACAAAAATAAACTGACTAAATAGAGAATTAAAATGCGAAGAAAATACGCAAGTTTTTAGGTTATGATTCAGCACTACACTGATGTAGTTCCACCACACACCGCGAGAGCGCACCAGTGACTGATCAAAGATGGGCTCTTTGTAGAAGTGCTGAACGACTGAAGAGGTGCGCACGCATCTGTCATTCCCGACACCCGTCAGACCCGTCTGTTGTGTGAAGTGCTTGGTTGGTTGGTCGCGACGAAAACAATTTTCTCCACAAACTAATTAATTATGACGCAACTTGACAACGTTTGCCTAGAATGATAGTCTGATAGGAACTGACATTCATTATGGTGTTAAAATAATTTCCATGTTATGTCAATTGGTCCAGCTTCTCACTGGCTACTTCAATCTTACACTAATTTTATTACTATAAAAATGTATAGTCGGCAAATTCTTAAAATCCATACTTTCTACCTTCTATCCGTTCAACCAATTACAGCTCCTTCGAGTGCTACAGATAAAATAAATCATTGGCATTCCCTGGCCGTTATCCTATTTTTCCAAGCATTTTGTAGTGATTTAATAATAAGACACTTTCCATTAAAATCATTCCAGTCAAGCATCATATCTGAAGTCGTAATAAAAATCAACAAAAATTACTGAATCTAAATTATTAATTACCGTCCGTGTGGCTACAAAACATGCGTCAAGGGTGGCATGGAAGACTGACAGCTGAATTGTGGCGCTTCAGTCTTTAATAATTTTAAAATTACCGTACGTGAAGTCATAAAATACAAATTAAGGGCGGCATGTAGGACTGACCGTTGGATTGACCGTAAATGGTGCTTCAGTATTTACTAATTCTAAAATTACCGTACGTGAGGCATAAAACATACATCTAGGGTGGCTTGGAAGACTGACAGTTGGATTGACCGTAAATGGCGCTTCAGTCTTTACTAATTTTAAAATTACCGTACGTGAAGTCATAAAATACAAATCAAGGGCGGCATGTAGGACTGACCGTTGGATTGACCGTAAATGGTGCTTCAGTATTTACTAATTCTAAAATTACCGTACGTGAGGCATAAAACATACATCTAGGGTGGCTTGGAAGACTGATAGTTGGATTGACCGTAAATGGTGCTTCAGTATTTACTAATACTAAAAAAATAACGACGGGAAAGAAGGATCACGATACGATGCTCAGAGAATCTGAGCATTGGTAATAAAGGATTCATTCATTAAAAATAAATTATTTAATAATATAAACAGTTGCGTTAAACAAAACAGGTGCAACAATACAGTATTCAATTCTGTAGTGCACTGTGATTGCCTAACAATAAATGCAGGCGTTTTAGATTAAACTACTACAGTAAATTACAACGTGCTAAGTTTCAGCTTTAGGAGTGTATTATATCTATTGTTAACTATGATATGAATTACCGTTACTAACGAAAATATAAAGCTGTAAGATGATGATTGATTAGCTAAAAAAACATTCGAGTCTGAATAAAATAAAACAGAGACTAAGGAACATAGTTTGTATCTGTATACGTGTAAATCCAGTCATACTCATGCTAACACTGCTTCATCTGTTGTATGAAGATAGGCTAGCCCACTTAGTAATACACGCAAAGGATAATCTTCAATCATATGATGCATTGTCTGGGTTTCAACCCCGCTGTCGCAGGATTCAACGAGGCTCATTTGAGAACCATTCCTACCCACATCAATACAAAATTTATTCAACATAATCAATTCCCTCCGATGTAGATGCACATCACCCACTATTTATGTTGGATTGAGAATCAAAAACTTGTCTGATGTCAAATACATCCCAATATTTATTCCGGCCGTTTTGGATTGAAGTCATTTTAAGTTACTGACAGTCAGTAGAAGTAGATGTCAACTTCAGCCGACATCTGACGTGTGTGGAGTCCTGGAAGATAGGCATTTTGGGGTTTTACAAAGTCTTAGTATCTTAGTAAGACCTCTTTATGGCTTATACCAGGAATTGCGATGTTATTAAGTACCGAGAGCTAAGGAAAATGGTTGAGAGTAAGATTACTCTTACTGTCCTGATAACTTGTCAAATTGCCAGCTGGTAAGTAAAAACAGGATTTCCCCAAGATGACCAGCTGGATTCTATATTATGTTACATCTAACTTCACTCGCAATCTCTTCTAGATGAATTTTCAAACGTTTGCTAGAGATCAAGTGTCACTCCAAGGTACTTTAGACATTCTTATTATGGTAGTTGAACTTCTAACTTGTTACTGAGATGAAAGCAGAATAGTTCACTCTTTGAAGCATTTAGTTTCCATTTCTAAAAATATTCGTGGGTTATAGAAGGATCTTGAGTTAATGTAGCCTCAATTTAACCCAAGTCCTTGAACTAGGTCACTAAAGTAGTATCAGCTGCATAAATGTAATTCCTTGAGTGAGTTAAGGGAACGTCAAAGGTATACAGTTGGTCAATTGTCATTATCCTGCTTGTGTAAAAATCCCTTTACCCATTTTAGCACATAATATTATGCTATAACTTGTAATGACGGAAATATAACAACCAATATTATATTTTTAATGCCCTCATTAAATATTAGAATTATTTTACAATATTTAAGTAAAACTATGAATCCATTTTATATTTATTTTTTTTACTATGTTGTAAATTTATTATGCCTACTTCACAACAACAATATTGCAGTTAGTAAATTATAGGGTGTTTGGTTTTATTGAATAATTTCTTTGCTGACTAGATTTCACTAAACGACAAGATAACAATCTAGGGGAAATAAATTGTACTCAAGTGTATAATCAATTTGGCGTCTAGGTATACACGAGGAAAATGAAATAAATGTACAATTCGATAACTATTGTGGAACAGTTGATGGAGTTTGCTGATGAACTGTCCAATATCGCAGAGAAAAGAAGGCAATACGAAGTTTGAAGAATTCAACACGTCATGGCTTTGTTCCTGCAATAACTCTGATCCACCTGTAGCAGAGTTTTTGTGTTGTATTTTATCGAGAAAAACATACTAGACAATATTGACATGAATAAGTAAAGGGATTCAACCTAAATTATGGTATTTTGCACACATAGCACATTTTTTTAAAGTGTCACGCTTACTTATAATACTATAAAACGTTATTATAATAACTGATACATAAATAATTATTTACGGCAGGCTGGGAGCATTTAACTTTTAAGTATGCTCTATTTTTTGTTATCCAATTCAAAATTATGTTTAAATTTCATTTATAACAATGAAAACTTACATTATAAGATTAACCATATGATGTATAACTCGAAGAAAGAAAATTAGCACACACCATGTAGCTATGATGGGAAGGATTGATTCAATGTGGATGTTGAGTTTAGTACCAGTTCACCTTCCTTTTAGTGCAGCGTCTGAAATGATACTGTCGCAGACTTGACTACTGTACTTGAATCTGGAGTCATGTTTGTCTGAAGAGATCCATATACTAAGAAGTAGCTGGAGCTTAACTCAACATTCACATTGAACCAACGCTTCCCACCACCGCTACGTTATGTGTAGAAAACTTCACCGTGCTTTGGGATCGTGTCAGAACATCGCAGTGCACTCAGTTGTGCACCAAATGTGCTCTATGTCTATACGATGTGAAGAGTTCATTTTGAGCTTCTTCATGGCCGACTTTTTTGTGTCTCTCAGACGAACACGACTCCAGATTCTTTGAGTCAAGTCCGCGACAGCTTCAGATTTCAGACGCTGACTAAGAAGAAGATGGACTGGAGCTAAACTCAAAACTTCACACAAAACTGCACCATAGCGCTATTTACGTGCCACCGAACAAAACAGCACAATATTTATT
Source organism: Homalodisca vitripennis (assembly GCF_021130785.1). NCBI lineage: Eukaryota > Metazoa > Arthropoda > Insecta > Hemiptera > Cicadellidae > Homalodisca > Homalodisca vitripennis. Next base: position 107,618,567 of record NC_060208.1, read on the forward strand.
GTAGCAGAATATTTCTTCCATGGATTCAAATATTTCAATATTTCTTTTCTCTTACGGATTTGAGGACTATTCTGTACTACAGGTTAACGTTCTACCTAACACAAAAATACTGGATATTATTAGCTGTGTTATAAACTATCTGTATACTAATACAAACTGCTCTTTGATTCGAAGTTTCAAGCCTGAGCACCTAAGCTAAACCCAGGATTATAGAGCCAAACGGTTCAATATCCTAGGGCTATACTATTTAACTGGCAATCGGTGTCATTTACACCAATTCCATAAATAGATTAAAAGTAAGTTATCACTTCTTTTTTGTGTTTGTAAACATATTTTAATAAATTTAATTAAACACAAACATAAGGATATACAGTTCTTCGACAATACAGATCGGCAAGTTCGGAACATAGAGTGTCCTTACGAGGCTTGGTGCAACACGACAGTACAAGATGGAAACAAAGTAAAGCTCGAAATAGCCATTGACGAAATATCAGACTATGAGATGTTTCTAAGTATAAGGGAGAAAACGGGTGTAAGGAGTGAAGATTAGAGGTGGTTTTTACCTTGCTTAACAGAACGACGACGACAAATGGTTAACATTCCCTTATCACATGGAAATCTTCTGAAATGTTTATAAAAGCTTGTTGTTTCTGGCGTATATCAGGATTCCATCTTAGGCCCTTTACTATTTATTCTGTTTATACATGATACAGTCTTGTGTTATAACAGATAATGTATGTGTTCTTGCAAATCTCTTATGACATCGCACCATTGTCCTAAAGCTCTGGAGATCAACCTTTGTTAAATCAAATAGTATTGTGCAGTAGTTCACCGAACATCTTGGTGTGTGAATTCCGATTAATATAATATTGGCTGCAAAGTCAGGGCATCTTAACTGCAGAAAATAAATTAAAGTTTTGAAAGTCTGTTTTGAAATTAATTTATCACATTCTCACATCAATAATGATGCACTTATTTGTGTTTGAAGCAATTTAGAAGTCTTCCAATGCGATTGGTACCGAAGATGACAGACATGAATATTTTCCATGTCACGTATTAAGTTTTATTTTTAACCATATCGTTCACATACAATAAAAATATGGGGATAAGAAAGCACTAACACCAAACCTTTAAAACTGCTTATCTTCTAATTTATTTTCATTTTGAAAACTCAACATATTTTTTAAATAGTAATACGAACATTTGTCAGGATTTATTACTCACAAATATTAAAAACCGAAACAGGTTGAGTATATCAAATACTATGTCATAAAATTTGTTGACTCTATAGAGATTTTTAATGCCCTACCAAGTGCCCTGAAAAATACAAATAACTCATTGAGACTATAAAACAGACATTAAAACTGTCTTAAGGAATAGTAAACGTTATATCTTTAAGGATTTTCGTAACAAGAAAAATGTTTGGATTTAGTTACTTAATATTTTGTATGACCTGGAACCTTTTATGACTTGAAAGATCTGTATCATTGTATTTGTCAGTGCAAAACAGATTTTTTGTTCACAATAAAAGAGTTTCAATTATAGCTATTGTATTGCACAGAGTGTTTATCAACCTATGTAAACACAGTCTTATTGTACGGAGAACTATAATACTTTTCCATATAAAGATGGGCCCTTAAATACTTCGTTTTGACGCTATTGAGCCCCAAACATTAGTCATCAAAATTAGTTTTCCAAAGCTACGATCAAGCTTCTAGGAGTATATTTTAGACGTAAAAAATCTGTAACTTACTGTTAACGTGTAGGAAAAATTCTTATGTTAAAATAACACAAACTTTTACTACAACAATCACTAAAACTATGAAACTACAGAAATTTTGCTCCTTTTTTGGTTAAAGCTCTTTAAGAAAGGGTTCGATTTTTTTCGATTCCTTTGTCTAAGTTGGTTATTAACGATGTATAAACGATCAAGCATATTTACCACCTGTAATATGTTACAGAAACTGAAACAAGATATATTAGGTAAATGGCACATACTCTTCCTCTTCTTTGATTTTCACATTTTAAAGTACGTAACACAAGATTAATGCACACAAAAAAGTAATTAAAACAAAACCATTGCTAAATTACATCTTCTTGAAAGTCTATATATTTAATCTATCAGTGCACAAAAACATAAAACTTATTTCCTTGTAAGAGAAATTTAATTTTCAATTAGATATTAATTATTGTAAGAACAAGTCTATGAACATTATTTAAGTGATTTTACGTTTCACTGGCAAAAACATTAGTAGCTTTGAAAGAGCTTCCGTTTCTCAAAGGATTCTCTTCGCTTTGAATTAACTTTGTTACACAATGATTGACTACAAAGAATGGACACAGTAAATTAAATTTATTAGTAACAGACATGTGATTTTGTTAGACGGTGTGATGTTTATTTGATATTTTATTTTAAGAAAAACTTTTCCGTGAACCATTAACCCAGAAAATATTAATACCCCTGGTATTATATAATCACTATTATAATGATTGTTGAAGATTTTTGATGATTGTTTGGTGAACAAAGGTTTCATGTCGTATACCTAATCGTTAGATTTTTGTGTTTCGATTCTAGTCATGTTTAATTTTTGTATACACTGTGAAATACAATAATTTAGATCAACTTGGACACAATAGCTTTCAGAATACGAGCCTCAGTGATCAACTCAGCTAAGCTCAAGCGGTGTTTTGAATTGATAATGATATGAGTGTGTTGTGATCGTTACATTTTGATCTTGATCGATATTACTGAACTTCAGATATGTATAAATTCAATTAAATTGTATGCCAACGACTACCATCTAAGTTTTCATGTTTACTAACCTAACTACTACTACTACTAACTGAATTCAAATCTTGATATATTTTAATAATTGTGTTAGCTCTCTTTACATATGGTGTAAACCGGAGAAATAACATGATAGCAAATGGAAACGGTCATGTGAACCTGAAATCTTGGATGCCACTGTAAAGTTTAGTGAAGGATGACTGACAATTTCATTAGCTGCAGTTTCATAGTTATTGTATATCATATTACAAAACTAGACTATTTCGTTGAAACCGCTAATAATATAAACAATTAAATTATAATCATAAAAGGTATAGGCTACAATTTTAATAATTTAAAGATATATATTTTTTAACGTATAATATTAACTTAACCTACTATTCAGATTAAAAAAAATTGTTATTAAAAAGATTCTGTGTATAAATAATTATGACAGTTCTTTTTAGTGGAAACGTGTTTAAGTTTTTTTCATAGTCCGTATAACTTATGTGAAGAATAGTCGTCTAAATATAGGAAAAAAATGATCATTCAATGTTTGTACATCATAAATTACAATCTTCAATGCATTAACCATTCCACAATGTTTAGTTTTACCAACTCTGCTCCCACTGCTGGCGACCAACCACCCCTCGGAATAGTATACATAAGGTAGTATATTATCAATTCCAGGTCTGATCACTAATGCCTTTGGCAATCAGTGCGGCATCTCGGTGTTGCCATGCCGCACTTGTAACCTTCATTATTTTTTAGTTAAACACAAAATTGTTTTGAGTCATAACATTTGGCCTAAGACCCAAAACCGATTTTGCAAAGCCTTAAGAATTGTGATTAAAAAGTATAAATAATGAAAGAACCAATCTTCCAGTATTTTGACGATTATTCTTCACTTATTTAACAGCCATTCCATAGAAACATTATCCTAGATGTAAAATTTTAACTCCTTTCTTACACTTTCACTTTTAGGATTATTAGTAATCTAGCTGGCAGAATAAATTACTATTTTTATAATTATTGTTGTTTTTATATATGTTTGCACTGATAATTCATTAGCATCTTGAGATTTAAAGTTATAGGTGATTTTGGAAAAATAGAAGAAGAGGAAGAACATTTTTATTAAATGTTTGCTAACATTTGAGGAGAAACCCTTGTTAGCTGTAATTTTTAGTGACTATTTAAAATACTAGTTTTTAACAAGTTCATGAAGTTTACCTTGTAATAGCTCTCCGGAAGTCCCGTCCGTAACAGAAAAGATAAGAAAGTGTGTTTATGAGTAATAATAAATTAAACATTTAATTAAACAATGAAATTTGTGTTAACAAGGTACACTAAATCTAACTTCAAAATGTTAAGTTTTCTTACTTTTCTTCGCATTTATATTAAATTTAATAATAATAATAATATGGCCCGTCCGTAACGCATTTTCATTATTATGGATTGGTACAGTTTTCAAAATATTTATCTCTACAATAAACTGTTTGACTGCAACTATTCATTTTATATAGGCCTAGGCCTACCTTTAACACAGAATAATCTGTATAAATTGTATTATATTTCCATATAAATCTAACAAATCTGTTTGTTTTCAGATATGACTTCAAATATAGAGAAACATGTCGTGGAAAAAAAGTTATATTGCGTGTTCAGAAATGCAGGTGTAGATTAAAGGATATTCATGATCTGGAAGTGTCTCAGAAGTAATGACATTTGGCGATAGCTGCACAGACGATGGTGACAGCGATTCACCCGAGGATGCAGGTGAGCGATCAGGACATGGCAGGCCGCGGGAGGCAAGCCCGTGCATCTTGGCGAGACTCCGCGGTACCAAGACAGCCAGCTGTCTCTTACCATCGCTGGGAGTAGTGCATATCGTGCCTCGTGAAGATCCTCCAGTCCATCTTATTGAAGTCAAGGAATCGAAAGTTATGTCTGATAGCCAGCTCCTGGATGTAGGCGTTCGCGAGGGCTATTTCCTTATTGATATCGTCGTCTCCTGGCAGGTCGTAGCGATGTGGTACAGTAGAAATAAGCAGGATGACTTTGGTGGGTCTGGTAGTCAAGTGACTCTCCAGGTGGCAGTATATATTCTGCTGCTCACCTGCAGCCAGGTCGTTAGTATCCGCCATCAGTACGTCACAGAAGGCACTGGCCACAGGTGGAGTTAGGCTTGCTTGGGCCGACGATGTTGCGGAGTCTTCCTCCAGGTTTGCAGACGCCTGTCACCTCGGAGTCTATCATTTTCCTCAACATTCCAGTGATGTGACGTACATGGATATACCCCCGGATAACCGTTTTTCTGTACACTGTTCTTTTCTTTCGATATCCTTTATAATTATTATTTTTACATATGCTTGATAATTAAATCTTATTCCCACTTTTTTGTCGTTCATTTATCATGCCTGCTAAACCTGGAAACACTTGTAAATAGTACATTTAGAAGAATAGGTTTGCTTAGGTTGCTTTTATCAGTACAATTAACCCTCTTCGAAGAGAGGCTATTGTACTATTTGATATAGTACCTCTGTGAAGAGGACTATCAAATCCCCCAAGTTGTCTCCGTGAGGGCAAAATAATATAATAGACTAAAATTATCCTATTTCAGTTCCCAAGGTAACATAAAGTTCTTCGTCGACTTCTACAAGAATCATAATGTCATTGTTTATTCGGCCTTTGTTGACAGCTTCCTGGCGGCTCCCCCTGCTCAACTATAACTTGCAACAGTTCCTACAGGTTCAGGTTAAAAGGATATTTTTCACCTCATCAGATTAAAAGAATATTCTTCACCTCAACACCAGCCTTGTTTTCAGGGTAAACTGATATTGATTGCAAGACCTTCACAGCTATTGCCAAGCCATTAAATCCAAGAAAGTATATTTTTGGGTACTGTGAGGTTCTCTACACTATAGTACCATTTCTGAGAAAATTCATCACAGGATCAGGTTTTGAAAATTATCACAGAGAGAATTATCAAGATGAATATCATTATAGACTTCCTGGAGGCAAATTTTCAATGATAGCTAGCTCTCAGGAGTCTGCGTACGTCAAGTCTTAATACTGAATTGCCTTTTACAACAATAGTTCTTGTCTTTCCCCTTTTTCTCATGTTAGGCGTCTGTAGACAGAGCATCCATAACAGAGATAGAATTGCAAACATCCCTTACATACATATTTCACCGTCCTATCTTATTCTTAAACTAGGGATTTGATTCATCAGAATGAAGAGCTGGAGAGCTCTGTCATCTCTGGCCCAAAATCCATACTGCATGATTTCTAGCTGTTGTGTAGTTTTGTTAAATCATCAAACTTCATATCATACTCTACTAGAACACATTATACCAGGTAAAAAATATTAAAGTAGATTAAATTATTTATAAGTAAAGTGTGTGCTACAATCAAATAGAATTCAGTAGAGTATAATTTTTTATCCTGCACAAATATTCAAGACATAGGTCAAATATACCACATTTTTTAAACAATCAAATTATCATACTTTGTGTTTTTATATTGATTTGTTGAAATACCATATGTAACTATATCACTACAGCTTCAGAGGTACCAAAATATTTACTAAATGTCGCATTTCATTTTATTGAAAACATTTTTCATCGTTTGTTTTACAGTGTTTGGCGAAATATAAGCAATTCCAAGCTACTTTTATTCTCTCATTCGTTAGTTCTTAAGGCTTCATAAAAGCGACTATTAATTCAGAATCAAGAAAACATTGAATCATTACAAATAAGTATGTTTACATACTATCGCTTAATGACCGTGACTAAACCAAGTCCACATATAAAGCAATCATTGTATATGATAATAATGATCATAATATAATATCGAATGGTTCCAAGAGTAAAGATTTTATGTTTATTAACATTAAACTCTATTCAGTCGTAATAGCATTATTGTTTCAAATTATTCTTCAAAACTAATGTAACTATTATTTGATATATTGAGATAACAGGACACATGAAATCCAACAGTTTTCCTACTGTAACCCAGAAGAGTCTTAAATTTTAAATAAGCAGTTAATTAATGCATAATCAACTTGGGTATAATTATAATCAATCCATGTAATGCCACCGATTTATATCTTGATTATATAAGAGGCCTAAATCTATGTATATGAAGTTAAAGTTAATTTGTACCTCCAGCAATGCTAAATACGATTTCTCACACAATAAAATGAGACCGATCACCAAAACATCGCTTTACAGTAATTTCAAAATCGATTATTATTTATGAGGATTTATAGCGCCATTGTAGCATTTATCTTTCACAATAAAAATCACTCAAAAACTTTTGAAACCTCTAAAATAATTTTAAAAAAAATGGAACATTCTCTTCCAGACAACCTGTGTCCACCAAATGCACTCGGAATCAGGGGCTTCCAAATCCAGCAACCCATATTTTTGTAAACTATTCACATTTTATGCCTTTATTGTGTGATTGTTGAAATTAGTAACTATGGTTATTACACATTCAGCAAAATTCCATCTAATATTTTACAAGAGTTATATTAGCGTGACCTATAAAAGTCCTGAAGTGTTAACCAAACATTCCCTGGGAAAACGATATCAGTTTAAAGAAAACATACTAAATCACGCTAAATCCTAGGCAGCCCGGCCTGGACGTCGTTTGAAGGGCCAGAAATTCTCCGTCGAAGAAGAATTTTGTGACACACATTCAAAATCTCAGTCATTGCTCCCGACTTCATTGAATGAATTAATGTCGATAACAAATTACTTAGATGACAAGTAATATGTTCACCAGTGGTAACATTGGACTAACCCCCTGAAATGTTGGTAATGTAATGTTTATGATATATTCTTTAAATTTCCGTAATAGCCTTAGTTCACTCAAGTATTTACTGTACTTGTGGGGTGGCGGAGTGTAGTTCGTAAATACATATTTTGATTATATTTATTATTTTATTTACAACAACTCCATGAAACTAAAACTAAAAAAAATATTAGAATTAAAATTGACAAGTTAAATGTTGCTATAATTAGTGTGTTCAAAAGTGAGTAAAACGTTCAAATTATTATTTCTATTCTGGCTATTGATAATAGATACGTAAGTTTATAAAATAATGTAAAGACAAAACTTAAATGTATATCCTAAATCCTTTGAAGGAGTTTATTAGGCTAAACTCGGGTTACAATGGGATCTTCATTTGCTCAGAATTTAAAAATTACAAAAACAAACTATTTGGTGTACATGTACATGTACATTTGCAAATCGTAGTAGAGAATTTATAGCATGACCGGTGACTTCGAGATGCGCCGTAGTCAAAGACGGAACTAAAGTGGTGGGGGGTGGAGCGGCTCAGTCTGTTCCCGTATTTAGCCTTGTGAACTTCGGTCTCCAGTCTTCTATACGTGCCGCCCAAAAAACATTCGCTTGTGCCAATTCACGAGTTGTAATACAATTTGTGAATTAATTGCGTTGTGCTCATTACGTTTTAAGTAAAGAGTTTAAGATGGATCATAATGTAAAAAGTAAAATTGGAAGAGAAAGGTTATACACGGCCAAGCAAGAGAAGTGCTTCCCATTTTATGAAACGGGAAGCAGAAACCAACACACTTATAAATTTGAAGAAAGTTCAACAGCGTGTCGTAGAGGCAACTGGAATTTCTGAAAGTACGCTGAGACGAATTTTGAAGGAGGAAAAAAATGAGTCCAATTGGCAATTCTTTTAGTACGCCCAGCAAAGTAAGAAAACGCAAACATACTAAAAGTAATCTGGACAATTTTGATTTGGGTGTAGTTCGAAGATAAATAAATAATTTTCATCGACAACGGGGTTTTTTTATGTTAACTATTGCGTGTGGATCGTTGGCGTTATTGTTATTTTAAGTATACATCATTAAATTAACTTGATACAAGTTGGTAGATAAAACTGAGTTTTTTCTTATTCTACTGTGTATATTGACAAATTAGTTTAACCAGTTTTATATTAATTTTTAATTTAGCAGCTAGGCTATGTCAGTTGAAAATTTTGTAGTGTATAATTGTATCTAAATTGAATTTTAATGGCTAACAAAGCGTAACAATTACAATTCTGAACTGTTGTCGTCGTTGGAGATCAAGAATAATATAAATTCCTACCCTTTCCCAATTTATGAGAACCCTTTCTTACCACCAGGTATCTCTACTGCGAACTCATTAGGAAGGGTGAGCTACGTATGAACACAATTTCGGCAGAACATAGTCATTGTTAAGATCACGTACATCCGGTCCCAATATTTCCAAGATTTCCTGTATTGAATTCCCCATCATAAAAGTCCGTCGCCGTAACTTCAAAAGAGTCTAGAAATGTTCAAATATTCTCAAGGTCTCCTATACTAAATTGCTCATCATAAAAGACCACCGTGGTAAGAACATAAGGGTCTAGAAATGTTGGCAAACACTACAATATTCGGCTCCCGCCACCACTATGAGCCGGGAGCCGAAAACTTTTAGTAGGGTTAGTAGCACCGTATTCACTCCCCTACTTTAGATTGTGCCCCCACGCGCTCAACTCCTCCACTCCTCACGCGCATCCCACCGGTCATGCTATAACTTCCCTAGAGTACATGTAAAACCAAAAATCGGTTTACTAACCAAGAAGTGACATTGGATGGTAAAATTATTCAAAATTAAAAGGGATAAGAACATAATTTTCGTGGAATATTTAATACCCCATATAAGCAAAAATAAGCAAACATATAAATATATGTAACAATATAACCCGAAACAAGACTTAAGTGATTGTGCGAGCGCGCGCGCGCGCGTGTGAAGGGCTAAAATGCTACTGATATACCTTACTCGCTCATCACGAAATCTAAAAAAATCATAGAACGCATTGCAATAGCAATTAAATTTGGAACAATATTCCGCTTGGGTCTGAGATGCTCTCTAAGAAATGGTTTTGAAATATTCGGGCTGGACTGCGGCTAAATCGCGAAAAACGCGATTCCTCACGATTATAATTTCTTTAAAATAACATTACAGATCGTAAGGAAACTTAGTACATTGATTCTTATTACATGTGATATGCACAATACAAATATTTCTGTGTAGTTGTTCTGTATCGGCACTACACAGGAGTATAACCGCGAAAACTAACATCTACATTTTATTGAGTTCCAAATAGTCCAGATCCTTTAAAAGTCTTTAAAAAGGTGCCAGTCTACACTGGATTGATATATGCGATTGTCAACTAAGTATTACTGTTAGTGCAAAAGAACTTCATAGCTTTGTAGCTTACTTAGGCCTACTGTGAAAAATTATCATATCGTAAAATCGATTTGGTTAAAAATATTTGATTATTTTTATTAGGGCTCCTTCGATGCGAAATAAATATATACCGTAGGTGTTTACTGGATGAAGACTTTCTATTTTAGTTGCAGCCAAACTATAAAAATTAGTGTTCAACTATCACATACTCTCTGTACAAAGCCAGTAATGTAACAGTAAGTAAAGACAATGGTTTAACCTGTGTTGATTACCATATCACCTGAGAGCCTGTCGTTATCAACAGACCTCTGACCTCCCGCACTCCGCCTCGCCCTGTTTGGATGGTGAATAGACCCAACGTACTTCAGGTAAGTTCACGGTCCTGACCAATACGTTCTGATCTCTGATCGTCCAGTCCTGATCAGTGCTTACTGCTTATTGCTTAGCGTCTTGCCTTTGTTTGAAGAAAAATTTATCTTTCCCCGCCCCTACTTTCCGGTATTCATTTTTATTCAGAATTTTCAAACAATCACATTGATTGACGCTATCTTCATATTTAACAAGTTTGTTTACGATAGCTCTTTCATTTCATTTTACGTAAATGAGCTGTTTTTTATATGCCAAGAATCCTGATCACTTTATTTTATACAACTTATTCGCATCTTTATGTTAAAAGATATCTGTAAACTATTTAAACTTCTTTTCTGTTAAATATTTATCACATTATTTGTTTTGTTTTCAATCCAGTTCTTATAGCACCTTTTTAGATTCTCTTTAGGTCAAGGTTCTTTATCTTCATTAAAAGGAGTGTTTTTATCGTTTCCTATAATATCTGTTCAGACTTCTCATTTTGTTACATCCACACTTCTTTAAAAATTCTGTTCAAAGTTTAAGTAATTTATTATTGTTTCAATACTTCAAATTGTGCCGCAATAACCGTTCTAGAAACTGTAGCAATTGATGGCTCTAGAATTGATAGTGGCAGTCCCTTAGAAAGATCACCGTGCATTTTCTCCTCTCTATCACACTTGGTCCACGTTACAGCTTTATTGAGGTTTTGAGTGCTCACAGACATTGTTCATCATGTCTCCAACAACTGGCGCAGGCTTAAACCATACACTTTGGCTCAAATAATATTCCTTTCAATAGTAAACAAAAATACGTAACCTTACTTCTATGGTACTTACTGTGAACTCACGGTGGTTGCAGAAGTGTTCCCTTACAAATTTGACCTGTCATTTCTTACGAGCAACCCACAAACCTTGCTTCACGAGTAGCTTCGTCCCCAACTACTCTTCCTTGAGCTTTCCAGTTACAACATAATAATATTGTTCTCAACCAGGCCCACTCCAAGTCGTTTTTCCTAAATCTGAACAAGTTGAACTGAAGCATTGCTGAATTTAATACCTTGAACCTAGAGTACCTTTGTTCTCAGTTAAGACGAGTCTACATCAACATTGAACTCAACTCATAAATTTAAAAGTAAAATCGTAGGAAATGATTCACAGATTCAGTTTACAACTAAGGAAAATGGATGCAAAATTCAGTCAAACACATGTAGAGGTCAACAATGAAGCTGTTACGAAATACAAAAGAAACTATCATGAAGTATACAAAAAGGCGGTTAACAAATATAGGAAGAGTTTTTTTATGCATCGACAAAATCGAGTCCGATGATGGTGTATATTCCTTCAAGGAATTTGGCTGAATGTTAGTGAAGTCTATCATTGAAAATAGAGGATTACCCTCGTCTGACTAGGATGATGGCAAGGGTACACCCATCTCCTTCAAATAGCCGGTGGCTGGTAATTTTTATTGTTATTTTTTGCAATAGTTTTGTCAACACAGCTTTTCGGACAACGGGATGATGAATAATATCCCCACTAGAGTATAGTTGAGGTAATGCCTCTAGCCTCAAAATTTAACGAAACCTATTTAAGCGAAACTTTGTATAGCGCATTCCTACCTTTTACACTATATCACAATATAAATATGAATTTTTTATTAAACTATTGAAAACAACATCCAATACTTCTCAATGTTCTTAAGCTAGTATTTATAATATAAACTAGAAATATGATGAGATAATTTACTAATATAAATATGTTGCAAGTTTACAATAAAATAAATATGTTTTAGTATCATCCTCTGAGAGATGATAACAGTAATATCGTATTCCATTTACGAAACTACCGTAAAATCCACTCTTGTGCAGGTTGCAAGTGAAATTACATAAGGAGGGTCGTATACAAGGTCTCATGGGACATACTGGATATTCTCGATCCGGAGTTACTTGCCTGCTTTGAGATCTATGGGGTGGCGATTGGGTGGTTGGAGGGAATTATATCCTGTGAGGTTGGCAACTTGCCTAAAACTGTGCTGGGAGCATTGTAGAGTAATCTAATCTGGAGGTCTCTCAATTGCACGGTTTGGTTTGTCGGTTTCAATTTTTTTTAAGTTTGCTTACGTAAATTGTTGTGTGTTTATTTATATCTTAGCCATATACTGGGTAAACCAGACCAACTGGGCCACTGATTGTAACGGTATAACAATGGAAGATAGAAAATCAGTTTTAACTGAACCCTCCCCCCCAACTTACGTTTTGTAGCCAAAGAATTATATAAAATTATTTTGAACCCCCCCCCCAAGTACCACTTAAAGATTTGGGAGGATTTTTGTGAATTTTTTAAATGTATATGTGGGGCGTATGAAAAAAATGTTTTAAGTTCACGTTGCTGTAAAATGTAAAACGTGTTAAAAATCCATTAAAACAGTTTTATTTTTATTTTTACTTTATTGATCAACTTCTGAAACGCCAAGTGTTACTCAAAATTAGTTGAGGACATACCCTTCCACAAAATAACTAAGAAAGTTCAGTTCCTAACAATTTGTAACATTTAAAAACTATTTACATTTTAAACATTTAAAATTGTTTAGTTTAAAAAACGTGAAATACAACCGTATGTTTTTCATAACACAAAATTAAAGGTAGTAAGAAACAAAAATTTGTATTAAAATTTGGTTTTATCTCAAGCGGTCTAGTTTTCTGCAGAAAAAAAAAATAAAAACTGGTGATCTGGTTTAAAATTTATAAGTAGGAAGTCCTAGTACATTTTAAGGTTAATTACTATAAAACTTGGCTCGTTACATAAAGAATGAAATTTAATATAATGCACTATTCGTTTATACATATAACGCTTCAAAATAGAAATTATCTATTGTTTAATGTCGTGTTTGGCGAAACGAGCGAGAATAGATATCTGGAATTGTGAGAAAAAATATATAGGTAGTTGAAATTTTGAATAGTCATAATTTCATTTATACATAGGTAAGATCGAGTTTGATTATGACGCATATTCCTCAGTTAGATGTGGCTGAGCTTTGGTGAAGCCCAGAGGATACCAGAAGATATATTGTCATTAAATTGAGTTATCTGGAATTGCGAGAAAGGATGTAAATAACAATTCTATTCTTGTAAATAACAAACTAAAGAATAAACCATATTTTAAATTAAAACTTCCACCTTGAATTCCCCAAATTATAGCTCGAGGACCTCAAGGGTATTACCACGAGGCCCATGAAAACAACTCAAAGAATCTACAAAAGTGTGTAAGGAGATATACGAAAGCATATCGGGGATCTATGAGAGCATCTCAGGATGTCACGAAACTTCAATGGCGTTGACTCATGTAAAGGCAAATTAATAAATTGTTAATATAAGACGAGTTTGGGCAAGGGTTGGAGCAGGTTACCAGAAAGGAAAACATTATTTGTAAATTAAAATGAAGCTGGTTCTGGCCCACGCTACAACACTGGTAGTCTTGACAACACAGTCCCAAACCCAGTTCACAGATTCTTCAAAGTGCCAAAGGTATTTATACTTCCAGCATAGTTCCTCGGTTCGTTCACTGGTTGGGAGAGGGAACTAATAGGGATTTCCATGAAAACAATTAATTACTATAGGGTAAAAGTTTCTAATGAAATGAGGTATAACGCAAACAACTAACGCGGTAAGCGGCACAAAACCTGTGAACTTTTAACGTGTGGCCGGTTCACATACCCAATGGGTTTTATCAAGTCATTCTTAAATATTTTCATGGAAGACTGGAACCATGGATTCTGTCGATCTGCGAATTAAAACATAATAAAAAACGTCAAGAACTGGCCTATCTTTAACACAGTCAAAGAAAAGGCTGACAAAATAGTAGTCTACGGATATTTAGGAGTCATAGTATCAACATTTTATTCAAGTCGGGTTGAAAGTTGAAGAACTTTTTGGGACCAAAGTCGTACTTCAAATATTGTTTTTAATTTTAATTATTGTTTCCTACTCAATATTACTTTTTTTCTTCCAACTGGGTTAGTGTTAAAACAATAATATTTGGTTACTGACCTACAATACCTATTTTATTTCCTCTTAACTCCAATGTTTTATTATGTTGCAAGAGCAACAGAGTAAGATTTACACGGTTTGAAGCCCATTATTATTGGCCGAGATTTAGCGAAGCCTACTACTTGTGGGGTTATAGTAATTAAATAAATGAGCTGGAGAAACCCCGAGCTGTAATTTCAATGTCTGCATGTAACCTCAGTGAAGTCTTTTTTTCCTTCATCATTTGAAAACTTTGTCAGAATACTCTTTCTAAATTTATCAACCTTCAAATTTCAAGAATTATCAGTGACTTTATGATTTCAAATACAATTTTAAAAGAGAAGTTTTTTTCCAATTCCAATATATTTTATTACTTTTAATAACTCACCAATTGTACCTTAATTCTTTATCGTTATAATGTATGATACTATGCAATTCATTACCTTTTCATATAATTTATTATAATTAACTTTTTAAATAAAATTATAGACTATCATTATTCATTGTTAAAAGTAAAATCTGTGTTCATTTTTTTAGTTATATTTATAGCATATAACACACTATTATAATCGTATAGTAATTTTCACCTTATTGTCTCGAATGAGTGACTAATTGGACCTGAGTGACATTTTGCTAGATTGGCACTTCTTTTTTCAGTTCACTAATCTAGATTTGAAGATCTATGTGGGCAATCTACCAAGTCTTGGTCAGCATTTTCTTCTGTTTAACAAATTGGACTTCTTTTTCGGAAGTAATATTGGTCAGGCTTTTCACCCGGCCGATTCATTATATAGAAACTCTAATGTTGTTCTTTTTATTGTGACGTATAAGAAGGCTTTCTCTACGAATCGGAGTTGTTGTTTCTTATTCTGGTGATTTGCTACATTTGTAGTATTTTGTATTACAACACTGTGTGTCAATATTTGTTAGCGTTATGTTTATAATCTCTTTATGTAATCTCTTGTACTGTTAGACATGAACCAGTGGCGCACCCAGAAATCTTCTCTGAGGGGTATCCGGAACACCATTGAATCGGGGATATGGAAACCCCTCCAGATCAGTAGAGGGCCCGGAGGCACTCCCCCGGAAAATTGTGAGAGCTTTAGTTCGAAAATAGATATTTTATAGTACTTTTGAAATAATAAAAGGAGGACAAAGAGGAGGGTCAGAGTGTCTAAAGTTTGCAGTAAAACCACTCTACCACCAATCACCACTAAGGTTATAGTGGGATAATTAAAATCTTCTGCAAAAAATACAGTTTATATGATATTTATTTAACTAAAACAAAATTTAATCATAACATTAACAAAATATTAAACAAAATAGTTTAATTTTTTGTTAATGTTATGATTAAATCACAAATCAACCAAAGCTAAATCTTGGTACATTCTCTAATCACAAACTATAGATATACCAAAGTTGACCACAAACTAAGTAATACAGCTACAATAACAGGAATTATAATAACATTTTGCTTGTTTATTTATGAGTTTCTAAACTAAAAACAGTTTACTAAAAATAACCAGTTTTTATATCTATGAAAACGAGAAAAATATAGGTTTTTGACGCTTTTCAACCAAACTGCAAATTTAAACATTTATAACTCGAATACTTGTGATTCGATAAAGCCTAAATGGTTAGGCGAGATATATGCTTGTACTGTGATTGAGTGTTTTTATTTTTTTTATATTTTAGAATAACATGGAAATAAAGTTGTTAATAAAATACCATCTTAACTTTTATTCTTGGCTGGGTGGTCCTCAAAATCCGGCATTGGTCACGTCATGGAGCTCTTAGTCATTATCTTGAGCGAGTAATTTTGTAAACTGCTATGAAGAACGTTTACATTTTTACATAGATTAAATTGAGTAGGTTTTGTTAGTTTACCGTAACCGGCAACTGCTCGTTTTAACGCGCAAATCGTCGGACTGCCCAGGGCGGTGTTGCATCTTACTAACAACAAACTAAAACAGTTCAGAATTCTTCGTTTAAAGTTTCTGTATTGACGGTGTTGACGGTGGAACGTTTGAAAGGATAACAGAATGTCGGACAGTTTACCATCGCTATATGTTACAAAAAGTATAACAACGTTTTAATGATTGGAATCTATCTTCTTCGTCAGGTGGGGGAGGTTCAGAATTGCTCACAGCTTGGAAAAATATTCACTACTGTGACAAGTAATCATATGGATATTACTCTAAAAAATACTTTGTACCGGGTACTCGACTACCGAAGTACTCGGTACAGGTTACTTTTACGATACAGATACTTTAAACGTTTACCGCCGTTTCTAGTACAAGGTACTCGGACTCGTTTAGCAGTGACAGTAACTGGAACATTTTAGGAGTACTCTGTAACGCATGATTTTTAAATAAGTACGAGTACATTTTGTACTCGATTACCGAAAGTACCAAGTACAGGTACCACAAGAAATAGCAAAAACTAACCTCACTTTCGTTGCTGCGTGACGGTGAAATATTTAGCATTTTACACTAAATTATACGTTCACTGCTGTGTATTTCGTAAATTAAAATAGCTATAAAGTTTTAATTCATATATTTCGTTATAATTTATTTCAAAGTTTCAACATAAATGTTATTTTCAGTAGAAATTTACTATTACTATAATAAAATGCTCTGGGGAGGGGAGTGACAGGCCTCGTTAGTCCCCCCCCCCCCATGATCTGAACCATGGGAAATTGGGATGGAATAATTTATATTGCTCCTTTATTTAAAGTAGGCAATGTATAAGGTCATAATTTCGTACAAATTTGTTTATCCTTTACAATACTGACTTCTAACAAATGCTTATTATAAGTAGTCCAGCATACTTGCATGTACGAGTATATACTACCATTACAAACTGTATAAAATACATCTGACAACCGGTTTAAAATGTGAACCTTCCATTACTTTTTAAGACGTTTAAAAATATGTATTAGTTAAAATATACGTACTAATATGAGGACCTTTTTTAGTAGTTATTGTACTTTTATTGTTATTATTTTCTAATATCGCAGACAACTTCACTTTTTTAATTGCACACCTGTACCGTACAATGATACAAAATTATACTTTTTAAACATTTGAAACGTGTGTGTCCTCGATACGGGGACACTGCTTTAGCACCCCCTGGAATAAGCACCCCCTCGGGCTTTGACGTCACGGCAGGGGGTGCTAATTCAGCGCACGGACACGGCCCAGGCACTGAATTAGCACCCCCCCGATTACAAGGGGGTGCTTATTCAGCGCATGGACATGGCTCAGTCACTGAATTAGCACCCCCTAGCATTCAACCAGCAATAAGGATATTTATCTTTTACATATTCAATTTAATCATAAATATAATAGTTGTTATCTGGATTTTTGTGACGCTACCACTTATAAAATACTATCTACGATTGTTTTGCAATTTCCAATAAACGATTAAATAATGTAATAATCAAATATCCCTACTTTCTCTTCAAAGTTACCATAGATTTAATATTACATAACAAGTGCTCCGACTAACAAGGCTAATAGGGGTCCACCCAAACGGTCCAAGGAACAAGCGATCCAATTTTTCTATTGGAAAACACTAAGTACAAATCAGAGGGCAGAATGGCGGTGGGGGCGTGGTTTACGCAACCTCAAAAGGGGGTTCACCCAAACGGTCCAAGAAACAACCGATCCAGCTCCGCCCATAACAAAAATATACCGATCCAGCTCCGCCCATAACAAAAATATAGCCATTTAAGAACAGAGTTATGAATTTTTAACTAACCAATAGAAATTGAGCCAAGATAAGGCAGCGTTTCAATGTTTCACCTGTAACTGAGTATCAGGCGCGCAGAGATGGATAGAGGTTCAGGTAGCAGAACCTTGGCGATCACCGATTCCATCACAAACTGGCGATCGATTGAGGCGGGCAGTTTGAATGAGCCGCACTGTTTTTTAACAAATAGGCTATATATGTTAAATAAACCTGCACCGATATATTTATTTCTGAACATAACATTTCTAATTTCTACAGTCATTAACTGAATAAGTTGGTGCTTCTAACTGGGTGGATTTTTAACAATTACATATTTATTGTAATTTATTTTAGTGAATTAAAACTTATAATGTAACTTATATTGAACACCGTTAAAAACATAAAAAAAGGAGTAAGCTAGGAACTTTTTTATTATTGGGCCAGGAAAACACTTCCTGTGGAAGAATGTTTTTGGATTAAAGTACAATTGTAATCTGTATTTTAAACGTTTTTGATAGGAAGTCGTTTTGCACCGTTTATAAGCGATTACAAATAAGTATTCAAGCTATCATTATAGTTTGAATTCTTACTTCCAATTATGGATATCGTTGCTATATCATTAATTTAGAATTTTAAAACAATATACTCCTAAATATCCCAAGAGATGTCTCTTACAATTTCTGAATAAGATATTTTTATTGTCAATATTTTCTTGTTAATTGGTTAAAGTAGAGAGCGCTTAAAATTAAAAACACAAAACTGATCTTCTTTAGAAAAGCAGTCTATACTAAAGCTGCATAGAATTGGGCTGGTAATAGATAAAAGCAGTTTTTGAACTGCAAAAATATGATGTAATATGTGATCAAGAAATACAACAAACTTATGTGTATAGAGATAACTAAAATGCGGCTGCAATTTCATTGTCTTATCTAATACATCCGTCGTGAGTACGGTGGGCTCTCATCGCCCTCTTCCTAAGCAGCTGTGAGGGTAGCATCATCCAATTCTCTTGCCAACCTCTGTGCGCCTGATACTCTTTGCTTGTATTACTTTGGAGGTTGCGTAAACCACTGGGTAAACCACGCCCCCACCGCCATTCTGCCCTCTGATTTGTACTTAGTGTTTTCCAATAGAAAAATTGGATCGCTTGTCCCTTGGACCGTTTGTGCGCCCCCGGGCTAATAGACCTTAGCACTCCTCCCTCTCACACGCATTGTCATATTTTTGTAACAATTTTCACTCATGACCTTGCTTTCTTAATTTTGTCTATATATCACCTACCGTATTAAAATAATTAATTAAATCATATCCTTCATTTATTCTATTTTCAGTTGATTCTTTCAGTTAAAACGCTTATAAAATTAACTAACGCACTGCTAAATATATATTAAAAAAAAAACATAAAATTCTCTACGCACAGATCATTAAAGCCCATGTAGGCTCTTTTCCCTTTACGTTTTTTAATTACGAGTATACAGTAATTAGAGACTAATTAAAACTAATGATAAATGCTGCTTTTGTTTGTAATTTTAATTAGCTGTCTTAATTGAGATGTATGTATTCATTCTTTTGAGGTATAAGATTTGTATTATTGTATATTAAGTTCTTTCATATCAACTATAAGAATACTATAAACATACCATCACTTGTTTTCCTCTTGAATATAAGATATTTACTCGATTTTTGGAATATTACGGAAGGTAAAATGTAATTATGGTTTTTATACCCAACTAGCAGTTTCCCACGGCTTCGCACGCAATTTCCCGTTGAAAACAGTACACTATATTCACTTATTCTTTTTCTATCACATTCTAAACATTGCTGAGATAATTGATAGTCGTTCCTTTGTGAGCCTCTTGGGCGCATTATGAAGGTATGTACCATATTCCTGCCTCTATCTTTCGTGGTCTTTGCTAGGTATTGATAAGTTATTCAGAACAAATTAATGTATATGGATGAATCTCGGTAAACTAATTAGGTTATAAAGAATCAAATTCGGTCTATTAAAATTAATTTTCTGTCTAAGATATTTCCAGTATTATTTAGGAGTGTGCCTTCAAGAAAATGTATCAAAGAAACACAATTTCGATCATAAAGTGTCTTTTTTCGGCTTTTTTCATTTACCTTCGATGTAACCAAATTCGATTACCTTATGTGCAAACATTCATGGATTTGTACAATGAGGTTGTTTTCATAATAGCGTTTAATAGTATTTTCATTGCATTAGATAGTTTATTGATCATTGGTGCAATCTGAATTTAAAATTAAGCAATGACGTCTTCTATGCAACCTGCATTACACTATTGATCAAGCACTTTACAATAAAAATGTTCTAAATTTTAAATGTAAACAAATGTTTCTGCCTCTTTGATGAACTTCAGCTGAAAGCATTAACAGCTGTTAAGTATCAGTTCGCTTTGTATTACGTGTCGTAGCGCAGTCTGTCGGATCCAATATAAAAACACTCCAACATCAACAAAAATTTATAATTAAAACATTAATTAAATAAACTATTTAAATTGGAACAAATTGTGAATCTAAACCATTCTCGAACTCCACTGAAAACACACAAACAATTTCATCAAAATCGGTCCAATAGTTTCTGAGTCAATAAAGGACATACACACAAACATTAATTTATATACTATATATATATATATATATATATATATATATATATATATATATATATATATATATAATTAGTCTAGTATCTATGCTGTGTCATTTTTATTGTACAGGCATTGCGTACTGGGCGTCCATACCAATGGAAAATCTACTCATAGTCAAGTTAAGGGTATTCACTGAGCATTAACAGTTCAAGCTTAATCCAATCGTGAAAAATCATTTAAACAAGTTTCTAGATATAATTAAAACTATGTTATTTGTATATGAATCCATAACTAAACTATTTATTTCATTTAATAGCTTCACGGAAACGGATTGTTCTTTTTTTAGTTTAATTAACTCAAATTTAAAACACTAATATAATTTTGTAAACAATTTAGGCTTGTATTTTAGATAAAATAGTTCACTGTCACAGTATAGAATTTTTCTTTGAAGCATTTTTGTTTCATATTTAATTTTAATTACATTTCAAAATTAGTGTTTATGGAATTAAACAGATGAAGCATGAAAATTACAGTTTTTGACTTGTTTTATTACAGAAATAAATTTTCAGTACCTGCACTTAAATAATTACTCGTAACCATCTGCAGTAAAAAAACTAGATTATAATTTGTTATCTTATGCACTATTACGCGTACCGTGAATCATATGCACAATGGAACAGCTCCATAGACTTAACACTACACAAAAATCCATAGAATGGTACTCACAAAAATATCTCAAGGTTACGCCCATAAGTATTACTATTGCTTACCTGTAAAATATCCTGTATAGAATCTTGCCTAAATATTCTTC
This sequence comes from Homalodisca vitripennis, assembly GCF_021130785.1. Taxonomy (NCBI): domain Eukaryota; kingdom Metazoa; phylum Arthropoda; class Insecta; order Hemiptera; family Cicadellidae; genus Homalodisca; species Homalodisca vitripennis. Next base: position 107,640,097 of record NC_060208.1, read on the forward strand.
ATGAGGAAAGGAATATATAGAATCATCAAATACAAAATATCCCTTCCGGCTGAGTCGGAAGAAAGGTATATTTCACATGAGGCTACAACTCGAGGCGCACCCTCGATACATGTTTGATATTGTTTGACTGAGCGGTAGCCTATCACTTGTGTTGTTATATACCGGGTGAGGCAGACCACCCATGCAGTATGTATAGTGAGAGAACGGTTTGGTGTATTGACATAAAACAAAGTGTTTCCTCACAAAACGCTCATGGGGAGTCCATTGAAATGTGTTTATCAAAATCGATGTACAGAGTTGTTCCAAAATTAAATCAAGTGCTCGAATCTTAAAAATTTAAAATGTAAGCAAATGTTGAGCAAATTATATATCACTCCAAAAGGTCTTGTTAAAAGGAACTCATTGGAAAAAACAGAATTCACTTATCTCAATCCGTTTCAAAATGGCGGCCTTTTTTTTAACATTTTGATTTATGGACGCCTAGTATTTTTTATCCTTTTGAGTTTTGTTTATATTGATTCAGATTTCTTGCTTACGACAAACTCAGCTTCGTTCTAATATGCCACATAATTACTTTTAAGAGTATTTTGATCTTAACCCTCCAACTTAAATTTTGAAAAATTCAAAATTTATATAAGTCAAAATATTTACATAGCTACATGCATTACATGCATTTACAGTGCTGTAAACCATTTTCAAGGTCTCGTTAAGACAAACAACGTTTGCATTTAACATTTGTTCGTATCTCCAGTGCTTTTCGCATAAATAAACAGAAATTGGATTTTCAGGTATATACGAGTATTATTTATTTACGTACCGTATCCTAACATATAGGTGTCGTTGTTAATGTTTTATTGGACATGTAAACTGACTATCAGTTATATATATATCGCCATTTTACCACGTTGCGAATTTAAAATAAAAGAATAATACCGCTGTGTCTTGTTTCTTCACGATGACGGAAGCAGAGTGTACTATTAGTGTGTCATATAGATGTTCTTCATCTAGACCCTTTGAAGAAAAAAAAAGAAAATAATAAAACTTGGAAGGCCTACTCCAGACTTACCAAACTTAGTGCAAAGATGTGAAAAGTTTACCCGACATTTTCAAAGAACTCCTATAAGAAATGTGACTGCTTTGGCTGGTAGCACAGAGTTGAATGTTGAATGCAGTTTTCTGTTGGAATTGTTTATTATTTGGTAAAGATCGGAATACTAGCTGGAACAAAGGTAGATTCACCCATTTAGGAAACTTGATAAATTCAATTGCAGGACACGAAATTTCAGGGAATCATTTGCGACTGTCTTTTAGTGTTGCATCATTTAGCCAGAGCAAAATAGAAACCGCATTAGATGACCAATTAAAGACGGTCATCTCTCTACACAATCAAAAGGAAAAGTAAAATAGAGATATTCTTAAAAGACTGATCAATGCTGCGTGCTTTTTGGGTAAATAGGAATTTTTCATTTAAATATTTAATACAAACTTAATTAGGAATTTAAATAGGAATTAGACGCGTTTCGAGGTCACGATGAGACTGAAAATCTGTTAATCGGGGTAATTACATTGAACTTTTAAAATACACAGCAGATTACGATTCTCTTTTAGCAGAACACCTAGAAAACGCTGCTGTTTTTAAAGAACTTTCAAATCACATCCAAAATTTTGTAAACCTGTGGGGTCGTCTCTTCCGTTATCAATAAAAGAAGAATTGTAGAATGCCGTTTTGTGGCTGTACTAGTTTATGAAACCACAGATGTTTCAAACAAAGCTCAATTTTCTATTGTATTTTGGTATATTTATAATGGACAAGTTAAAAAACGCTTTTTAGGGTTTTAGTGATGTAAGAAGCTATGACAAACATGCTGCTATTACAAAGCTTATTATTGATTATTTAAATTTGGAATGCAATGCAGAACTTTTTGCTCAAACTTATGATAACGCCAGTACAATGTCTGGACGTTTATCTGCAGTAGAAGCCAGAATTAAAGAGGTATACCCAGATCACTTTTTGCTCATTGTTATGCACGTCTAAAATTTAGTACTATTTTAAAGTGTTAGTGAGATTTCTGATTGCAAACTATTTTTCAATACACTTAATGGAATTGCAGCATTTTTGTCAAGATCGCCAAAACGTGCTGTGTTTCTAGATGAATTTATGAAAAGGAGATTACCTAATGTATGCCCTACATGCTGGAACTACCCGTCAAGGCTAGTTACCACAGAGTGTAAGAATAGAGTTCAAATTTGTAAGGTTTTCAATGCAATGCTTAAACATCCAAAAGAAATTGAGACGGTAATCTTAGCTCCAGTGAATGGGTTTCTATCAGTACTGGAAGACTTTCAGTTTGTGTCCTTTCTCTGTGTATTTGATAAAATCTTTGCTCTCACTGATGTTCTTTTTGATGTTTTACAACACCAGTCAAGTAATATAGTGTACTGTAGAAAGAAAAGTTACCGTACTCGTTATATCATTGTCAAACTTAGTGTTAACTATGACAAAAATTATGAGGATGTTGTTGAGGAGGTTGGACCACCTACAAAGAGAAGGCACACCAACCACAAAAGAGTGTACTGTGAAATCTTTGATAATATAGAAAACATTTCCAGTCACTCTTTAAAAACTACTCAAAGTTGGATTTTTTGCAACTACTTGCAAACGGAAATGTTTTCAAAGCATGAAGATGCAATTCCAGAAACAGCTTTCAAAAGCTTGCTGGATGTATATGGCATGTTTTTCGACCATGTTCTAATTAAGTAAAATGAACTATTAGTGTTCTATTCTAGTGAAGAGTTTAAAGGATTGATATGCCATTTCTTACCTATTTTCACCTAACAAATCAAATGGTGAAGTTTGATACAGTAATTTGTATAGACAGCGTGTAGAGGCCATAAAAATCTTACTTATGTAAGCAAAATTAATTTTTATTCCCAAGCGCTTCACAATATAACACTGCTCTCCAAAATGAATTTGGTAAAACCATATACATGAAGGATTTAAAACAAATACACAATATAATTTACATATTATTATGGTACACATATAAAAAAACCAAAATAAAACAATGATTGTAAGTATGGCAGCAATTAATGTCTACTTAAAATAATGCCTAAATAATTTAAAATATCATACTTTAATTTGTTTTATGTTTTTGGAGTGTTTTGAGTTTCCAATGGATCTTGTTTTGTGACACCTCAGGTCGGACAGGCTCTCTCTGTGACATCCTATGTGTAATATGGTTTGAAAATTTAACAAACTATAGAATTTAGAGAATTTATAATGAGAGGATTTGGTTCACATTTTCACTTAAATTAAAATTAAAGTAAGCAAGTTAAATATTCAAAGTGTGTAAGCATTATTCTTAAAGCTCGCGATCCCAGAGTGGTGTAAATGTTTCCATTAGATTGAAATGGGGGCCGACTCATGTTGACACACTTCGCTTCCAACCCGGAATCCTGAGACAGATTATGTAGCTGTCTGTGCTTTGACCCTGACTGTCCTTGCCCTTGCAAAGATAGAAAACTCAGTTGCTTTCACCATGCTTTGGGATCTTGTCTAATAGTGCAATCATTTGTGCACCTGACAAAACAATGAGAATCTCTTCATCTAGACCACACTGAATAGCTGCTGGGTAGTCAGATTGAGCTCCTTTGCAGCCTACATGTGTCTGATGTTGAAACGATGCAAGGACTTCGTTTTGAATGTTTTCATCACCGTCTTTTCATGGATCTCTTCAGACAGATATGGACTCTGAAATATAGCTTACCTCAATATTCTTTTTTGTCACATTGACATTAGTTCACTATTTCAGTATGGAAAATTGTCTAATATGCTAACAACACAACACTCTTTTGTTTCATTATAAAACGTATTAACACTTCACTGAGACATGGTTTGCCAGGGATGCATAGTATACTTTTAGTTGAGACCCTTATTTTTGTTAGTAATGCTCTAACGGTATTAACTAGTAGAAAATGTTAATAAAACAAAAACTTTTCCCATATAGTTTAATTTTTGGACAAGGTCTTTTAAAACCAAAGGTTTCATCATCAAGCAAGTTTTATTTGTGTAGTCGTCTGATGACGAAACCTTTGGTTTCAAAAGGCCAAGTCCAAAAATTAAACTATATTGGAAAAGTTTTGTTTTATTAACATTCACTACTATTTCTAAATGTTTTCCAATTGCTCCAGGAGTCTTCAATAGTGTTACTATAAAACTTAGATGTTAGTTTACTGGCACACATAAACTAAGGACTACAAATAATAAGATTAATCACATGTAGAACAGATTGATCAAATGATAGAGTTTTTATAAATAATGACTTGTCAGAGGGGACTGATTAAAAATAATTTCCTTTAAATAAGTCTTGTTTGTGGACTGATTTTTTACAATAAGGTGGAAGCATCTACTTCATGAGTTATTTTGCTATTAGAATCCTTTGTCATTTTTGTTCCTAAATGTATCTAAAATGGTTTACTAAGAGCTTATGTTACACACAATTAAAGTCATGGGATAGTTGCGTTAAGGATAGACTGAACCCTAGTACCAGTACTCAAGTGATAAAAAATAGTTATCAATAATCCTGAAAATAAAACTCTTAAGTTTTCACGTTGGTCTAGTCAGAAACAAAACCCAATCTGGTGAACCTCCGTAACTGAACAGACTTTGAAGTGCCTCACGCCAGAGTCTTCAAGATTGATAGCACAGTGTAAGGAAAAGTTGTGCAGAAGTACTATATGCTGAAAGCAACTTGTAAGTTGTTCACTAAAATTTCCTTTTTATAATTACTTTTAAAATTTACTTAGTTAAATTTTAATCTGTTTAAATAAATGATTAGTAAAATTACAAATTGTGACCAAAATAACTATTTTATTTGAAAGTTAAATCTGTTTATTATTATTATTAACAAAAGTCATAAAATGTACAATATACTAACAGATAATATCACAAGTTTTATGATTTCATCACAAAAATTAGATCAGAGAGTCTGTCCAATGTCTACTAAGCGAGGTCTGAGCGTCTCACTGAGGTAGTTGAGGCAGAAGCTTGAGTGGTCCTCTCAGAGAGATTCCTACAGAACCAAGCTGGCCGCTCTTTCTTCATTTCAATTATGCGTTTACCCTGAAATACACATTGACAATGTTTAATAATGTTATAGTACCCATCACATGTACTTGTGTATGTTATCATTTTACATTGCCAGGAACAGAAGAAAATAGAAACAAAAAAGACTGTTTTGGAGAAGTCTACCTGACCAGTAGAGTTTTGAGGCCCAAACTGTGCACGCAGAGTAACCAAATTTTCTCTGATAAGTTGAGTTTTTTTATTGAAAACAGCTTATTTTTAGTCTTACTCCATTCTTTCTCCATAGACTATTAACAATTAAAGTAAGAGAAAGAATAACCTATAAAGCAGATATTGTATACAATGTTTTCAAGTTTTTTTTTAAACCATAAAGCCTTTTAACCTCAACTATTTCTAAAACTAAAAACATTGAAAAAATGGTATTGTAAATATATATTTCAATATGTTACCAAGGTCTTTATTTATTGAAAAAGAGAAGTGTTTCACCCATTTCTGGTGAAATGTTTTTATTAAATAGGTGTAACCACAAACAAAGTTATCTAAAAATGTTTAAAATTATTATTAACGTATATTTTAAACAACTGTCAAAATCTGTTCCTAAAAATATACTATTCTTTACTATTTACCACAAGCTTGCATAAACAAAAAAAAGCCACAAGCTTCTATGGCAATAGAGCACAACCAAACATATAATAAGTTATGTTGATAATATTCCTACATACATACAAAAATTAGAAAACCCCATTCAAACAAGTATATGACTATTATAATAGATTATAATACAGTAAAGATGCTGAAAACTTCAGCAATGTACTAGAAAGTTATGTTCTGGTTAGATGTTTTGAAATTTTGTTACAATATTTTCAATGTGATTCTCATCTCAGTCATAATGCCAGTACATATTGTTAAATTAAAGATAAAACACCAACTAACCTGTGAGAACTCGTCAGTAACTCCCTCCCTTTCTCCTTGATATAACACAACCACCTCTGTGTCTATAGGCTGGAGGCCTAACCTGGCTACTATAGCTGCTTGTATCTGTTCCGTCTCCTTCTTATTCTTAGAGTAACATGTAGCTGAAACATTTACATTTTTGTGTATTATTAGACACATGCCAACCAACCTGAGAGAACTCCTCAGCAACTCCCTCCATTTCTCCTTGATATCACAAAAATTTCTACAAGCTGGTAGCCAAACCTTTCTACTAAAGCTGCGTCTCCTCTCAAGTTCCGTCTCCTTCTTGTTCTTATTAACACAGAGCGGAAAACATTTATACCGTTGTATATTATTAGGTAATTCAAATATAAGCCAATGAGAAATTCTTTCCATTTCATGAACCATCTCAAACAATTTTTTGTACATTTTATGTTAAGTTTAGGTATAATTTAATGATTCTGAGTAAAAAATCAATCCAGAACTTTCGGAGAGTAGCAGCATATTAGAAATAACTTGGTATTTGTTGATTTATAAGATCACAAAGTGAGTTTAAAATGATTATACAAGCTTGCTAATGTAATGACAACACACATTGATATACAGCCACAGTCTGATCATTAATTTATTACTTTTATCTTTAATGAATATTTAATTTGTTCATGGTTTCTTTGATTATTTATGTCAAAGTATGTCAATTTATGTAAATATTGTGTTTACAATGATACTTTCTTACTAAGCGAAGGCCATCCTTTCACAGTGCACTGCAGCTTTATAGACATCATTGTTAAATTTTGTATTGAGTTCATATTATGTTAACTACAGGAACAGAGAATAAATATATTACATAATACATGGACCTATGTAATGATTCAGAGATTATGTATAATCTGCTAACCTCTACTTTTACTGCTCCAACAATTATTTACTTAGATTCAAGATATGCAAATGCTATTGAATCGGTAACAGAGTGCATGCAATATCATTAAAAACTGAAAATATCTCTTCCACCTTAGTCATAAGAAAAGTAATTTTACATGGTTGTCAACTTGAAATGTCAAACTGAAGATGCATTAGTAGTTTAGATGTTTAAATTGCACAACACTCAAGAGACAACAACCCTCAATGTTGGCATGTTAATATAATTGTAACACTTTCAAACATTTAGATACTCCTTCATCTTGATACCTTAAATGACAAAAAGCATTATAAACATAAAAACTTGTTTGTCAAAACATAAACTTGAGTTAGTTAAAATCAATCCAAAATTATATTTACTAACGATTCAATTATACAATTCTATAACTTTTGCATGGCCACCATCTTGAAACCTTAAGTTAATAAAGCATGACTAAGAATAAAAGTTGCTTGAAATTTCTTGACAGCTGCACAAAATGTACCACTATTAATTTATGCTGTGAAATAACCAAGGAAAAATTTTGCACAGATGCAAATGACTGCCATCTTATATTTGATTGTTTAAGATTATCTACCGAACTTATTCAAGCAATATATATATATATATAATGTTAGTCAAATAACCTTAGTTTCTTCTTTAACATTTCAAAATACATCACCTGACAGGCATATATAAATAACAATCACATTTCTATATTGAATTCTTTCCCAAAACAATAAACAGACTGATGTTCTGGAGGCAATTGACCCTTGTTCTACTTTTAATTCCTTGTTTTTGAATTATTTTCCCTTATTCAATCACGTCTGCCCTGAACTATCAAAGGCGCCATATTTGTCTTACAGTATTAAACCATAGATGACACAAAGTGATTAGAATATGTGCAAAATAACACGATCTTTACATAACTAATTAACTTACCAATAAATTATTTGCAAAACAAACTGGAATAAAGCCCCCCCCCCCCCCCACCCCCCCCCCCCCCCACCCCCCCCCCCCCCCACCCCCCCCCCCCCCCACCCCCCCCCCCCCCCACCCCCCCCCCCCCCCACCCATAACTATGGTTATTACACATTCAGCAAAATTCCATCTAATATTTTACAAGAGTTATATTAGCGTGACCTATAAAAGTCCTGAAGTGTTAACCAAACATTCCCTGGGAAAACGATATCAGTTTTAAAGAAAACATACTAAATCACGCTAAATCCTAGGCAGCCCGGCCTGGACGTCGTTTGAAGGGCCAGAAATTCTCCGTCGAAGAAGAATTTTGTGACACACATTCAAAATCTCAGTCATTGCTCCCGACTTCATTGAATGAATTAATGTCGATAACAAATTACTTAGATGACAAGTAATATGTTCACCAGTGGTAACATTGGACTAACCCCCTGAAATGTTTGGTAATGTAATGTTTATGATATATTCTTTAAATTTCCGTAATAACCTTAGTTCACTCAAGTATTTACTGTACTTGTGGGGTGGCGGAGTGTAGTTCGTAAATACATATTTTGATTATATTTATTATTTTATTTACAACAACTCCATGAAACTAAAACTAAAAAAATATTAGAATTAAAATTGACAAGTTAAATGTTGCTATAATTAGTGTGTTCAAAAGTGAGTAAAACGTTCAAATTATTATTTCTATTCTGGCTATTGATAATAGATACGTAAGTTTATAAAATAATGTAAAGACAAAACTTAAATGTATATCCTAAATCCTTTGAAGGAGTTTATTAGGCTAAACTCGGGTTACAATGGGATCTTCATTTGCTCAGAATTTAAAAATTACAAAAACAAACTATTTGGTGTACATGTACATGTACATTTGCAAATCGTACATGTAAAACCAAGAATCGGTTTACTAACCAAGAAGTGACATTGGATGGTAAAATTATTCAAAATTAAAAGGGATAAGAACATAATTTTCGTGGAATATTTAATACCCCGTATAGGGTAAGTGCGCCTGTATCGCACCCCTTAAGCGCTTTCATGTATATTTCAGGAAACAAAATTTTTTGAATATTTTGTTTTTTCAGTGTTATTATTAAGGGCTATACAAAGAAGATTTAATGGCTATTTTTGGAATAAGTAGCCATTTAACAAAATTGCGAGCTAAATTAAACAAAAAAAGTGTTTCCTAAATTGCACTTTATGTGCCTAAAATGCACCTCCATTATGCCTAAATTGCAACCGCTTTTAAAATCATGTTTTGGAAGAATAAAACCACGAAATGTCATAAAAAACCATTTATTATGAATAATGGACATTAAAAGAAAACTTTTACTATGTTATACAATGAAATCAACATAACTTTTAAACTCAAATAACTGGATTTTATTTTGCGTTTTTCTTATTATACCATATCTTTACAACTTATGACTTGTGTGTGATGGTAGGGATAACAAGATGACCCCATGACCTATGGCATATTCTTAACCTCCAGATGTTTTGTATGTGACGTATGGCCATCTAGTATAATGAGACATTTTTTATCTTTACTAGGTTTGATAAAAGACACAAAGGTTTTTAACCAGTTCAAAAATACCTCAGCATTGCTCCAACTACTCTCAGTCATGTCAAACGTGGTCCCAGGAGGAGCTCCTATTTTCCATTCGGGTTTGAATCTCAAATCTTTGAAAACAAGCATTGGTGGTACAAAAACACCATCTGCACTCATACAAAATATCCCAGTTGTCAGCGTACCCCTTTCTGCACTAGTCATTGACCCCACTTGATGTTTGCCTTTTTTAGCCAAAACCATACGTGGCCTCTGGACGGTTGAAAGGGCAGTCTCGTCGACATTGAAAATGTCAGAAGCTTGCAGCTTGTTTACATCAACTATTTTTGTCAGGGTATCGTAGAAAATATCCGTTTTTCTCCTTTATAAACCCACTGGCCATAGCCATTAATGTTGCCTCCGTTTTTCGTAAAGACAACTGTGGATGCCTTGAAATAAAAGAATAATACCATTTATCCCCTGCCATTTTGGTTTCCATACTGAATCTATGCGGTAGACCATTAGCCTCAGCTAGTTGAAACGCAAACTTCTTCAAATCTCGGGTAACTCCAAGAAACATTTTCTCTAAATCTAATACGTGCTGTACCAATTCATTTTCCAACTCAGCTGGCTAGTCTTTGGGGACGACCGAACACCTGTTTAGAATCAGTTGCATAGGTATTTGTTCCGGCGAGGCGACGTTTTAATGTTTTTTTCCGGCACCCCGTACACCCGACCAACTGCATTAATGCCCATATCACCGTTCTTGATGACACAATCACCCTTTCCATACCCTCTTCCTTCCATATACCGTATTTTCTACCTTTATTCGCCATCTGAAATGAGCAATATCATATTAGCCTAAATTGCACCAGTAAAAAAAGTGGTGCAATTTAGGGAACCGGTGCGGTGCATTTTAGGCAAATCGCCATATTGAAACTAACTACTTCGTGTTTGAGGTTAGGTTGCATATTTTAAATCGAACTACGTTTCATTTAAAAGCTAAGATTGCCTACTATATAGTGATATAATAAGAATTTTATTCACCCTTCACAGGATCGTGGTACCATAAAGTCAAAATCACCAAAAATAACACACGCACTGTGAAATAAACGAAAGTTGTTTATACGATCGGCAATCAACTCCCTCATTAACCCAAGTGAGTGGCATGACTTTTTTACTGTTAGAGCTTCACCTTGGTCCCTCGTGGAGCGCTGTGTGTCTGTTCATTTTGCCAAAACACCAGAGGTGCATTTTAGGCACAGGTGCAACTTAAGCGCACTTCCCCTAAGTAAAAATAACCAAACATATAAATATATGTAACAATATAACCCGAAACAAGACTTAAGTGATTGTGCGAGCGCGCGCGCGCGCGCGTGTGAAGGGCTAAAATGCTACTGATATACCTTACTCGCTCATCACGAAATCTAAAAAAATCATAGAACGCATTGCAATAGCAATTAAATTTGGAACAATATTCCGCTTGGGTCTGAGATGCTCTCTAAGAAATGGTTTTGAAATATTCGGGCTGGACTGCGGCTAAATCGCGAAAAACGCGATTCCTCACGATTGTAATTTCTTTAAAATAACATTACGGATCGTAATGAAACTTAGTACATTGATTCTTATTACATGTGATATGCACAATACAAATATTTCTGCGTAGTTGTTCTGTATCGGCACTACACAGGAGTATAACCGCGAAAACTAACATCTACATTTTATTGAGTTCCAAATAGTCCAGATCCTTTAAAAGTCTTTAAAAAGGTGCCAGTCTACACTGGATTGATATATGCGATTGTCAACTAAGTATTACTGTTAGTGCAAAAGAACTTCATAGCTTTGTAGCTTACTTAGGCCTACTGTGAAAAATTATCATATCGTAAAATTCATTTGGTTAAAAATATTTGATTATTTTTATTAGGGCTCCTTCGATGTGAAATAAATATATACCGTAGGTGTTTACTGGATGAAGACTTTCTATTTTAGTTGCAGCCAAACTATAAAAATTGGTGTTCGACTATCACATACTCTCTGTACAAAGCCAGTAATGTAACAGTAAGTAAAGACAATGGTTTAACCTGTATTGATTACCATATCACCTGAGGGCCTGTCGTTATCAACAGACCTCTGACCTCCCGCACTCCGCCTCGCCCTGTTTGGATGGTGAATAGACCCAACGTACTTCAGGTAAGTTCACGGTCCTGACCAATACGTTCTGATCTCTGATCGTCCAGTCCTGATCAGTGCTTACTGCTTATTGCTTAGCGTCTTGCCTTCGTTTGAAGAAAGATTTATCTCTTCCCGCCCCTACTTTCCGGTATTCATTTTTATTCAGAATTTTCAAACAATCACATTGATTGACGCTATCTTCATATTTAACAAGTTTGTTTACGATAGCTCTTTCATTTCATTTTACGTAAATGAGCTGTTTTTTATATGCCAGGAATCCTGATCACTTTATTTTATACAACTTATTCGCATCTTTATGTTAAAAGATATCTGTAAACTATTTAAACTTCTTTTCTATTAAATATTTATCACATTATTTGTTTTGTTTTCAATCCAGTTCTTATAGCACCTTTTTAGATTCTCTTTAGGTCAAGGTTCTTTATCTTCATTAAAAGGAGTGTTTTTATCGATTCCTATAATATCTGTTCAGACTTCTCATTTTGTTACATCCACACTTCTTTAAAAATTCTGTTCAAAGTTTAAGTAATTTATTATTGTTTCAATATTTCAAATTGTGCCGCAATAACCGTTCTAGAAACTGTAGCAATTGATGGCTCTAGAATTGATAGTGGCAGTCCCTTAGAAAGATCACCGTGCATTTTCTCCTCTCTATCACACTTGGTCCACGTTACAGCTTTATTGAGGTTTTGAGTGCTCACAGACATTGTTCATCATGTCTCCAACAACTGGCGCAGGCTTAAACCATACACTTTGGCTCAAATAATATTCCTTTCAATAGTACACAAAAATACGTAACCTTACTTCTATGGTACTTACTGTGAACTCACGGTGGTTGCAGAAGTGTTCCCTTACAAATTTGAGCTGTCATTTCTTACGAGCAACCCACAAACCTTGCTTCACGAGTAGCTTCGTCCCCAACTACTCTTCCTTCAGCTTTCCAGTTACAACATAATAATATTGTTCTCAACCAGGCCCACTCCAAGTCGTTTTTCCTAAATCTGAACAAGTTGAACTGAAGCATTGCTGAATTTAATACCTTGAACCTAGAGTACCTTTGTTCTCAGTTAAGACGAGTCTACATCAACATTGAACTCAACTCATAAATTTAAAAGTAAAATCGTAGGAAATGATTCACAGATTCAGTTTACAACTAAGGAAAATGGGTGCAAAATTCAGTCAAACACATGTAGAGGTCAACAATGAAGCTGTTACGAAATACAAAAGAAACTATCATGAAGTATACAAAAAGGCGGTTAACAAATATAGGAAGAGTTTTTTTATGCATCGACAAAATCGAGTCCGATGATGGTGTATATTCCTTCAAGGAATTTGGCTGAATGTTAGTGAAGTCTATCATTGAAAATAGAGGATTACCCTCGTCTGACTAGGATGATGGCAAGGGCACACCCATCCCCTTCAAATAGCCGGTGGCTGGTAATTTTTATTGTTATTTTTTGCAATAGTTTTGTCAACACAGCTTTTCGGACAACGGGATGATGAATAATATCCCCACTAGAGTATAGTTGAGGTAATGCCTCTAGCCTCAAAACTTAACGAAACCTATTTAAGCGAAACTTTGTATAGCGCATTCCTACCTTTTACACTATATCACAATATAAATATGAATTTTTTATTAAACTATTGAAAACAACATCCAATACTTCTCAATGTTCTTAAGCTAGTATTTATAATATAAACTAGAAATATGATGAGATAATTTACTAATATAAATATGTTGCAAGTTTACAATAAAATAAATATGTTTTAGTATCATCCTCTGAGAGATGATAACAGTAATATCGTATTCCATTTACGAAACTACCGTAAAATCCACTCTTGTGCAGGTTGCAAGTGAAATTACATAAGGAGGGTCGTATACCAGGTCTCAAGGGACATACTGGATATTCTCGATCCGGAGTTACTTGCCTGCTTCGAGATCTATGGGGTGGCGATTGGGTGGTTGGAGGGAATTATATCCTGTGAGGTTGGCAACTTGCCTAAAACTGTGCTGGGAGCATTGTAGAGTAATCTAATCTGGAGGTCTCTCAATTGCACGGTTTGGTTTGTCGGTTTCAATTTTTTTTAAGTTTGCTTACGTAAATTGTTGTGTGTTTATTTATATCTTAGCCATATACAGGGTAAACCAGACCAACTGGGCCACTGATTGTAACGGTATAACAATGGAAGATAGAAAATCAGTTTTAACTGAACCCTCCCCCCCCCCAACTTACGTTTTGTAGCCAAAGAATTATATAAAATTATTTTGAACCCCCCCCCCCAAGTACCACTTAAAGATTTGGGAGGATTTTTGTGAATTTTTAAATGTATATGTGGGGCGTGTGAAAAAATTGTTTTAAGTTCACGTTGCTGTAAAATGTAAAACGTGTTAAAAATCCATTAAAACAGTTTTATTTTTATTTTTACTTTATTGATCAACTTCTGAAACGGCAAGTGTTACTCAAAATTAGTTGAGGACATACCCTTCCACAAAATAACTAAGAAAGTTCAGTTCCTAACAATTTTTAACATTTAAAAACTATTTACATTTTAAACATTTAAAATTGTTTAGTTTAAAAAACGTGAAATACAACCGTATGTTTTTCATAACACAAAATTAAAGGTAGTAAGAAACAAAAATTTGTATTAAAATTTGGTTTTATCTCAAGCGGTCTAGTTTCTGCAGAAAAAAAAAAAAAACTGGTGATCTGGTTTAAAATTTATGAGTAGGAAGTCCTAGTACATTTTAAGGTTAATAACTATAAAACTTGGCTCGTTACATAAAGAATGAAATTTAATATAATGCACTATTTGTTTATACATATAACGCTTCAAAATAGAAATTATCTATTGTTTAATGTCGTGTTTGGCGAAACGAGCGAGAATAGATATCTGGAATTGTGAGAAAAAATATATAGGTAGTTGAAATTTTGAATAGTCATAATTTCATTTATACATAGGTAAGATCGAGTTTGATTATGACGCATATTCCTCAGTTAGATGTGGCTGAGCTTTGGTGAAGCCCAGAGGATACCAGAAGATATATTGTCATTAAATTGAGTTATCTGGAATTGCGAGAAAGGATGTAAATAACAATTCTATTCTTGTAAATAACAAACTAAAGAATAAACCATATTTTAAATTAAAACTTCCACCTTGAATTCCCCAAATTATAGCTCGAGGACCTCAAGGGTATTACCACGAGGCCCATGAAAACAACTCAAAGAATCTACAAAAGTGTGTAAGGAGATATACGAAAGCATATCGGGGATCTATGAGAGCATCTCAGGATGTCACGAAACTTCAATGGCGTTGACTCATGTAAAGGCAAATTAATAAATTGTTAATATAAGACGAGTTTGGGCAAGGGTTGGAGCAGGTTACCAGAAAGGAAAACATTATTTGTAAATTAAAATGAAGCTGGTTCTGGCCCACGCTACAACACTGGTAGTCTTGACAACACAGTCCCAAACCCAGTTCACAGATTCTTCAAAGTGCCAAAGGTATTTATACTTCCAGCATAGTTCCTCGGTTCGTTCACTGGTTGGGGAGGGAACTAATAGGGATTTCCATGAAAACAATTAATTACTATAGGGTAAAAGTTTCTAATGAAATGAGGTATAACGCAAACAACTAACGCGGTAAGCGGCACAAAACCTGTGAACTTTTAACGTGTGACCGGTTCACATACCCAATGGGTTTTATCAAGTCATTCTTAAATATTTTCATGGAAGACTGGAACCATGGATTCTGTCGATCTGCGAATTAAAACATAATAAAAAACGTCAAGAACTGGCCTATCTTTACACAGTCAAAGAAAAGGCTGACAAAATAGTACGGATATTTAGGAGTCATAGTATCAACATTTTATTCAAGTCGGGTTGAAAGTTGAAGAACTTTTTGGGACCAAAGTCGTACTTCAAATATTGTTTTTAATTTTAATTATTGTTTCCTACTCAATATAACTTTTTTTCTTCCAACTGGGTTAGTGTTAAAACAATAATATTTGGTTACTGACCTACAATACCTATTTTATTTCCTCTTAACTCCAATGTTTTATTATGTTGCAAGAGCAACAGAGTAAGATTTACACGGTTTGAAGCCCATTATTATTGGCCGAGATGTAGCGAAGACTACTACTTGTGGGGTTATAGTAATTAAATAAATGAGCTGGAGAAACCCCGAGCTGTAATTTCAATGTCTGCATGTAACCTCAGTGAAGTCTTTTTTTCCTTCATCATTTGAAAACTTTGTCAGAATACTCTTTCTAAATTTATCAACCTTCAAATTTCAAGAATTATCAGTGACTTTATGATTTCAAATACAATTTTAAAAGAGAAGTTTTTTTTCCAATTCCAATATATTTTATTACTTTTAATAACTCACCAATTGTACCTTAATTCTTTATCGTTATAATGTATGATACTATGCAATTCATTACCTTTTCATATAATTTATTATAATTAACTTTTTAAATAAAATTATAGACTATCATTATTCATTGTTAAAAGTAAAATCTGTGTTCATTTTTTTAGTTATATTTATAGCATATAACACACTATTATAATCGTATAGTAATTTTCACCTTATTGTCTCGAATGAGTGACTAATTGGACCTGAGTGACATTTTGCTAAATTGGCACTTCTTTTTTCAGTTCACTAATCTAGATTTGAAGATCTATGTGGGCAATCTACCAAGTCTTGGTCAGCATTTTCTTCTGTTTAACAAATTGGACTTCTTTTTCGGAAGTAATATTGGTCAGGCTTTTCACCGGCCGATTCATTATATAGAAACTCTGATGTTGTTCTTTTTATTGTGACGTATAAGAAGGCTTTCTCTACGAATCGGAATTGTTGTTTCTTATTTTATTTTTATTTTTATATATTAATATAATATATATATATTATAATATAATAATAATAAAATATATTAAATAAATTTTAGTTTGAATTTATTTAAGTGGATTTTCATTTGCTTTGTAACTGCAGCAGCACACTTTTAATAAATTTTTTTAGGAGCTTATAAAAAAATCAAAGTTTTATTGAAATTTTCTTTGAGCTAAAAAATATTTTTGTAATAAAAGGAACCTCTCCACAGGCACTTGCCTCTAGAGGCCCTAGTTATTTTTGAAAATATTTCTTTTAATTTACGAGTGTTTTTGTTTTAATTTTATTTACAAGAATGTTACATTTTTATTTAAGTTTGCTCATTAGGTTTGTACATTGTGTATGCATTTGGTTGTTTACTTACTTTATTGATGTATTACATTGTGTATACCAATGTATATAATGTGTTATTGTAATATTTTCAAAAATAAATTCTATTCTATTCTATTCTATTCTATTCTATATATTATTCTGGTAATTTGCTACATTTATAGTATTTTGTATTACAACACTGTATGTCAATATTTGTTAGCGTTATGTTTATAATCTCTTTATGTAATCTCTTGTACTGTTAGACATGAACCAGTGGCGCACCCAGAAATCTTCTCTGAGGGGTATCCGGAACACCATTGAATCGGGGATATGGAAACCCCTCCAGATCAGTAGAGGGCCCGGAGGCACTCCCCCGGAAAATTGTGAGAGCTTTAGTTCGAAAATAGATATTTTATAGTACTTTTGAAATAATAAAAGGAGGACAAAGAGGAGGGTCAGAGTGTCTAAAGTTTGCAGTAAAACCACTCTACCACCAATCACCACTAAGGTTATAGTGGGATAATTAAAATCTTCTGCAAAAAATACAGTTTATATGATATTTATTTAACTAAAACAAAATTTAATCGTAACATTAACAAAATATTAAACAAAATAGTTTAATTTTTTGTTAATGTTATGATTAAATCACAAATCAACCAAAGCTAAATCTTGGTACATTCTCTAATCACAAACTATAGATATACCAAAGTTGACCACAAACTAAGTAATACAGCTACAATAACAGGAATTATAATAACATTTTGCTTGTTTATTTATGAGTTTCTAAACTAAAAACAGTTTACTAAAAATAACCAGTTTTTATATCTATGAAAACGAGAAAAATATAGGTTTTTGACGCTTTTCAACCAAACTGCAAATTTAAACATTTATAACTCGAATACTTGTGATTCGATAAAGCCTAAATGGTTAGGCGAGATATATGCTTGTACTGTGATTGAGTGTTTTTATTTTTTTATATTTTAGAATAACATGGAAATAAAGTTGTTAATAAAATACCCATCTTAACTTTTATTCTTGGCTGGGTGGTCCTCAAAATCCGGCATTGGTCACGTCATGGAGCTCTTAGTCATTATCTTGAGCGAGTAATTTTGTAAACTGCTATGAAGAACGTTTACATTTTTACACAGATTAAATTGAGTAGGTTTTGTTAGTTTACCGTAACCGGCAACTGCTCGTTTTAACGCGCAAATCGTCGGACTGCCCAGGGCGGTGTTGCCTCTTACTAACAACAAACTAAAACAGTTCAGAATTCTTCGTTTAAAGTTTCTGTATTGACGGTGTTGACGGTGGAACGTTTGAAAGGATAACAGAATTTCGGACAATTTACCATCGCTATATGTTACAAAAAGTATAACAACGTTTTAATGATTGGAATCTATCTTCTTCGTCAGGTGGGGGAGGTTCAGAATTGCTCACAGCTTGGAAAAATATTCACTACTGTGACAAGTAATCATATGGATATTACTCTAAAAAATACTTTGTACCGGGTACTCGACTACCGAAGTACTCGGTACAGGTTACTTTTACGATACAGATACTTTAAACGTTTACCGCCGTTTCTAGTACAAGGTACTCGGACTCGTTTAGCAGTAACAGTAACTGGAACATTTTAGGAGTACTCTGTAACACATGATTTTTAAATCAGTACGAGTACATTTTGCACTCGATTACCGAAAGTACCAAGTACAGGTAAAAACCACAAGAAATAGAAAAAACTAACCTCACTTTCGTTGCTGCGTGACGGTGAAATATTTAGCATTTTACACTAAATTATACGTTCACTGCTGTGTATTTCGTAAATTAAAATAGCTATAAAGTTTTAATTAATATATTTCATTATAATTGATTTCAAAGTTTCAACATAAATGTTATTTTTAGTAGAAATTTACTATTACGCGAGAGATTATTTTGAAATAAAATGCTCTGTGGAGGGGAGTGACAGGCCTCGTTAGTCCCCCCCCCCCTGATCTGAACCATGGGAAATTGGGATGGAATAATTTATATTGCTCCTTTACTTAAAGTAGGCAATGTATAAGGTCATAATTTCGTACAAATTTGTTTATCCTTTACAAGAGTGACTTATAACAAATGCTTATTATAAGTAGTCCAGCATATTTGCATGTAAATACTACCATTACAAACTGTATAATATACATCTGACAACCGATTTAAAATGTGAACCTTCCAATTTCTTTTTAAGACGTTTAAAAATATGTATTAGTTAAAATATACGTACTAATATGATGACCTTTTTTAATAGTTATTGTACTTTTATTGTTATTATTTTCTAATATCGCAGACAACTTCACTTTTTTAATTGCACACCTGTACCGTACAATGATACAAAATTATACTTTTTAAACATTTGAAACGTGTGTGTCCTCGATACGGGGACGCTGCTTTAGCACCCCCTAGAATAAGCACCCCCTCGGGCTTTGACGTCACGGCAGGGGGTGCTAATTCAGCGCACGGACACGGCCCAGGCACTGAATTAGCACCCCCTAGCATTCAACCAGCAATAAGGATATTTATCTTTTACATATTCAATTTAATCATAAATATAATAGTTGTTATCTGGATTTTTTGTGACGCTGCCACTTATAAGCTACTATCTACGATTGTTTTGCAATTTCCGATAAACGATTAAATAATGTAATAATCAAATATCCCTACTTTCTCTTCAAAGTTACCATAGATTTAATATTACATAACAAGTGCTCCGACTAACAAGGCTAATAGACCTTGGCACTCCTCCCTCTCACACGGATTGTGATATTTGTGTAACAATTTTCACTCATGACCTTGCTTTCTTAATTTTTTCTATATATCACCTATATTAAAATAATTAATTAAATCATATCCTTCATTTATTCTATTTTCAGTTGATTCTTTCAGTTAATACGCTTATAAAATTAACTAACCCACTGCTAAATATATATTAAAAAAACATAAAATTCTCTACGCACAGATCATTAAAGCCCATGTAGGCTCTTTTCCCTTTACGTTTTTTAATTACGAGTATACAGTAATTAGAGACTAATTAAAACTAATGATAAATGCTGCTTTTGTTTGTAATTTTAATTAGCTGTCTTAATTGAGATGTATGTATTCATTCTTTTGAGGTATAAGATTTGTATTATTGTATATTAAGTTCTTTCATATCAACTATAAGAATACTATAAACATACCATCACTTGTTTTCCTCTTGAATATAAGATATTTACTCGATTTTTGGAATATTACGGAAGGTAAAATGTAATTATGGTTTTTATACACAACTAGCAGTTTCCCACGGCTTCGCACGCAATTTCCCGTTGAAAACAGTACACTATATTCACTTATTCTTTTTCTATCACATTCTAAACATTGCTGAGATAATTGATAGTCGTTCCTTCGTGAGCCTCTTGGGCGCATTATGAAGGTATGTACCATATTCCTGCCTCTATCTTTCGTGGTCTTTGCTAGGTATTGATAAGTTATTCAGAACAATTAATGTATATGGATGAATCTCGGTAAACTAATTAGGTTATAAAGAATCAAATTCGGTCTGTTAAAATTAATTTTCTGTCTAAGATATTTCCAATATTATTTAGGAGTGTGCCTTCAAGAAAATGTATCAAAGAAACACAATTTCGATCATAAAGTGTCTTCTTTCGGCTTTTTTCTTTTACTTTCGATGTAACCAAATTCGATTACCTTATGTGCAAACATTCACGGATTTGTACAATGAGGTTGTTTTCATAATAGCGTTTAATAGTATTTTCATTGCATTAGATAGTTTATTGATCATTGGTGCAATCTGAATTTAAAATTAAGCAATGACGTCTTCTATGCAACCTGCATTACACTATTGATCAAGCACTTTACAATAAAAATGTTCTAAATTTTAAATGTAAACAAATGTTTCTGCCTCTTTGATGAACTTCAGCTGAAAGTATTAACAGCTGTTAAGTATCAGTTCGCTTTGTATTACGTGTCGTAGCGCAGTCTGTCGGATCCAATATAAAACACTCCAACATCAACAACAATTTATAATTAAAAAATTAATTAAATAAACTATTTAAATTGGAACAAATTGTGAATCTAAACCATTCTCGAACTCCACTGAAAACACACAAACAATTTCATCAAAATCGGTCCAATAGTTTCTGAGTCTATAAAGGACATACATACAAACATTAATTTATATACTATATATATATATATATATATATATATATATATATATATATATATATATAGATAATTAGTCTAGTATCTATGCTGTGTAATTTTTATTGTACAGGCATTGCGTACTGGGCGTCCATACCAATGGAAAATCTACTCATAGTCTAGTTAAGGGTATTCACTGAGCATTAACAGTTCAAGCTTAATCCAATCGTGAAAAATCAATGAAACAAGTTTCTAGATATAATTAAAACTATGTTATTTGTATATGAATCCATAATTAAACTATTTATTTCATTTAATAGCTTCACGGAAACGGATTGTTCTTTTTTTAGTTTAATTAACTCAAATTTAAAACACTAATATAATTTTGTAAACAATTTAGGCTTGTATTTTAGATAAAATAGTTCACTGTCACAGTATAGAATTTTTCTTTGCAGCATTTTTGTTTCATATTTAATTTTAATTACATTTCAAAATTAGTGTTTATGGAATTAAACAGATGAAGCATGAAAATTACAGTTTTTGACTTGTCATTTATTACAGAAATAAATTTTCAGTACCTGCACTTAAATAATTACTCGTAACCATCTGCAGTAAAAAACTAGATTATAATTTGTTATCTTATGCACTATTACGCGTACTGTGAATCATATGCACAATGGAACAGCTCCATAGACAACACTACACAAAAATCCGTAGAATGGTACTCACAAAAATATCTCAAGGTTACGCCCATAAGTATTACTATTGCTTACGTGTAAAATATCCTGTATAGAATCTTGCCTAAATATTCTTCATGAGGAAAGGAATATATAGAATCATCAAATACAAAATATCCCTTCCGGCTGAGTCGGAAGAAAGGTATATTTCACATGAGGCTACAACTCGAGGCGCACCCTCGATACATGTTTGATATTGTTTGACTGAGCGGTAGCCTATCACTCGTGTTGTTATATACCGGGTGAGGCAGACCACCCATGCAGTATGTATAGTGAGAGAACGGTTTGGTGTATTGACATAAAACAAAGTGTTTCCTCACAAAACGCTCATGGGGAGTCCATTGAAATATGTTTATCAAAATCGATGTACAGAGTTGTTCCAAAATTAAATCAAGTGTTCGAATCTTAAAAATTTAAAATGTAAGCAAATGTTGAGCAAATTATATATCACTCCAAAAGGTCTTGTTAAAAGGAACTCATTGGAAAAAACAGAATTCACTTATCTCAATCCGTTTCAAAATGGCGGCCTTTTTTTTAACATTTTGATTTATGGACGCCCAGTATTTTTTATCCTTTTGAGTTTTGTTTATATTGATTCAGATTTCTTGCTTACGACAAACTCAGCTTCGTTCTAATATGCCACATAATTACTTTTAAGAGTATTTTGATCTTAACCCTCCAACTTAAATTTTGAAAAATTCAAAATTTATATAAGTCAAAATATTTACATAGCTACATGCATTACATGCATTTACAGTGCTGTAAACCATTTTCAAGGTCTCGTTAAGACAAACAACGTTTGCATTTAACATTTTTTCGTATCTCCAGTGCTTTTCACATAAATAAACAGAAATTGGATTTTCAGGTATATATATTATTTATTTACGTACCGTATCCTAACATATAGGTGTCGTTGTTAATGTTTTATTGGACATGTAAACTGACTATCAGTTATATATATATATATATCGCCATTTTACCACGTTGCGAATTTAAAATAAAAGAATAATACCGCTGTGTCTTGTTTCTTCACGATGACGGAAGCAGAGTGTACTATTAGTGTGTCATATAGATGTTCTTCATCTAGACCCTTTGAAGAAAAAAAAGAAAATAATAAAACTTGGAAGGCCTACTCCAGACTTACCAAACTTAGTGCAAAGATGTGAAAAGTTTACCCGACATTTTCAAAGAACTCCTATAAGAAATGTGACTGCTTTGGCTGGTAGCACAGAGTTGAATGTTGAATGCTGTTTTCTGTTGGAATTGTTTATTATTTGGTAAAGATCGGAATACTAGCTGGAACAAAGGTAGATTCACCCATTTAGGAAACTTGATAAATTCAATTGCAGGACACGAAATTTCAGGGAATCATTTGTGACTGTCTTTTAGTGTTGCATCATTTAGCCAGAGCAAAATAGAAACCGCATTAGATGACCAATTAAAGACGGTCATCTCTCTACACAATCAAAAGGAAAAGTAAAATAGAGATATTCTTAAAAGACTGATCAATGCTGCGTGCTTTTTGGGTAAATAGGAATTTTTCATTTAAATATTTAATACAAACTTAATTAGGAATTTAAATAGGAATTAGACGCGTTTCGAGGTCACGATGAGACTGAAAATCTGTTAATCGGGGTAATTACATTGAACTTTTAAAATACACAGCAGATTACGATTCTCTTTTAGCAGAACACCTAGAAAACGCTACTGTTTTTAAAGAACTTTCAAATCACATCCAAAATTTTGTAAACCTGTGGGGTCGTCTCTTCCGTTATCAATAAAAGAAGAATAATTGTAGAATGCCGTTTTGTGGCTGTACTAGTTTATGAAACCACAGATGTTTCAAACAAAGCTCAATTTTCTATTGTATTTTGGTATATTTATAATGGACAAGTTAAAAAACGCTTTTTAGGGTTTTAGTGATGTAAGAAGCTATGACAAACATGCTGCTATTACAAAGCTTATTATTGATTATTTAAATTTGGAATGCAATGCAGAACTTTTTGCTCAAACTTATGATAACGCCAGTACAATGTCTGGACGTTTATCTGCAGTAGAAGCCAGAATTAAAGAGGTATACCCAGATCACTTTTTGCTCATTGTTATGCACGTCTAAAATTTAGTACTATTTCAAAGTGTTAGTGAGATTTCTGATTGCAAACTATTTTTCAATACACTTAATGGAATTGCAGCATTTTTGTCAAGATCGCCAAAACGTGCTGTGTTTCTAGATGAATTTATGAAAAGGAGATTGCCTAATGTATGCCCTACACGCTGGAACTACCCGTCAAGGCTAGTTACCACAGAGTGTAAGAATAGAGTTCAAATTTGTAAGGTTTTCAATGCAATGCTTAAACATCCAAAAGAAATTGAGACGGAAATCTTAGCTCCAGTGAATGGGTTTCTATCAGTACTGGAAGACTTTCAGTTTGTGTCCTTTCTCTGTGTATTTGATAAAATCTTTGCTCTCACTGATGTTCTTTTTGATGTTTTACAACACCAGTCAAGTAATATAGTGTACTGTAGAAAGAAAATTTACCGTACTCGTTATATCATTGTCAAACTTCGTGTTAACTATGACAAAAATTATGAGGATGTTGTTGAGGAGGTTGGACCACCTACAAAGAGAAGGCACACCAACCACAAAAGAGTGTACTGTGAAATCTTTGATAATATAGAAAACATTTCCAGTCACTCTTTAAAAACTACTCAAAGTTGGATTTTTTGCAACTACTTGCAACGGAAATGTTTTCAAAGCATGAAGATGCAATTCCAGAAACAGCTTTCAAAAGCTTGCTGGATGTATATGGCATGTTTTTCGACCATGTTCTAATTAAGTAAAATGAACTATTAGTGTTCTATTCTAGTGAAGAGTTTAAAGGATTGATATGCCATTTCTTACCTATTTTCACCTAACAAATCAAATGGTGAAGTTTGATACAGTAATTTGTATAGACAGCCTGTAGAGGCCATAAAAATCTTACTTATGTAAGCAAAATTAATTTTTATTCCCAAGCGCTTCACAATATAACACTGCTCTCCAAAATGAATTTGGTAAAACCATATACATGAAGGATTTAAAACAAATACACAATATAATTTACATATTATTATGGTACACATATAAAAAAACCAAAATAAAACAATGATTGTAAGTATGGCAGCAATTAATGTCTACTTAAAATAATGCCTAACTAATTTAAAATATCATACTTTAATTTGTTTTATGTTTTTGGAGTGTTTTGAGTTTCCAATGGATCTTGTTTTGTGACACCTCAGGTCGGACAGGCTCTCTCTGTGACATCCTATGTGTAATATGGTTTGAAAATTTAACAAACTATAGAATTTAGAGAATTTATAATGAGAGGATTTGGTTCACATTTCCACTTAAATTAAAATTAAAGTAAGCAAGTTAAATATTCAAAGTGTGTAAGCATTATTCTTAAAGCTCGCGATCCCAGAGTGGTGTAAATGTTTCCATTAGATTGAAATGGGGGCCGACTCATGTTGACACACTTCGCTTCCAACCCGGAATCCTGAGACAGATTATGTAGCTGTCTGTGCTTTGACCCTGACTGTCCTTGCCCTTGCAAAGATAGAAAACTCAGTTGCTTTACCATGCTTTGGGATCTTGTCTAATAGTGCAATCATTTGTGCACCTGACAAAACAATGAGAATCTCTTCATCTAGACCACACTGAATAGCTGCTGGGTAGTCAGATTGAGCTCCTTTGCAGCCTACATGTGTCTGATGTTGAAACGATGCAAGGACTTCGTTTTGAATGTTTTCATCACCGTCTTTTCATGGATCTCTTCAGACAGATATGGACTCTGAAATATAGCTTACCTCAATATTCTTTTTTGTCACATTGACATTAGTTCACTATTTCAGTATGGAAAATTGTCTAATATGCTAACAACACAACACTCTTTTGTTTCATTATAAAATGTATTAACACTTCACTGAGACATGGTTTGCCAGGGATGCATAGTATACTTTTAGTTGAGACCCTTATTTTTGTTAGTAATGCTCTAACTTGGTATTAACTAGTAGTAAATGTTAATAAAACAAAAACTTTTCCCATATAGTTTAATTTTTGGACAAGGTCTTTTAAAACCAAAGGTTTCATCATCAAGCAAGTTTTATTTGTGTAGTCGTCTGATGACGAAACCTTTGGTTTCAAAAGGCCAAGTCCAAAAATTAAACTATATTGGAAAAGTTTTGTTTTATTAACATTCACTACTATTTCTAAATGTTTTCCAATTGCTCCAGGAGTCTTCAATAGTGTTACTATAAAACTTAGATGTTAGTTTACTGGCACACATAAACTAAGGACTACAAATAATAAGATTAATCACATGTAGAACAGATTGATCAAGTGATATACTTACTCTTACTCCAAGGGCCATTTATATCGGAGGTGATATTTAGCCGCACCAACAAAGCTCCTCCATCTTGAACGGTCCTCTGCATCTTCCTCTGAAGCGCCCATCTTCTCCATTATCAGCCTTCACCTGGTTCCACCATCTCACTTTTGGTCTCTCCCGGGGCCGTCTTCCTTCTGGGTTACCGTACATTACCCTCTTCAGCTTGCATTCCTCTTCTCTTCTCAAAACATGGCCTGCCCAACGGAGTCTTCTGCATTTTATTTCTCCTATTACATCCGTACTATTGGAGAGCTCCCTGATTTCTCTATTATGTTTTCTTCTCCATACCCCTTGTTCATATGATGGCCCATAAATTTTACGTAGAATTCTATTCTCGAAAACTAGAAGCTTTTTCTCATCCTTCTTATTTAGCCTCCACGTTTTGGATCCGTACAAAAGCACTGGACATATAATTGTTTTGTATATTCTAGTTTTAGTTTTGTGAGAGAGAGATTTGTTTGAAAGTATCCTATTGCATGCATATACACATCTATTTGCTGAGTTGATCCTATTTTGTATCTCTGGTTCATCTGTGTTTTTATTTGATATTGTGACCCCAAGGTACTTAAAGTTCTCCACTTGTTCGAAAACATGCCCATCAATTTGTAGGGGTCCTCCTCTTTGATTTTGATTCCTTCTAAAGTGCATATATTTAGTTTTTGCATCATTCGTCTTCAACCCCACTTTCTCTGCCTCACTCATAAATAGTCTAGTTAGTGACCTCAAATCATCTACATTTTCTGCAAATATGACAACATCATCTGCAAATATGACAACATCATCTGCAAAAGCTAGGATGTTTAGTTTAGCTCCAACTTCCACCCCTAACTCCCTCTCTGCTACACTCTGAAGTGCTTCTTCTATGGCAATATTAAATAAGATTGGAGAAAGACCATCTCCTTGCCTGACTCCTGAGTTTATCCCAAAAGGTACACAGTCCCGACCATTAATTCTTACTGAGCGTCTTGACTCTGTGACACTCATCTTAACTAAGTTTATTAATTTTCTCGGGATGCCAAATTTATCTAGTTGTGTCCACAACTCCTTGGATCATTGTACATAAACTATAGTCTTATTAAGTGATATAGTTTTTATAAATAATGACTTGTCAGAGGGGACTGATTAAAAATAATTTCCTTTAAATAAGTCTTGTTTGTGGACTGATTTTTTACAATAAGGTGGAAGCATCTACTTCATGAGTTATTTTGCTATATGTATCCTTTGTCATTTTTGTTCCTAAATGTATCTAAAATGGTTTACTAAGAGCTTATGTTACACACAATTAAAGTCATGGGATAGTTGCGTTAAGGATAGACTGAACCTTAGTACCAGTACTCAAGTGATAAAAAATAGTTATCAATAATCCTGAAAATAAAACTCTTAAGTTTTCACGTTGGTCTAGTCAGAAACAAAACCCAATCTGGTGAACCTCCGTAACTGAACAGACTTTGAAGTGCCTCACGCCAGAGTCTTCAAGATTGATAGCACAGTGTAAGGAAAAGTTGTGCAGAAGTACTATATGCTGAAAGCAACTTGTAAGTTGTTCACTAAAATTTCCTTTTTATAATTACTTTTAAAATTTACTTAGTTAAATTTTAATCTGTTTAAATAGATGACTAGTAAAATTACAAATTGTGACCAAAATAACTATTTTATTTGAAAGTTAAATCTGTTTATTATTATTATTAACAAAAGTCATAAAATGTACAATATACTAACAGATAATATCACAAGTTTTATGATTTCATCACAAAAATTAGATCAGAGAGTCTGTCCAATGTCTACTAAGCGAGGTCTGAGCGTCTCACTGAGGTAGTTGAGGCAGAAGCTTGAGTGGTCCTCTCAGAGAGATTCCTACAGAACCAAGCTGGCCGCTCTTTCTTCATTTCAATTATGCGTTTACCCTGAAATACACATTGACAATGTTTAATAATGTTATAGTACCCATCACATGTACTTGTGTATGTTATCATTTTACATTGCCAGGAACAGAAGAAAATAGAAACAAAAAAGACTGTTTTGGAGAAGTCTACCTGACCAGTAGAGTTTTGAGGCCCAAACTGTGCACGCAGAGTAACCAAATTTTCTCTGATAAGTTGAGTTTTTTTATTGAAAACAGCTTATTTTTAGTCTTACTCCATTCTTTCTCCATAGACTATTAACAATTAAAGTAAGAGAAAGAATAACCTACAAAGCAGATATTGTATACAATGTTTTCAAGTTTTTTTTTAAACCATAAAGCCTTTTAACCTCAACTATTTCTAAAACTAAAAACATTGAAAAAATGGTATTGTAAATATATATTTCAATATGTTACCAAGGTCTTTATTTATTGAAAAAGAGAAGTGTTTCACCCATTTCTGGTGAAATGTTTTTATTAAATAGGTTTTTATTCAAATAACCACAAACAAAGTTATCTAAAAATGTTTAAAATTATTATTAACGTATATTTTTAACAACTGTCAAAATCTGTTCCTAAAAATATACTATTCTTTACTATTTACCACAAGCTTGCATAAACAAAAAATAAGCCACAAGCTTCTATGGCAATAGAGCACAACCAAACATATAATAAGTTATGTTGATAATATTCCTACATACATACAAAAATTAGAAAACCCCATTCAAACAAGTATATGACTATTATAATAGATTATAATACAGTAAAGACGCTGAAAACTTCAGCAATGTACTAGAAAGTTATGTTCTGGTTAGATGTTTTGAAATTTTGTTACAATATTTTCAATGTGATTCTCATCTTAGTCATAATGCCAGTACACATTGTTAAATTAAAGATAAAACACCAACTAACCTGTGAGAACTCGTCAGTAACTCCCTCCCTTTCTCCTTGATATAACACAACCACCTCTGTGTCTATAGGCTGGAGGCCTAACCTGGCTACTATAGCTGCTTGTATCTGTTCCGTCTCCTTCTTATTCTTAGAGTAACATGTAGCTGAAACATTTACATTTTTGTGTATTATTAGACACATGCCAACCAACCTGAGAGAACTCCTCAGCAACTCCCTCCATTTCTCCTTGATATCACAAACATTTCTACAAGCTGGTAGCCAAACCTTTCTACTAAAGCTGCGTCTCCTCTCAAGTTCCGTCTCCTTCTTGTTCTTATTAACACAGAGCGGAAAACATTTATACCGTTGTATATTATTAGGTAATTCAAATATAAGCCAATGAGAAATGCTTTCCATTTCATGAACCATCTCAAACAATTTTTTGTACATTTTATGTTAAGTTTAGGTATAATTTAATGATTCTGAGTAAAAAATCAATCCAGAACTTTCGGAGAGTAGCAGCATATTAGAAATAACTTGGTATTTGTTGATTTATAAGATCACAAAGTGAGTTTAAAATGATTATACAAGCTTGCTAATGTAATGACAACACACATTGATATACAGCCACAGTCTGATCATTAATTTATTACTTTTATCTTTAATGAATATTTAATTTGTTCATGGTTTCTTTGATTATTTATGTCAAAGTATGTCAATTTATGTAAATATTGTGTTTACAATGATACTTTCTTACTAAGCGAAGGCCATCCTTTCACAGTGCACTGCAGCTTTATAGACATCATTGTTAAATTTTGTATTGAGTTCATATTATGTTAACTACAGGAACAGAGAATAAATATATTACATAATACATGGACCTATGTACTGATTCAGAGATTATGTATAATCTGCTAACCTCTACTTTTACTGCTCCAACAATTATTTACTTAGATTCAAGATATGCAAATGCTATTGAATCGGTAACAGAGTGCATGCAATATCATTAAAAACTGAAAATATCTCTTCCACCTTAGTCATAAGAAAAGTAATTTTACATGGTTGTCAACTTGAAATGTCAAACTGAAGATGCATTAGTAGTTTAGATGTTTAAATTGCACAACACTCAAGAGACAACAACCCTCAATGTTGGCATGTTAATATAATTGTAACACTTTCAAACATTTAGATACTCCTTCATCTTGATACCTTAAATGACAAAAAGCATTATAAACATAAAAACTTGTTTGTCAAAACATAAACTTGATTTAGTTAAAATCAATCCAAAATTATATTTACTAACGATTCAATTATACAATTCTATAACTTTTGCATGGCCACCATCTTGAAACCTTAAGTTAATAAAGCATGACTAAGAATAAAAGTTGCTTGAAATTTCTTGACAGCTGCACAAAATGTACCACTATTAATTTATGCTGTGAAATAACCAAGGAAAAATTTTGCACAGATGCAAATGACTGCCATCTTATATTTGATTGTTTAAGATTATCTACCGAACTTATTCAAGCAAAATATATATACAGTTGGAGGGTGATTCGGTTAGTGTTACCGGCACTTTCTGAGCTGATTGTACTATAAAAAATAAAGAAAAAAGTTCAATATAAACATGGATCCGGAAATGCTTCCTTACTAGGTTATGGCCCAATTGAAGATTTCACCAAAATTGTGTGCAGGAGGTTTAGGTCAAATGATTGATGATTGCCGCGTGTTTATGAAGAGATATTTATAGGCGAATGCAAACTTTTTCTAACGGATTTTTAGATGAGAAATTGAATAAAAGTTCATCTCTTTATAGCTGTATCTCATTTTGTTTTTTTGTTATACTACAAAAAACAGAAAATAAAATAATTTGAAAACACTATTTTTAAAGGTTATTAACGGACAATTATTTTGTTAAATAGGCATTGAAGACCTCGCCCACATATTTTACAAAAAGAAACTTGCAGAAAATTTAATTTTGATTACAATTATGTGCCACACACACGGCTATTAAACAGCGAAGTATTAGTTTCTGGAATTTAATTTTACAACAAAACATTCCTTACGAAGCAGAAATAAACGTTATTTTATTAAATATACACCGTAATGTAATGATATAAGGTACACAAAAATAATTGAATTACTGTCCATACAATTGTAAATACGATTTTAATTAGATTAATGCTCAACTAAAAAAACAATGAATACTATTACTTTTTAGGACTATCCAAATGGTTACAATCAATGTACCTACATATCTTTGTCACGTTAGCTTTAACAGAAGGTAAATTATGTTTTTATAAGTTGGTATCACAAAATCAGCTGTTCAACGAATAATAACACTGTAATTTATTGAGGAATCCCAAAATTATTTGTTACCAATTCTGTACTAGTTTAATGAGTGCAATTTAATACAATTAATTTACTACTCGTTTGTTAGTGAAGTGTATTTTTTAAAGTAACTTACTATCAACAATTGCAATGCCTTTGTTATTTACAACGGAAAGAAGAATATGCCGACATGGTATTTGTCTTAGGCTGTATTTGTGAACGGAAATGCAACCGCTGCTACTGCAGAATACCGAAGACGATTTCCTAATCGCAGAGTTCCAAACCCAAAAACGATCATGGATCATTTTCGTACCCTAAGAGTAACAGGTAAACTTCCTAGTATTAATAATTATACAGGGACTCGCCCTGCCCAGAATAATGTAGATATGGAAGAGGCTATAATCATGGCTACTGAACGCGAGTCCTGGTGTCAGTACACGGCGTCTTTCTAGGCGATTCGCAGTGTCTCAGTCTGAAGTATGGAGAACTTTGCGCAAAAATAGCATGGTTTCCCTTACCATAAACAACAAGTTCAAAGTATTCAACCAACAGATCCTCCTCTCTTCGATTAGAATTTTGCACACTGGTTAATTAGAAACCGTCAACATCATAGAACCATTTTATTCACTGATGAAGCTCAATTTACCCGGAGATGGCGTCAACAACCTTCACAATGAACACACTTGGGCAGAGGGAAATCCACATAGTACAATCGTACGGGTGCGCAACTTTCAACACAGATTTAGTGTAAAACTAGCCTAAACCCGCGGCTCCGCTGCCGCGTCGCGTGGCAGTATAGAGAGGGGCTACATCAATCAAGCATCGAAAAGAAATACTTAATTTTATTATACGTTTTTCCAATTAATTTATTGCTCTACTAATACATCGTAGCATATCATTAAAATCTATTATAAAAGTTTTTTGTTTATTTTTAATGCGTTTTGGTAAACAACGTTATTAGTTGTATTATTTGGAGCATATGTTTACAAAGAACAGCTGGATTAAAAATTTGAAAAGACTCCTTTCACTTAAATAACATATGTTTGCTGCAATGCATTTCTTCACGGGTATTTCTGTAACCAAGTGGGGCGGAAGAATCCTGAATCGGGGAGAAAGGGATAAAAAGTATTCCTATAACCTTCTACAGATCAAGACGAACAAATTAAAAAAAAAAATTAGGCGAAATCCGTCCAGCCGTTTTGTGAGTGATGCTGTTACACACGAACCAGTTTCATTTTTTATATATATAGATGTATGGTTGTGGACTCATTCATGATCGATTAATAGGAACCATTCATTCTCCGAGGACATCTAAATTCCCGCATGTACCATAGAATTCCTTACAGAACAACTACCACTATTATTAGAAGATGTTCCATTAGCAGCAAGGTGCAATATATATTTATCAAACATGATGGTGCCCCTGCCCACTTTTCCCATAATGTAACAATGCACTTTAAACGAGCAGTTTCCCGGGCGATGGAATGGATTGGTCGTGGTGGACCACACACTTGGCCACCAAGATCACACAGAATCTAAGCTCCCATTAGATTTCTGTATATGGGGTTTGGATGAAGAACCTGGTGTACCAGGGAAAAAGTAAATACACGTGAAGAGTTAATAGATCGAATTGGAAGATGCCGCCGCAACAAATCAAAAACAATCGTGCAGCGTTGCGGAGGATAACTCGATCAACTCAGAAAAGCGAGCTGCTAAGTGTATTGAAGTACAAGGACTGATTTTTGAACACCTGTTATGAAAAAGTGGTACGTAAGTAATTATAAGCTTTAGATGAAAAACAATAATTTATTTAAAACTTAATTTAAATTGCATCCTAACGAATAAATCTTATGTGTAGGCTACTCTATGTCATTAAAATGCGGTTTTCCTTTGCTTTGGAATTTCTTGCTTGGTAGAATGTTTGTTGTAAAATTAAATTCCAGAAAACTAATACTCATATCGCTTTTAATTAGCCGTGTGGCACATAAATTTTATTCAGAATTAAATATTCTGCAAGTTTTCTTTGTAAAAATGTGGGTCTTCAATGCCTATTTAACAAAATAATTGTCCGTTAAAACCTTAAAAAAGTGTTTTCAAAATTATTTTTATTTCTGTTTTTTGTAGTATACACAAAAAAACTAAACGAGATACAGCTAATGAAGATGAACTTTATTCAATTTCTCATCTAATAAATCAGCGTTAGAAAAAAGTTGCATTCGCATCGCCTATAAATATCTCTTCATAAACACGCGGCGCAAATCATCATTTGACCTCCTGCACACAATTTTTTGGTGAAATCTTCAATTGGCCATAACCCAGTAGGAAGCATTTCTGGGACCCATGTTTATATGCAACTTTTTTCTTTATTTTTTTATAGTACAATCAGCTCAGAAAGTGCCGGTGGTAACACTAACCGAATCTACCCTGTATGTATATATATATATATATATATATAATGTTAGTCAAATAACCGTAGTTTCTTCTTTAAAATTTCAAAATACATCACCTGACAGGCATATATAAATAACAATCACATTTCTATATTGAATTCTTTCCCAAAACAATAAACAGACTGATGTTCTGGAGGCAATTGACCCTTGTTCTACTTTTAATTCCTTGTTTTTGAATTCTTTTCCCTTATTCAATCATGTCTGCCCTGAACTTTCAAAGGCGCCATATTTGTCTTACAGTATTAAACCATAGATGACACAAAGTGATTAGAATATGTGCAAAATAACACGATCTTTACATAACTAATTAACTTACCAATAAATATTTGCAAAACAAACTGGAATAAAGTAATATTAATCTGATGGCACATACAATTCATATGTGAAGAGGTTACAAAATCATTATCCAAGTTAATGAATGTAAAATCCAGTGGCTGGGATGAAATGACATGACATGTTTTAAAGAAATGTGCCTGAATCATGATCTTCCCTTGACTCACATTATAAATATATTGTTACTAGTTTTCTCCTAAAAGCCTCAAACTGTCTATTGTCCATCATATTTAAAAATAAAGGCTTGGCCTTGAACTTATAAGTTGCAGACCAATTTCCTCGATTGTCCTAAGGCACTTGAAAATATACATATTTGTTGATAATCATAATTTATTTACTTTTTAATCTTTTAACAAACTGTCAGTTTGAATTTAGGAAGGGTTATTCAATATTGTTGGTCATCAGTGAGGATATTGAGGCAGTTCTGGTCAGATTGATTGTGCTGTGTTGACGCAATATACTACTAAGACATGTTCAAGCATAGTTTCCTCTTATTTGGGTGGTAGGAAGCAGGCTGTCTTTGTTGAATCAAGGAAAATACAGAAGCAGTTGTCTGCCGTATTCTTCAGGTATTTCTCAAAAATCGATATTAGGTTGTTTTCTTTAATTCTGCCTACATTAACTTCAATTATGTTTGCTATGTATTGATAATATCCTTTAATCCTGAGCTAAAAAAACTTCAGAAGGCTATGGAGTGATACATATTTAGGTCTTGAACGTTATTTTTCAAAATACATCTACTTAAATTAAAAAATATAAACATTATACTTTTACCATATGACAGTTTTAGCTAAAGGTTCATGGGATAAGCCATTCCAATTTTGCTTGACTTCTTAGTTTTAATATCGACGAAAGTATGAACTAATCTAATTATATCAAAAACTTATGCCCTTAGCTGATATAATTTGTTTTTGCCTTCAGAATTTGGATTCACACAGTTCAAAAAAGATATCCTGAAAGTTTAGCATGCTTATGTGTAGAATAGAATGAAATATGGTGTTGCTTATGGAAACTTTCTTCAGAATACCTTACAAGTTTTAAAAGAAGAAAGGATTGTATGTTTCATATGAGGAGCCTTGAGTGTTATCATTCCAGGCTTTTTTTTTAACCAGCCTTATCTTTTAATGTTTCCAAGCTTTACATCGTGCGGTATATTTCTTAACATGTTCAACCCCAATCCTCTTTCGGGGTATAGAACTCAAAATCCCAAACATACTTTTTTAGCCTGCTGTATTCATTTAGCATTATATTACAAAATATAATTACTTTTATGAAAAAAGTGTTTTAAAATAAACAGTACTATGACACCACTGTGGCGTCATCGGTATTAATGGTGTTGAAAAGTCGTAACCTCAAACTCACGCATCTCCTAAATAATAATAATGAAACTGTGGGAAAATAGCAAGAATCCGAGTCAACTAATAGTAATACAAAACATGTCAGAGACTGGCAGGAATCAAATGAACTAATCAGAACTGATTACAAATTATAAAAACTGACTACAAATCAGAACAACTTACTACAAATCAGCTGACTCTCAAGTTGTAAACATTAAAAAATAATCAATACTTTGAGGATTGATTTTCAGATACTAAGGTCAATTTGGTATTCTATACATCTAAATAAACATTTAACATAGAGATAAAAATGTATTATTATACAGTGTGAGTTAAAAGTATGGATACACTCTGTTTAATTTTTGATGGATAAAAATGGAGGGATGGAACTCAGGACACCTTTCAAGTTGAAATGTGGTGTTTAAGTGAAGAAGAGTATTCATGATCCTGATGATGTGAGGCTACGGAGACTGGGTGAGATCTTATGATGAAGTAAGGAACTTATTTAATGACACTTATCCCAATCGAAACCCTGTATCTAAATCAGAAGTTCAAAAAACAATCCAACGTTTCTAGGAAACAGGCAGCGTTAAAGATCGCCCCAAACCAGGATGATCAAAATCGGCTAAAAACGAAGCATTGCCACTTGACGTATTCTAGTCTGTTAGAGAACATCCTCATGCCTTAACAAGAAATGTTTCTCAAATATTAGGCATATCTCAAACATCAGTTTATAAAGTTTTACATGACAGTGATTATAAAGCGTATAAAATCCATTTATTTCATGAACTAATTGAGAACAATTTTGATCGTCACATAGATTTTTGTGAAATAATGATACGGAACGTTGACAATGATACAATTAGATTAAACAACATTGCTTTCTCAGATGAAGCAATTTTCATGTTAAACAGTAATGTTAACGGACACATTGCTCAATATTGGGCTAACTTTAACCCTCATCAGATGAGAGAGAGTAACATATCCAGCACCCTGAAAAATCAAACGTTTGGCTTGGCATTGTGAGGGATCAGTTTGTTGGGCCCTTTATTATTGACGGAAGCCTTAATACCGAGGTATACCAAGAAATGTTACAAAATCTGGTTTATCCAGCTATCCAAGAAGCAACCAACAACTGTAATAAAGTTTGGTTCCAGCAGGATGGAGCACCTCCACACTTTGGCCTGTGTGTCCACGAGTATTTAAACAATATTTTTCCAAATCGCTGGATAGGCAGAAGAGAAAGTATCGAGTGGCCACCAAGATCGCCAGAGCTATCTCCACTTGACTACTTTTTGTAGAGTCATATTAAAAACAACATCTATAAAACGAAACCCCAGTGTATTAATGACCTTAGGAACAGAGTAGTAGTGGAAATTCAAAAAATCCTGAATCGTTGAATCCATACAGCGTGCCGCTTCAAGTTTCTACAACAGGCTTGGACATTGTCAAACTGTCCTGGGACAGCAGTTTGAACAAATGGAAATTTTAAAAAACAGATTAGTATGTTTTAGCCATTTTATTGCTTAACATAGTTGTAATTACTAGTTTTACTGCAACTTCACATTTAAAAATGTTAAACTGCCCCCCAAAAAGCCCATTTTGGGGAAATGGTTTGCTTTTGTTTCCTGGGGTGTCCTGAGTTTCATTTTTTTATATTTGTCCATTGAAGGTTTAGCAGTATACATCCATGCTTTCAACTTAATTAATTTCAATGAGCTGTCATTTTGTATTGGGTTGAGATAGAAAGCTCTAGTTTCTACTGCTATTCTTTTATTAAGACATTTCAAATAAAATGCAACTTAATGGGTCTTTACATTTAAAACATTTGAGCCACTCCCCAAAATCCCATTTTAGAAAAATGGGCAAAATTGTGACAGTAACTAAAGAGTTCACTTCTATTTCCAAGAAAGATGTCCCAAGTTCCATCCCTCCTATCTTTATTGATCAAGAACTAAACAGATTGTATCCATACTTTTAACGCACACTGTATATTTGAACATTTTGCAGCTTAAAAGTACCCCTTTACCTGATATTACCACGGCATAGTCTCTATTAGCAGTGTGAAATGTGTAAGACGTTACCATGGCATCACTGGGTTTGGACGTGTTAGGGCTAATCCTCAGTTATTTAAAGATTGCATTTTTACAGCACTTGTCACTAGGGGACATGGTTTTCCTTATTAATATACTGACTCTTAGTGAGGAAGTTCTTCACTATTAGTCTCTACAGTCATACAATGCGTTGCCACCAGATTTTAAAACTAGTGAGAATAGTAAAGATTTTCTGAAAAAACTTAAATGTTTTTGTTAAGATAAGTAATTATTCTTTAGATGAGTTCCTGGTAGGATGTACTGACCTGAATAATTAGTTTTTTTAATTGTATTATCTGTTCTTGTTGTTTACTTACGAGGGATATTAGAAAAATAAGGTTCCCTATGCCGCCGAGACAGAATGAGATATGTTGGGAGAAATCTGGCAACACTGTCTTACTAATCAGCTGTCCCTCTCTCTATCCATACCACTCGCGCCTAGCTGCCTTCGGAAATGGAGTTCCTTATCGTTGTTACCGCCAGATAAGAAATTCGTGCTGTGATAAGTTTATGAAATGCAAAACAGATTTCACCTATTGAAATATTCATCGTCAGTTAATCGAAGTTTATGGGGAAACATTAAGACACATTAAGAAAACTGAGACACGCGATCCAGAACCTCCGGAGAGGAAGATTGTCCAGTGGTGTGAGGCTTCTCTATGACAACGCTCGACCTCATGTCTCACGTCAAACTCAAGAACTGTTGACAAATTTTGGCTGGACTATTGTGCCCCATCCCCCCTAAAGCCCAGAACTAGCCCCAAGTGATTATCACTTATTCCCAAAATTAAAGGAACACTTGGGTGGCCAACGCTTTAGTACCGATGATGAAGTCAAGGAAGAGGTTACTGGATTCCTCAAAGGATTGGCGGCAGAATTCTACAACATGGGGATAGAAAAATTGGAGCATCGTCTACAAAAGTGTTTGGACAGAAACAGTGATTATGTGGAAAAATAGTTTAACTTTTAAGTTTTAAATTAATGTATAACACTAAGTAGAAATACAGGTATAGAACTGTCTATTTTAAAAAGTCATGGGAATCTTATTTTTCTAATACCCCTCGTATATGGCATGTAGATCATCTCAAGTTTAAATAAGCATGTGCTGATTAATTTTATTTTCCTAATGTTATTTACAAAATAAAAATTCAAAGTCAAATCGTCTTTATTTACATAAACTTTAAATTATAGTGTCAAGAAATAAAATTGTACTAAAAGCATCAATCTTGGTTATCTTGGGTCTTCCATTCATAAAGTTCTTTCAGTGAGTAGTAAGGTTGGTTCTGTAGCCGGTTCTTGAAGCTGTGTACAAATGTTTTCTTGTCTATCCTTTCAACTCCTCTGGTAATGCATTACATAACTTAGAGCCGGAAAAATTCTAATCTATCAGCAGCATTTTATTGAGCAGAAGGTAAAATTTTAGTGGTAATGTTGATTGCTCTGCAGGATCGGCCACATCACTAAACAATATTTCTTGTATTGTTTCATAAGTTATAATTATTCACCTGAACACAAGTTCCTTTGCTGTAATCCAAGTGCTTAGTCACTGTGATTTGGGTTATGTTTCAGAATTGTGAAATATTCTAAATTCTTCTGATTGAGCAGACCAGTAAAGCAGTAAAAGTAAAACATTGCAATTTAAATTCATATATATTTCTATGACTGTGGTTTTCATCGTGAAACACATTATTAGTATAGTTTTTTTTAATTTCTTAGGCTTAAACTGCCGGTTTTAACATTACTTACTCAATTGACTTCTTGAAATATTTTGTCCACAGTAATTGATGATGGTTCTTCATAGAGAGGCCAAAATATTTAACAAAATTAATTCTATAAGATATTCTATAATTAATTCTATTAAGCAATGTTCTGACACTGTGTGAACCATAAAAATTGTATAAATAAATGTTACTTATAATTTTATTTAGTTTTTGTAAAAATAATACATTTATATTTTTTAATGGTAATTGTGTTTTCAACAATATAGTTTTGCTTTGCTTTAGTAAACTATATTGATAACAAACAATTATTTAAAAGCTCACTTTTTGGAACACTGATGCAGTAAAATATACACCCACTAGTCAAAGGTTAATGTGCAATTATCACATGAAATATGCTTAGGCTATTCATTTTGCGAACTACGCTACACATCTGTGGTAACATGAAGAGATTCTGAGCTGTAATCCTACACTTATATACTTTAGTCTCTGTAATCCTACACTTATATACTTTAGTCTAACTAAAATAGTCTGACTTACGGCATAAGTGACCAGAAACATGATGGTCTCCACAAGATCGGCACGTCACAAGATTTTTCTTGGGTACTATAGGTTTCCAGACATGGGTCGGCCAACCGAACTTTCTCTGCTGACGCTTCTCTACAGTTATCCTGTGTTTAGGTACAGCCCAAAGACACCAGTCTTCCAATAATGAAGAAACAGCACGACTCTCCTTTCCAGGTATTGAGTTCTCGATGCAAAGTGCATAACATGTATCTGAAAAAAAGAAGAAAAGTTTTAAGGAAACTGTTTCTTTTATCAAAACCTAAATGTTATACCTCCCTATCCTATCAGTCACATAACGATCCAACACTAAAGCAGTAATTTTATTAATTACAATACTTCATGCTTCAATCAGCTGACTGTTATGATAACAACCAGAGTGAGCAGCTTTGAGACTGTTAAGGTTAAACATTTGTGTAACTCAGCATTTGACTAGGTTAACTTGAGAAAACAAAATGTTCACTTCTGGGTCTCACGTGAGAAATCAGAATTTTTAAATATAAACCATAACAATTTGTTTTGATACTTTTGATGAATTCTAGATTTTTTAAATTTTAAATGAAAAAATGGTCAATATGTTTTTAACTCTCTTAGTACTACAAAGTCAACATAGATGGTACAAAATGTTCAGAAATTGCCAGTGTCTACCAAATAGATCCTCTATATTTGGAGGATTCACTTACATGAAAATAGTTATAAACCGGGTCAATTTAACACTTAGTTAAGTACACCTTGCCCGTACTGTTAGGCTTGTTCCTGCACATCCTAACTCCTTTGTTTAAATTAAGTTTTTCTGAATTCACACCTCTTTTAATACTTACGTGAGTTTGACTTATTTCCTCATCATTCAATTGATTGATTTTAAAATCTAAGATGGCCAGAGGGAATTCTTTTATATTGCCTAAAGGTGAAACTACTACCTCCTATTGATTACGCTCCTTATTTCCTCCTCCATACTGTCTCATTAACATTGTTTACGTTGTTCGTTGTATTGGAATTCACCATTAATTCAATCGTTATTTTCAAAAATTTGAAGCAAATAATGTATCACTGCGTTGTCCTCAGCCTTTAGATGTTTGATTTCAAACGGTGAACTTAATTTTACTGATCAATTTTGGGAACTTTCCTAATTTCTTAAAATCCTAAATACCCAGACCAGTGAGCTATTGTTCATGGTTAATTTGAAGATTCTCACTTCTGAGTAACTTCTAAACTTTTTTAATGTGTTCGTAAAACAGCGAGATTTGTGTCTGGCTATAACACTGGTATGATTGGAAGCCAGTGGATCGTCAGTGAGTGCAACTATCTACTGTTATTGGCAACAGAGCTGTGAGTTAGGCGTAGCGACACAAATGGTAACTGTTGCTGACGTCCCTAACTACGGCTTTGCACACATCAGACTGTTGGTGCTATATAACTTACAATATTTATTTAAATGATAAAACCTGTTCAAACTTTTTAGCAAAAAAATAGAATTATTTACATTTTGAAATCTATGTTACTATCTTAATTTATTTGTATGCACATTTCTTATTTTCCACATGTAAATAGAATCAAATACATCAAGTTTCTAAAAAGTATGTATCTGTACAACAGAGTTTTAATTTTTGTTATATATTAGTGCGAAATGTTCAAAATCTGCACCCATATATAAGTTGAGTATTGGCTGACATAATAATGGTCGACATATTTGGAAAATAGCTTTTACTAGCTGTAACAAATCCAATGAAGATAGATAAACTATTTTTATTTGATTTATTATTAATAAAATGCAACTAAGTACAATGCCAAAAGGAACAAAATAATAAATATACGAATAGACAATTTAGTCACTCTTTACACTTTTCAAAAATACGGATGGGCTGACCTCATTGGTCCTTGGAACCTCTCAAATTAAGTTAAGTTACTTGGAAGCCGACTAAATTGGCTCTTAGCAATAAAAGGGTTAAAGACCATTTGCTTCATTACATTTTCAGTGAAACTAGTACAAGGTAGGAGTATGCCTCATAATGTGTCACGTAACAGGCTTCGCTGAGGCTGGTTTGCAAATTTTTTAATCCATACTCATTTTACTCTTGAGATGTCCTGAGGACAGATAGGCAGACAGACAATCACAGAAAAAATAATTTTTTTTAGTTTCTCTTAGCAGACAAAAGAAAAATTGTGTCTGTCTACTACGTGATGGACTTCATTGACACTCAGCAAAATTCATTTTTGAGATATCATGCAGACAGAAATTACATTTTTACAGACCCTTCAGTAATAGCCTTTTGCTACTTGTATTCCTACCCTATGTAGTTTGGTGGAGTTTTCTGTCCATCCACAAGACAGCTTGAGATCAAATATTTTTGTGGCTTTTGTAGAAAAAAGGCATTAAAACAAGTTTTAATATAAATTTGGTCAAAATCAGACCATAGGGAGGTAAATAGGGGGTTGTGCAACTGAACTCCCTGGCAGGGGGGATGGAGTCAGGGATTAAAATCTATATTGTATATTTACCATTAGACATAGGAACACACCTGAAAAAAATATATGATGGAAAATAGGCTGACCTCAACAGCTTGGCTGTCACAAAATATTTCAAAATTTGCACACTAAAAAAAAAGTTTAAAATCTTTATTATCTATTTCAAATTCAAATATTCTTTATTTCAAAATAAAAAATATATTTTATTACTCCAGCTCCTTATTTGGATTTGTATTAAATTATAAAAATACCTATAATGCTCCAAATTGGACTGACAATAGAGGATAAAATGACTGCTTCATCTAAGGTTAATAATAAACCTAGTAGTGTGTGAAGCACATCTCAGGTGCTCTTCAGAGTTTTTGATAAAAGAACTATTTATTGGCAAGATATCTCAATGATATTTACGCCAATGTATTCACAAAGGTTTTAACCCACAGATCTATACATATTATAGGTCTGTAGTGTAACAAGTTTGGTAAACACTTTTCAAAA
The DNA here is from genome assembly GCF_021130785.1 of Homalodisca vitripennis. NCBI lineage: Eukaryota > Metazoa > Arthropoda > Insecta > Hemiptera > Cicadellidae > Homalodisca > Homalodisca vitripennis. Next base: position 107,682,836 of record NC_060208.1, read on the forward strand.
ATATAATTTTCCAGTGGTCTGAAGGAACTACCAAATATGTCATTTCTAATCAATCAAAGGACTGATGTGATATGACTGACACACCATTGTCAAATGTTACCAAATACAGAAATTAATTATCTTTTCAGCACTGTAACTGCCATTTCATTCCGTGTCCTACTTTGTTTACATAAACATTTTCTCAAACCCTAACATCGGGCCCTGTAAAATACATTGTTCAGAAAAACATAATAAACTCCTCAATTTCTCTCTCCCACAACTGGCGTCCTGTTAGTTTGCTGTTTGTTTTATTCTGGTGTTATTTTTTCTAAAAGAAAATAATGAATAGCATATAGGCCTGTAAAGCAAATTATATTTAAAAATAGCTTAATTTTTATTTTATAAATTGCCTTTAAAAAAATATTCAGGATTCACATTAGATCATGTATTTTATTTCATTTTCAGCTGTATCACAACACATTTTATATGTAACTATTCACAGAACGTGTTCCAACAAAACATGTGGTTATATTTTTGTATTGTTTTTATGATTTGTGTGTTATTTATGATTTTTAAATCTGAGTGTTCTGTGGTCAGAACAGTTTATTTATCCACCATCTATCAGTATATTTACTCAATCGTGGCTCATTAACTATAATAAAGTTAATTCGTTTTGAAAGTTTTTACACGTTTTATTGCAGATTACATGAGCAGTAAAAATAAATAGAAATTAATTTATTCTTTTTAAATTGGTCATGTTTTTTCCGATTGAGATTATAATTTTTTTTGTGTAATCGTGTGTTTTGTCTGGCTGGTATGAACTTTTATTCTTAGAAGGTCTAAATTAAGAAAAACATCTTTTATTTGGGTCAAATTCATCTTATTTCAACATTATAGGTATTTTACGTAACCAAAGATGACGTTACCAGGTACCAATAGTAAATTTACACAATCATAACAAGATCACGTGATGCCTATAGAACAATGAAATATTACTTCGCACAGAAAAGTAGTTCCACTTTTAATGTTCTATAACTTCGTTATTAGTCATTTCCACCCATTAAAACCTTATATTGTTTTGTTCAGGAGGATGACAGCAATAGGTTAATAATGCAAATCATATTTTGCCGGCTCAGCTGTTAACTTCACAATTATCAATTTTAAAATGTTATGTTTTACTACAGTTGCCTTGAGAAGATTAAGAACTGGGAAAACTGTTTTTCCCAAAATTTTAACTTTGACCATTTTTTAGCAATAATAAACAGCTTTATTATGAAACAGAAAATATGAAGTAGCAAAAATGTATTGAATATTATGCAGTAAAAGATTCTGTGCTTAGTTTTTCAGTAAAAATAAAATTGGAATTTCTACAATACCTTTTGTAAAATAACACATAAATCACAAAAATTATGAACAGGGATGCTAAGTTCTATACCTTACAGTAAGTGTAAAATTAAAAAGAAAAAACATGTTACATTGTGAAAAGAATACCAGGTAATTGTGAAGTTAATTGTAGTAACTGTTTCGGGTAGGGTATGATAAGCGGACCCGGTTTTTTATATAGAAGAATGTAATCATTGATACCTAATATTCGCATCTCAAATCCTAGACTATCAATCGATATAAAAGTATCTGTAGTCCGCAACAACAAACATATGTTTTAAATTAAAATGTGAATTTAATATTAACATTGATCAAACAAATTATTATAACCAAAATTAGGAAAACTGAAGACGACCATATTTGCTCCTCTCACAGTTACATATTTTTCTTTCCCACAAATTTCACATAATGGGTTTTTCGGTACGAGTCCTACATGTTGAAGCCACGAAAAACATGTCTCATGATCTTTCAAAGCAATGTTGTGTAGTTTTCTAAAATTGACTGCCATTCTTAATAATCAAATGTTACTTATGTAAAATCGAAACATTACCTTACGTGTATTATTTGAAAGTGTTTACAACTGTTGATATAGATCATTTAAGTTAATTGTTCAAAATAATTAATTAGTATCGATTGATTATATAGATGGTTTTGATTGAGTAATATCGTTTGCCAATATCGATATAAAAAAGCGGGTCCGCTTATCGTACCCTCCCCACTGTTTCTAAAAGTACATTTGTTCAGAAAAAATTATGTGCTACAGTGTATAATACAGGTTTAGTATTTTTCACGATTGTTTAAAAAAGGCTTGCAAGATGTATAAAAAATGGAGTCCATCTAAGAGATTTAGCATGGTTGTAGAACTAGGGTAAAGGTAAAAAGTCTACCTGAAGGTTGTCTTGTTTCAAACGACAAAACAATATTTTCAAACTTAATTAGTGATTTTACAATTTGAGATACTACACTTCTTAACATCGTTTTAAATCACACAAAAATCAAATACAGTGTTATATAGCGAATTGGTAATTTATTATTAACTAGTTTCACATAAACTGGCCAAGTATTTCTGTCGGGTACCATAAAACGAGGATATTCGCACATAAACAAAGTTTGTTTACAAACAAAACTTTTTCTTCTTCTCTACTTATTAGCTGTAGGCTAATAGGCTTCGGGAAATCCCATGCCGCCTTCTCGAGTTCACTTTAAAAGTTTTGTTTATTAATAAAACCCCAATGTGCAGTCAAGACAGTGCACAATATTAGCTCTAAAATATCTTTTAACACTTTTTGTTTATAAGAATACACTAAATATTAATAATATTCTATTAACGAACAAGAAGTTCTATCATTGTCAGTAGGGGATCATTTTTTGTAAGAGCATGTTACATTAAATTTGTTTTAGTTAAATAGTTTTAAGTATATGATGTCAGTTCAATTAAGGTCATTATTAGTTCTGAAGCAGATGTACTGAAACTTGAACTTTTAAAGAGAGTCAACGATATTCTTCAGAGACTTGGTCCGAGTTTACGATGATTAGACTGTTAAGGGACATAACTAAAAATAACAGTGATGTATCATATTGATCATTTGTGACTGTAACTTGCACGTCCATAAAATTTATTAATGGATTCCAAAGATTGTTGAGCAAAAAAGTGGATCAAGTCTTACGATAGCACCCTCTTGGTAACCACCATCAGAACGTAAATGGCATGTGTTCTAAAACATCATTAGTTCCGCAGTATATATTTGATATTGTTATTTTCACTGAAACTAATTTATCTGTATTCAAACCAGAACTTGGTTTCTTCCAGTACATTGTTTATTAAAGGTTTATTATAAAGGTAGATGAGGAACTCTGTTCTAGGTGGGGGCGTTATGGTCTTGAACATTCTACATCCCCTTTTCAGCTGTTATTATTTATGAACAGTATAACTTCTGAATAGGTATATCAACCATCACAAATCCTACTAGCTTTTAGGACAATATTTTGGATTAATTTAAAAAGAATTGCCAGTTGGATGTGTATATATCGATTATATCAAGGCATTAGACATGATTAGTCAACGTCATCTCCTCGCCAAGCTTAAGGGATATGGAGTGCTTCATTAGTTTCAAAACTGTTTGAATTATTACAATGTACATGTTTGTTTTACTTTCGAGACCTCCTTACCATTCGTCGCCAACTCCTCGGGTCTTGAATCTGAGTCCTATTATTTTCAATATATTTACCAATGACATTAGGGACGCATTATACCTTTCTTCCTGATATGCACTGGTAAGAAACTGTTTGGAGAGATGTGCTCGCAGGAATAATGTGATCCAATACAACAGGCTCTTGACAATCTTTTGTAACGGTTCTCTACCAATAAGGTGTCCTTGAACCCAGACAAGACCAGGACTGTAACGTATGTTAGGAGGGTTAATATGACCTAAAGATATGAGTTTTATCATGGATACACCACTGAATTTATGCCTCCAAATTGATTATATCTTTTCCAGAGCTACACATCTTTGGCAGCATTTTTGCACTGCTAGACACAGCCTTGGACCTGGCACGGTGTTTCTTCTTTAGAAGACACTGCTTCGTTACTACCGTGCTTGAGTACTGTTCAGTTGTCTGGTTACATTGTCAATTCATGCACATTGACAGACTGAATCCATCCAGCGTAAACTTATGAGGTACTTAGGCATTTGTGATGGTATCAACTACTTAGATTTCCTGGAAGCTGATTCTGAAAAGTACTATGGCTTGTAGTCACTTGAGAAAGGAAAAATTCTACCTTGGTCTTCCTCTGCAAGTTGTTAAACTCATAGATAATCACAGATAAACCTGTTTTTAGACTTAAGAATTCCAGCTAACAATAGGTCGTAGTGTACTGTATATTTGAGATCGGGCATCAGAGCGGTACCTTGCTTCTGAACTCCAAATGTTCCGAAGTTACTCCGTCTAGTTAACGAGGTTTGTTTCTCTGTAAACTTCTCTAAAAGTCCACGTGCCTTCATGTATGGTGTGATAGGATTTAGGATTCTTATCATTTATGACTGATTGTATTTATATTTCTACTATTAATTAATTTGTTCTGTTACTATTATTGTTTTTGATACTGTGTTATAATAATATTATATAACTTTGTTGCTACTGTAACTATATTTATTATACTCGTACAATTTTATAGCATCACTATATTGTTTTTAAATTGTGAACCCGTAACTCTTTTTCATAACTATCGTGCTGTTTTATTGTAAGTATTGTTATTCATATTTTGTGCATTGTCTTTTTAGTATAATTATTAATTTTTTGGCCATTTTTGTTCATAACGTTCCTTTATGTAAAGATGTTACTGTAGGTAGATAAGTAATGAGAAGATAGCCCTGTAATGAGAAGAGATTGGGTTTTTGTTATTGCCAAAATAAAATAAAAAAATAAAACGTGCACTACAATACAAATACACAAACGAAATATCACGGACCAAAAACAGAGATAGCCTGAGTAATAGACGAGTGGCAATTGAAGCCAGATCAGAACGGTTTCATCAATGAGTAGGAAGGAAATCCATGAGCCATTCACCATTAACCACCATACTTCAAAATTTCACTACTTTAAATTGTTTCAGTATATTAATATTATGTAACCTACAAAAATGACAGTTTATTTACAAAATTACAAATATTGGGTACTTAAAATATTTTATGCGTGCAAGAATCAACATTTTGTTAGTTTTTAATGTAATTGTAAACAAATATATATTTTTAATTTCTTTTGATATTATATATATATATATATATATATATATATATATATATATATATATATATATCCGGGTTCGAGTCCTGGCGGAGCAAGTACTTTATGTGATTCAACAGTTATTGAAATTAAATTAAATAAGGCTATTGCCAGTTATACAAATTTTATGTAAATAAAAGTCATTTGACAGATATTTGGTCTTCCAATCATATGTTAGTTTGGTTATTTAAACGCATATGTGACAGATACGGCCAAATACAAAATAATTAAATCATAAAAAGTGAGGGCTCTGTGGTGTAATGGTAGCACATTCACCCGGCAAGTGAGAGATCCTGGTTCGAGTCCCGGCGGAGCAAGTACTTTTTGTGATTCAATATTTATTGAAATTAAATAAGGATATTGCCAGTTATACAAATTATATATATATATATATATAATATATATATATATATATATATATATATATATATATATATATATATATATATATATATACCAAAACCATTCATGAGTGATTACTGGTGTCGTTTGTTATCATCTGGGATCTATTGATCTAATACCTAATATGTACGGTTTAGAATTATTTTTACCTACCCTCTTTTAAGCTTTATTCTGCCCGTCTTCACGGACCATTGGCCCGTGCGATGAGCTTATTATCAAACAGAATAACGGGACAGTCGATACAGAACAAAGTCGATGATGGTACTGATAAAAAATACAACGGCAACAGACAAGATTTGATTTGCGCTATTGTAGTTACAAAGTCCTACGTAGGGGACGGCTTGGCCCACACCCTAGTATTTCATTTGTCACCAGCAATTCAAAATAGCACCGCACTTCATACAACCACGGAAAAAATACTTAATATGGCAAAAGATTGATTACGATTAAGGCACTGTCATTATTTGAAGAATAGTTGGATAAGCTTTCAGTAGTTTTAGAAAATTTGTTTGTTTTTAATAGACACTGGCTGATCATAGAGGTTATTTTTGTGTCACAAGAATGTTAAGCTCACATTTTCATACTGCAGGCAGCAGGATCATCATGGAGGACCTTCTATTTAGCAAAATGAAAATACTAACCTTAATATTATTTTACAAGTTGAAATTCTTATGAACAAAGTGTTATTGTTGTTTCTGTGTGCGTATATATAATTATGTATATCATATTATATATCTCTAAGCTTAACACACTTAAAACCAATCGTCAGCCACATAATTCGTTACAATTCTGAATAGATTTTATAACTCTTATACTTTTAGCTGGGTATTTAAATGACATTGAGATGTAACTTGTCAACATGAAAACTTATTGTGTGTCCAACTTACACAATTTATTGAGAAAGAGATGGCACATCCTAAACTTTACAATATTTAAACTAAATTGTTTCCTACGTATTTTAAATTCCTCCACTAATAGTGCCTCACATATATGACGAAATTTCTATCCTAGCTTCTTGGACATTGTGGAAAGATCGTCCTTAACCGTTTTCTCTTGACACGAAAGTCCCAAAACTGATTGGATACGAACTATATCATATAATTTAGATCTTACATATCAAATAAAATTCACATCTTCTCTAGTAAATATTTATTTTACATTATACTGTTTTAACTCAGCCACGTATAAAAAAATAGAAGTGTTCAGTGTGACGATTGCTTTATCATATACTACAATCAGTACAAGAATGTATGTATTGCGTTAGCTTTTTTAAGTTTCTGTTACATAATATTGTATGTTAATGTTATGATGCAGGGCTTTATTTCAATAATTAGATTTTAATCAGCCAAGAATCATCACTTACAACATATATTATTTTTGCAGTTCAGAATATTTTCTTGTTTTACTAATACTTATAAATATATATTTAGCACCTAAATTACTAAGATATATACTTGTTCGGCTTGAATGTAAGGTAATATTTTATATTAACCTTTGGAAGCGCTATTGCCTTTTTGACCAATTTGCTATTTTTTTGTATATGTTCGTATGAAGGAATAAAACCCCCTCTCCCTCAAATCCTTTAATTATTTTAAAAATATAAATATAACAGTAATCCAACTTGTTTAAAGATACATCAGTTATATGTTTTACTAGGAATCAGGTCTATATTTTTTATTTAAATTTAGGGGTTTTCAGGTTTATTAACTACGTTCTGGTATGGTTTGCTCTTTAGTCACACTCATCCTCCTCAAAGGAAAATCCTAGTTATGCCATTGTAGAATAATATATACATCTTATTTATGTTCACAGTGTTTCTTATTTAATTATTGGGTAATAAATTATGCATCTCTTATTTTGGTTTTTTACTTAAAAAGTTTGGTAAACTATGTACCAAATTTACACTATATTCTACAAGTGACAATATTGCACAACAGTTTTATGTAATAATTTAAAAGAAAGTCAACAAATAGAATGAATCAATTATTCACAGTAAAATAGTGATTTAATATAGTAGATTATGTACAATAAACTAAGAAAGAGTAGGTTTATAACTAAGGAATTTTGGATAGGAGGAAGTAGCCTTCTTTCTCTTGCTGGCTGCCCAAGTATACAGATATTTCCCTCATTTTATTGAGATACGAATTTAATTCAAGTTGTTATTAACCCTTTGAGTGCCGCACCGTTTTGCTATATAGTATGCATAAAATGCCGAGCGAAAATGCCTGATTCTGCAAGGGTCTGGTTTAATAATTCATAACAAATTTATTTATTGGTATAATATCTTGGGTTTTTTTTTATAAATGTAGTTTTTTATACATATAATACATTTATCACTTATAAAGTTTTTATACAAATAAAAAAAAATCATTAACAAAAACTTTTAGTTAATGATTAGTTAAAAAAGTGCAAAAACATTTAGTTTTTTATTTTGACACAACTTAGTGTTATTGAAATATTTTATTTTTTAACTTTTTGTTATTCTATCTTATACTCCATTTAATTCTTTAAACAAAGACATATAAACATTTTTGTATACTTAGCCTATAAAGTTTGGAAAATATGAACCACCATAAAACTAGAAATTTTCTAACCTAACATAACAGTCTGTGTATTGTCTAAACTGATAATGCTTAAATCTAATGTCTGCAATACTAGGTCTTCATTTTCAGCAATGTTTTTACGACTCATTGTTTATAAATATCATTGAACAAACACAAAAACTATACAAACGTATTTAGTAAAGTACTAGATGCTTAAGATCGCCGTAACTCGCGGCCGTCATTGTTCTACTTACACACAAACTAGAACAACATACACAAACGAAATAATTTGAAGATACTAACACTACAAACCCATTTACATTTAAAAACTTTCAATGTCATTTGTGAAATAAACAGCAGCGCAAACAAAACACGTGACGGCTCGTCCGCGTAGCGGCCGATTCTGAACGCGTTTGACGCGCTCACTTTACAACCGCCGTAAAAATCAGATTCTAACCAAAGTGCAACAAAACCTACATAAAAAGTTACGTTGAAGCCTTTGGAATGTGTATGTATAGTCATTGAGCCAATTTAGATAAATAATATATAAAATATAAGCGTTACTGCAGAAGTCGCTAACAGCGATTCTGGCATTTCTTGCATAAAATGCGGGATCGCTGACAGCGATGCTCCGGCACTCAAAGGTTAAACACTCACTTTGGTATATTTGTGTGTGTGTGTGGTGATATATATGAGAGAAATTGGCCTGTTTCAGCCACAAAAGCCAAATTCCCACAAGCTGTGTCCATGAGTATTAAGTTTGCGTATAACAAATAGTTATTCAGCCAAGAACTTCTGGTAAATACTAAGAGTAACGAATTGTGCAGTACACGATAAAAGTAATTCAGTTCTTACCATTTGGTTTTTCATGATTGAAGCCAGTAGTGCAGTTGCACGAGCTTAACCCTTATGGTGAAGCACTTTTATTACTTAATGTCTCGGCCTAAAACTAATTAATTTGGAGTTGTTTCAAGCAGTTCGTTGTTGTCAAGGATTTCATGACAGCATTAATTTTGTGATCAATTCTTATTGTAATCATCCTTCGTGGAGCCATATTTGTAGTTATCCAGTAAAGGGGAGTATTCTTATAGGAAATTTATTTGGTAACTTTGTGCTGATTTAAAGGAAGGGCTATAGGGTAATATTTTATTAACATCGTCCCAGGCAAGTGACATCATGTTACATCTGAAAAATAATAAAACAAATGTTACAGCCCTGAAAGTTTATGTGTATTTATTGGTGTTCATCCCCCTCTTTACTTCTGTGTACTCTATTACTACAAAATTATATTAGTTTCAACCTAAAAATATATATAAACAATTTTTATTTGTTAAAAAAAATAGTTTTGATCCCACTTCCCATTATAGAGAAAAGTGTGTGCAGTTGCTAGGCAACCTATAGGTCTAAAGAAAACCTCTACTCAATTTAAAAAACCGAGGCTGTAGAAAGAGGTGCTCTTTTCAAAGATGCAAGCTCCATTCTCACAAAACAAAGATTCCCTTTAATATACTTGTGAAATATAGGTAGTTTTGTATATTTCTCAAAACTTAGTGGCTGGCACTAACTAAGCAACTACTTAACAAGTTACTGAAGTAAAGTGATGGGGTTTATTCATTATCCAGCAACTAGGTATCAGTCGCTGGCCAGTAGGAGTGTTAAATCTAAATCTGGTATGCTTAGACTATTAGGATCTTCCACTTCCTTTTTTTGATAACATAAAATATTAAAAAGAGAGAATTAACTAGGAAACCTAAACAAATTGTAACAATACAAACAATAATATAAAACATTCACCATTATTTTAAGATCCAGAACAAAACTTCAGACCAAAGTTATCTGCCCTTTGTCTCTCCCCCTCCTAACTATTCCCTTCATATTTTCTTTCTTCAGATCAATTTCCACCCCAGTATCTCACCTTTCGTAATGCATGCAACCTTACGTTCAGTTCTCTTTGATTCTGTGCAGTGATATTGTTTAGGGCCATTTTCACCAAAATTTACATTCCCATCCAGTTATGCTTGGGTTTGACACTTGAGTCTATCTAAACAATCTATTCACAACAATTTAACTATACACATCATAAATTCAATATGTATATTATAATACAACATTATGTTTCAATTCTGATTCATGGAAAACCTTGAGTATACTCATAAGAATTTATGGGATTAAATACATGTATTCAATATTTTGACAACTTTAATCTGAAAGTTATTAAAATAAAAAAAAAATAGGTAACTTTTTATTGTGAAATAAAATGGTCTCCTAATACAGAAAAGGATACAAATTATTAACAATGTGTATTAAAAAAATGTACATTATTTAGAATACTCCTTGATAACAAGATTCTATCTTATCTTATAAGAAGAAACTTAAAATAAAAAATTATGAATATAATATTACATGAGTTTCTTTTATTTCCACAAGCATGGTCAAAAAGGCTGTACGTAATCACTGGAAGGTTATAGTTATCCAAATCCCTGTGTAGTTGTAAGAGGAAAGAGTGATGAAAAATAAAAAGTAAGGTTAGCTAACACAAAAAGATTTATTGGTAAACCGATTCACAATTTCGAATTCCTTGCTAAGTGACTTTCAGTGATACTCATTAGTGATACTTCATGGTGCGGTGGGCACCTGAAACACAAAATAAAGTAATAAACAAGGGCAGTTAGCAAGTGATATATTTCATGGTGTGGTGGGTACCTGAAACACAACATTTCTTATTACCCTAAACATATACATAAAACACAGTTTTTTGCACAGTAAGATTTATGCACAGCTGATTACTCTATTCAGTATGTCTTGCAATGCTACAGAAAGTTCATGGATGGTTTTTATAATTTAATCGTAAAATAAAAATGGCTTATTGAAAACACTGCTGATTGTGAATAAGGTGATTTTAGATGTTTACTGTGTATGAAAACAACACAATTTGAGTAACAAATATATCAGAGTAAGAATATGGTCCAATTTAAACCAGAAAGATCAGATAGATATAGCATCTTACAAACAATGCTACTCTGCACAATAATGCTAGATCACATGCACACAATAGCTGCTAACATCATCACTCCGGATATACACTGAGTGTACACAAGCAGTACCATGATACTACAGTGCTGTAAGGCAATTGCCACACAACTTGGATTTGCTAGTCAACATGTTAAACTACTCTAAAATAACTATTTAGCTATAATACACATGTATAAAGAGCTATATTTAAGCCATCATTGCAGCTCTATATGGAGTGTAAATTCAAAACGTGAAAGTGAATACAGCCTCTCTTGATTTATATTGTTCTGATTCCGAAGGAGGTTCAGTTGGAATGAACAATGGTGATAATACTGTTTGATAGTGATATAGTGCACATGAAGTTTACAAAGACGAAGGTGACATTCAAGTATTTGGACACTGAAATGCCTTTTATACATGATTGATGTTCACTTGGAACTAGCTAATGAAGATTATGAAGTTAGGTCTAACATTAGAAATCTTGTTCCTAATGTACACTTTCTTGTCCAATCTGTTCATGAGTGTTGTGATTATGTACAAGGTTTGTGGTAAGACACCAAAAATCAGCCACATCTGTTTGAGTTTACTAATGCAGAACAAATAAACCTATAAACTATAGAGATACAATTGAAGTTTTAAGCAGTATTTTTATGATTCTCTGTTAAATAAAATAATCAAATGGACAATAAAAATGCTGAAATCAATGAAGGAAACCCTCTTCCAAAACAAGCACTACTTAACAAATGGGTCAATGTAACCAATGACAAACTAAAAAAGGTTCTTATGCCTAACCTTGCTTATGTTTCCATGTTATAATATCATTTGTACATGTTTGCCCATACAAAAATTTTCTCTTTATTAGTTAAATGATGTTTGTTATAAGATCATTTATATGTCTGCCCATACTATCCTTCAGCAATAGTATATATCTCTCAGAGAAAAGTTAACATTTCACTTATATGTTAAAAAATTAAAAATTTTGCTTGATTTATAAATACTACCTTGAAATTACAGTAAATCAGAAAAATTCCCATTGTACTTGATCCATAACAAAAAAGTAAAATTTTTATGCTACACATTCAGCACCTTAAAAAAGTTCATATCATTGGAAAACATGTAGCATCACACTGCTACATTCACTTGAGGTTATTTTGAAGTGTACTATATAAAAATTTACTTGTAGTCTGTCATAAATATCACACACATTATTCCCAGTCTACATGATTGTAAGGATATGTATTTTGCTGATAGTCTCTTGGAGTAACCTTGGCATCACAAATGTGCAGGGCTCAATAGTAAACATGTTGATAGAACATTTAGAAAAAATGTTAAATTATCAATTTGGGCACTTAACCCTCCATCAGGCGCTTAAAATTAGAAACACCATCAGGCGCTCACGGAGGTTTCCTCCAGGTTAGCGAATAATGGATATCATAGTCGTTTAAACTGTTTTTATTTGTTTAAATATTCATACTGATTTAATTACAATGTAATATATTCATTTTTAGAAATTAAATAAAAATTACTCTTTTATTTAATGAATTTTCCAAATAAGAAATTCAAAATCTAAAAAAATGTTATTGTATAGTAAAACATGATTTATTTTAAGGAATAATGCAATTAATTGTAAAAATGTTTAACCTAATGTAATAATATATGGAAATTAACTTAGTTTTTAACTTCTTACAAAAACAACTTACTTCAATTCTTGAGATATTGTACAATTGTAATTTTGATTATTACTCTGAAATTAAAATTTATTCTTTACTAAAAATCTTTTTACACACGACACAAAGTTTAAAAACATTTTCTTTCTGGTTCTTATAACGACAATGTTCACTCCATAAACAGTACTGAAATGTTCCCTAGCACACTGGTACTGTACTGACAAGTCTCTCGTCTTCATTCTCCATTTCACAAAATTCAAATAAAATATATTGTAAAACTTAAAAAGAAACCATCACAGGTCACACATGTAGGCGCACAAGGATTATTACTCCATAAAAACTAAACACAATAAGGCGCTCACGGAGATTTCGTCCAAGCACTAAAAACACAACATCGGGCGCTCACGGAGGAATCGTCCGGTCTCGCACGGTAGTAGACTTCATACTGACAGATTTTGACAAAGATAAGCGGGAGGGTATTGTTTTGCTTCCCCGAAAGATGCTCGTGAAGTACACTGCGGGAAACTACTGCCAACATCAGAAAAGTAGTACTATTTTTAATAATAAAAAATACACGGAGGAAAACTCCGTTTAGCGCCCGATGTAGGGTTAACAGGCTAATTCTGAATGAGCGATATGGTCAAGAGCAAGAGAAAAGTGACAAAGACAAAACTTATTGTACTTAGAATTTACATTACAAAAACGTAATTATGTAATTGAACAAAAATTATACTACAAAGTTCCTAATAGAATGTGAGTAATAGTACACTTACGCATGGTATAGTAGTTCAAGTAGTAGAAGGTGGCCATCATAGCAACGGATACCTGTAGAAAGGGAGCAATCCCAGCCCGCTTGGCCTGACAGTATTTGTGCTGCCATCTCCAGAATGCTGCAGACAATTTACCCAGTTTCAGAGATACTTTTAAATTACACTTCTTTAAGATACTTACAGTGAAACAAAAATACTGGGACAACTCAATAATTTTTAACTGATACTGTTATTTTATCAATTCCTGTTTGAAAACCATTTTGCTGAAAAATATAGTTCCAGAAAAAATTGCTGTACCTTAGTTTTTTTTAAGCATTTTTTCTACCAAATTTTCACAATGTTCTAAATAATGTTTAACCAATGTTCTAAACTGAACTTTGTATTGTATTACATTGGAAAATCTAGTCAAAAACACAAAACAAAAATTTTAACTTTTATAAATCTAAAAAATTTTGTTATAGTAAAGGACAAAAGATCTCTACAAATATTATGTTTTATATACTTTTTCCTGAAAATTGTGCATTGTAGCAAAAAAACAAGTGAGGCGCCAAGTGTGTAAACCCGACAAATCCTTTAAGCAACGTTTTTGGTAAATCAACAAAAACTGTCACAAACAAAACCTTATTCAAATTAAGATAATTCTTTTACTGAAAAAATGTATAGTGACAAAACATGAACATAATTCAACAAAAACCTTTTTGAGTTAATAAGAAAAATGACTAAGAAATTCGGATCTGGCCGATTTTGATACCAAATTTAGGATTTGGCAGGTTTAAAAATCAAATTCTGGTTATAAAATTGTTTGACAATTAGATTTTACCTGCTTGATGCTTCAGGGATTTTACACATTATCTACGAAGCTTTAATTTTTTATGTAAGGAGTAACATAAATACATAAATTAAGTTCAAAACTTTTTCTTATTTTACTCTTTTACTATATTATGCTCATTTTTCTCTTTTATTTTTGAATTAATTTGCATTAATTTACATTTAAAACCTAACAATACATAGACATACTAAATTTTACTATGAGATTCTACTTCTTCATACTTCCATTCCTGTTTGTTAAGAGGTTTTCTTCCTTGCAAGTTCTTTGGAGCATTGAGTAATGTAACATTCCTACAGCATCTTCCATTATCAACGTTTGTAATTTAAAAAATATCATGCTGTGTCTATCAATTACTTCGCTTTACTAATAAAATAAAAACTAAAAGTGAAGTAAAAAGTAAAGCACCATGAAAAGTCACATTACTTGCCTCAGCACTCTCATTGGCTAACTTGAAGTTAGAAATCAAACATGGTATTACCTATTCATATTTGGCAGATTTTGATACCAAGACTCTTTAAAAAAAATATTTTTACAATAGGATTGGTGGGTTTAAAAACAAAATAACTCTATTCTTGAATTCAGCATGTTTCAAGGTATAATAAACTAACTAAATTTTTATGAAAATTGGATATGGAGCATTTTTATATTACATTACAAGCCTTAACACTTTTAGTTTTGTAGGTGAAAGATCCATGTTAAAAAGTATGAAGTTATTTTTTGTGTGTTTATGCGAAAAGTGCCGAGAGTTTTGGACCAAAAGGGTAATTAAAAAAAAATTCACCTGAAATTTACTTTTCATCATAAAAGCTCTTTTATAATTCTTTTTTTTTAATAAATGAACTATGTATCACAAACTATATCACATTCAGATTTGTATATCATTTTTTTAATTTAAAAAATCACTTCAGACAGCAACATTCTTTAGAAACAAAATAAAAATCCAGTTTGAAATAAAATAACTATTATTAAAAAACTTAATTTTGAAATTAATAAAAAAGAAAAAAAAAACACTTTCATGATAAAGAGCATTAAAAAATCTAAAATCATGTGTAATAACTTTATATATAGTACTATAAACAAAATTGTAAATAGTAAATTGCTAGAGATTATTTTTTATTCAAATGCAAGTTTTGGAAAAAAATTTAGTAAAAATTTGTTTTTCATCATGAGAAGCTTTGTTTCAAATTCTTTTCAAAGTTGCTGTAGTAGCGAGGTCACATTAGGGGGTAAAAACATGGCTTTAATATTATCACTACAAAGCTTATTCTCATTGGCGTGTGAAAGTGTGTTGCCAATCAATAGGATTGCTTTTCAGGGAAAGTTTCTTTTTTTTAAATGCCTTGACAACAGGAACAAACTCTTTAAGTATCATTCCTTAAAAATCTGGCTGTTCAGTTCATCCATGCACTATAGTTTGGTTTCGGTACATGGAGGACAAACAGGTAACATTGATGTGTTTAAAGGCCCTGGGTTTGTGGGCTTTTCCAATCAGTAGAGGACTCAGTTTAAGAGTTCCTGATGAATTTTAGCATGCTAAGATTGTAATACGCTCTTTGCTCTTCTTTCTTAAATCCTGGAGCATATTTTTCAGATTTAGTTGCCAAAGTTTTAGTTGGCAGCATACGAAAATTGAGCCCGATCATATTGCAGTTAAACATTTGGTTGGATGTTAGACCAGACTTCAAAACAACTTCTGCCAATTTATTTGGAAATTTTCGAAGAATTTGCCAATAATTTTTTAACAACAATATCTAGCTGTCTAATACTGTGCTGTTTTTCTCACCTTTCTAACCATCCATCACTGGCTGTAAAACTGTCATCACAATCCTTAAATTTTTTATGAAATTTTATTGCCTTCGTTTGTAGAATGCCGGTTATAGGGCTACCCAAACTCCACATTTAAGTAAACCATAAAAAAAAACAAGGATTCTGATGTCAGCACACATTCACCTTACTTAATTGTTTTCCGCAATAAACTGCCCCCCTCCATTAACACTTTTATTAACAAATTTTTCAATGCTTTGTCGGTTCCATCACCAATCAGCAACTGTCACCTTCAACAACTTTTACATCTGCTGCCACCATTTTAATTGTCTCGCCATTGTCTAAACGTTTTAATGCTTTCAATTTTTCTTCCAGAGAAATCACACATTTTTTTAGTTTTCCACTTACCTGTAACACTAACACTGTACACTTTCCACAACTAAAAACACAGGTAGACCGCAGTAACAGAAATAACAAACGCAAACAAACACGTCATTAACTTGTGCAACTGACTAGCAGTAGAAACATCTATGGCGTTCCCGAAATATGGCAACATTGCAATGTCACTCAGTGACAGTTCATTCCTATAGGCTAAACTGAGACAAACCTCATTCAAACAAACATTGGGCGACCTATCATAAATCAGTAACTGTTAAGTCACCAAGAGGATGTGAATTCTAAAGGCGCGTTTCCACTGAGGCAACAATATGCGTCATGTAGCATGCTGCAAGTGTCGTTCTGTTGCTATATGTGTACCGTGCGTCTTCATACTTTGTTGCAAGTAGTTTGTTGCCCAATAAATATGTCGCCAGTTGTCACTTGCTACTTGTCGCCGTTACTTGTAGCAAGACCCAGAACATTTCAAGTCGTGCAACATTTTTCTGTCAGTAGTGTGCGTCATGTCTTTAGAAGCAGTGATAGCTTAGTTCAAGATGACACGGGCATGGTGAATTTACAACGCAAACCACGGAAGTCAAATGAGGAAGCTAAACCCGTTAGAGATGAATTCGCAAGATATTTCATGTCACAAGAAGGAAAGATATCTTGGCAAGATAATTACTGAGACTAAACACAAACTTTTAACTACTGTACTGTCATTCATATACTGTTTACAAGCTTTTCAGTTTTTTCATTAGTCTGTGTATTATTATACTTTTGATCTGTTTAAAATAAACCTAAGTTACTACGTATATTAAATTTTTTTTAACTCAATAATTACCCAAACAGCCACCATTTTGGTTTTTTCATGTATCTATTTTTAATTTGAGAAAGCCTTATTGTAGTGAGTTGAACTTTTGCATAAAACTTTATAACGTGAATACCCACATAGAGTAAAAATATCAATTTTTTATAACTTTTATTTTCAAAATGGCGGCTTCTTGAAATCTTTAAGTTTAAATATCTCAAAAACATCATAAAATGTTAAAAAAGTAACAGTTATTACGTTTTAGTTAGACAACTTAATAAAAAATCCAATGATACCAAGTTTAAGAAAATCAGTCAAGAAATAAGTGAAATAATTATATTTAATATGGCCAAGTATAACACAACGACACAAGTTATTTTTAGATAGCGCCACTTGTGAGCCACAACAATGAGCTGTTTTAATTTTAGCTGATCTAATCAGCTGATTATAACATGCCATTGTTGAACTGTGGAGCTATTGTTTTGATGCGTCCAAATAGATTATTATGAATTATTAAGATAATACAATTTTATTATATATAAACATTATTATGTAACAAATAATTAGTTGATGATATCGGGAACATAGTGACGTAAATTCAATCAAAGTTTATAGAAATTAAATGTCACATAAGGTATAAAAAATAACAAGGTGTAAAAAAATTAGGTTTAAATATTTAAAGGTGGAATATGAACTCTATTGTTATGAACAATACCCAGATAATTTAAAAAATATATACTTGTTAAATCACTGTTGACCTACTAATGTACGTGTATATAAAGACACTCTGTTCCTAATCCTAAATTTAATTAACTTACCTCAGAGTCTCTGCTTTTGAAAATGTTTCTCTTGGGATGTCAACATCTAGCAAAAATGTCAGGAGATTGTACGCAAACCACTTCTCTTTTTTCGGAGATGAGCCACTCTTCGGTTTAGTGATTCTTTTATGTTCCCGATGAAAAGCAGATCTCAAATATTTTACATTCTTTTTTAAATCAGTAACTGAACAGTCGTACTTGATAGCTAGTTGTTTTAATTTGTCACATTTTATATTTCTATCTTTATAAAACGCACTTCTGTTGTCCCATAGCTCTGGTGTATTATGGTAGTCTTCAATAAATAATGTAGTTTTTTGATTACTCCACTCCATGTCGCCCGTCTACTGCCGCACTCATCCACCTCTGCCTGGATAATGGCAACAGCGTGCGACACACTGTATTTTTGTAGCACAGTGTGGCATTCGTCCGGGGACACATCGCAACAAGCAGTATGCGTCAGTGCCGCATGCTACATGTCGCAGCGTGTTGCCTGACTTGAAATACACCGTGCTACATGCGACAGTGCCGCATGCCACATGTCGCCTACAAGTTGCCTCAGTGGAAACGCGCCTTAAGAATTCACTACTCGACCTGGCAACAGCCAGTAATAGTGCACTGTAGTACTCGACTAAGCAACAGACAGAGTACACACATCACAAATTGATATAGCTGCTAGTCACATGCATTATCTCATTATTGTACTGCTACTGCTTGGTCTATTAAAAAACATTTTTTATCTTTGAAGTCTGGTTAACCCGGAGCCTCGATTAATCGGGACTCAGATAAGCGGGCGTTTACTTTAAAATATCAGTTTTCACAAAATGAAATTACGATAATGGGCTGGTGGACTCCAAATATTACTTTACGTTCTACTGAATGGGTGAAATACTCACCACGACTGCCACATGCTACCATGGCCTGTGGAGATTTATTCCGGCGCATCAGCCACTGTCCAAACTCTCCCAATTTCACCTGAGCAAGGGGCGTGTCCGCTACACATAAACATACATATACAGAACAAAATAACAATATTTTATAGTAAATGTCCAAATACAATTATATATCATTTAATATAAACAAATGAACTGAGATTAAATACTACTAACTACTTTATTACCCATTTAATGAAGTTAATGTACTTCAAATCTAAACAAATCATGTTTTTTGAGACCAAATTTTGCATATTTGGTCTGATAATCAGAAATGGATGGTCTTACAGGTCTGGGATGCATTTTATTCTATTTTTCAGTTCATTTCACATAAAATCCAATAAATTTAACAACTATCTTTACGCCATAAAAACATCAGTTTTGTTTTATTTCTGTCCTTTCCTAGAAAATCAGGCGAAATCTTTTGCTAGCCGTAGCTTGCTAACAAAGCGTTTCCGGACATATGTTTATGTGAACTTTTTTCGTTATTTTGAAAAGAAACAACCTGAGAAGTTTGTCAGTTTACTCGTGGGGCACCCTGTATATACTTATTGTTTATAAGAAAAAATATTCCTTGAATATTCCTGGATAAAATAGTATATAATATAATATCGAAGTATTTAATATGATACTTATGATAGTAAAATAAACATAAGGTAAAGTCTGAAGTATAATAATCACCCAGCTAGTAAAAGGAATTTGACCACCAATTCCAGGGTTAACAAAATTAAAGTTGATATAATAATTCAAGAAAATTACCCAGATATTAGAGTATGCCTATACTGTATGGACTTCATCTCATATTGGCCATTGCAACAGACTTCCGGCTGTGCAGAGGAGATTCTATGATTGTTGTCCTAGCTTGTTGTTAAGCTTGGATACTCCTATTCTGAGGCGTCTCTTGAGAAGCTGGATGAGCAGTTCAATTTGCACTTCTTAGCTGACCAATGTGTGACATGCATAATTCATGATTTCGTATAAGTTTCTCAACTCCAAGACTGAATGTCCTGATCTTCTCACCTCAGTACATATTGGATGCTGTTTTTGTACTCGGATACAAGATCTTTCAGGGAGGTATCATTTCAGTCAAAAAAACTAACATTTCAATCTTTTCATTAACTCACAATGGCATTATTTATGGATAATTTACTATCCGTTAAAACCTAGAACTGTTTCCATATTACAAATAAAAAGACGTGTTGTATTTCAGCCATACTGCAAGATTATGAAAAAATTCACAAAAATATTAAACCAGCATGATGGCATATTTTACAGGTAGTTTTGTCATAAGGAACCTAACTTTATAAAACATATGTATGTGCTGATCTAATAGTACGCCATGGGTCTCTACAGGCCTAAGGAAAGCTGCAGTATGATGAGCGGCCACCACAACAATCGAATCACTGATATTTCTGAAAATCCAAACTATAGGAAACCAAAATAACAAACGGAATTACACTATAGGTAATTCATATTATGGTACATTTCAGTTACTTTTATATCTAAGAAGTAATAGTTTAATGATGAGTTAAAAACTATATATGTGTAACCTATAAAAAAAGCAGTGTCAAATTAACTTCTTACTATTGTGCGACAGCTTGTGACACAAATACCACGTAAATAATTTTACATTGTTTGAATTAATTTTAAACATTGTTATACTACATTAAAAACAACCAGCATTAAATTAATTTTTAACAACTACAATAATAATGGTTTTGTATTCAATAGTATAGGTATTTCTAATCTATAATTTGGCTCGCTGATTCAACTGCCGTGGTGGCCATTTATTACACTGCATCCCTAAGGTACTCTCAGATATTCCAGATCTTGGAAATATAACAAACAGTCTCTATGGCTACTATTGTCAATAAAAAAATAACTTTGGGTCTCCAAATGCTCATGACAGGCTAAATGGCAGCAGTATAATAAACGGCCACAAAGATAATTGAATCAGCGAACAAAATTATCGATTAGGAATAGCTAAACTATCGAATACAAAGCCATTTTTATTATAGCAATTTAAAATCAATTTAATGCTAGCTGTTTGTAATGTACAATTTTGTTTAAAATTAATGAAAACAATTTAAAATCATTTGTTTAGTATTGAAGTAAAGGCTACAGCTACAATGGTGATGACCTTTGTTATTTGTACCACAAGCTAGATATGTATCCGTTAAAATAATAAATAACTTTTACAAGTTGCTTTTTGTATCCACATGTTTTAAATTAATCATTAAATTATCCCTTTTGAGTAGTGATGCGCGATTGCGAGAGGTTAATACAATCGAAATGTTCCTTCTCGAGAGGTTCTGCTTAACGATTGTTTTGATTGCTTAGCGAGAGGTCTTTACAATCGAAAGGTTTCTCTCGATTGTTGCATTCGTTAAGCCAATTTGTTATTGTTTACTTTTCACGAGCCTGTCTCAACCTGTTTTTCATACTTCCGTTCCATATTATATTGGTTTGCACCACTCTCCTCTCCATTAATTCCAGTAGTTTACTTTATAGTGTCTAGTCAAAATGTAAATTATAATTATAATTCTTCAAGCATTAAGATTGAGTATATTATCTTAAATTATAATAAATAGCTTTTCTTGGTTATTATTTTAAAATATTAAATGTTTTTATTTTGTACCATGTTATTTTTTGAATGTTTTACTGTTCATACGTCATTATTGTAACGTGAATAAGCGTTTAATGTAGTATAATGTTAAATGTAGCTGCTAATATAGTAATTCATTAAAACAACTCGGAAGTCAAGTCAGTAAAAAAAGTAACTAAATTAATTTATATTTCAGTTAAATCCTTCTGTCGATCGGCAAACATATCTCACTTAGAATTTCAATTGCCTAGTAAAAGAATAGAATAGATCGTACACGTAAACGAAACAATCGCTAGAAACCTCTCGTCAAGCGTTTATGGTGTATAGCAAAAACTAAGTTATGGATCATGGAATCAAACATTTCGTTTTCAACATTTCGTCAAACACTTCGATTGCCCGGTACGAGAAGAGATGTCGTGTCGCAATGAAACAATCGCTAGGAATATCTCGGCAAAAACCTCTCGTTAAGGGAATCACAATCGAAATGTCTCGAGAGGTCCAAACAATCGAAACATTTCGATTGTAACATCTCGTAATCGCGCATCACTACTTTTGAGATATAAATTGCTGAACTATACCATAATATAAAATACCTATAACATTATTCAGTTTACTCGGGGTTTAGATTTACTCAGAAATATCAATAATTATATTGTCGTGGTGGCCACTTAACTTATTATTCTGCAGCCAAAACTATATATGTGTATATAAAAAGCAGTGTAAAACTTACTTCTTAGTATTTTAAAAGGATGCATATCTAACAGCTTGTGATACAAATAAAGTTCATTGCCATTGTTGTTGTGGCCATTAATACCCTACAAATGATTAACCAATATTGTTATAATACATTAAAACAGCTAACATTAAATTAATTTAATGACTATAATAAAAAGCATAAAATAACTGTAATAAAAAATGCTTTTTACTTGTTAGTTTAGTTATTCCTATTTCTAATTGATAATTTGGTTTGGTTGTTATGGTAGTCATTTATCATATTGCAGCCATAGTTTAAACCTCATCGATTGGATTATTTTTTTTTACATAAAAAAAGAGATGAGCTTTACCAAAATATGAAATACATTTAATGTAATGTAATTTTTAGTTCGTTATTTTAGATAATCATAAATATCAATGGTTCGATTGTTGTGGTGGCCGCTTAACATACTGCAGCTGACTGAACTAATAATAAGGGATGGCTTTAAAGATGTAAACCGTCATTTGGAATGAAGGCAAGGAACTATAGAGGTTCATGCTGATACAAACTGTTAATTAAATTCCATGCATAAATTCATACTGCTAATGAAAGTTTAGATTTAAAATGTGATTTATTATTATCAAAACCAATAGCCTGAATATCGTAAGTTCTAGACTTAAGTTCTATTGAATAAACCATTTTACCCAAACTGATTTGATATTCACAATCAAATCATGAAATATTGGTGAAAAAAAGTGGATAATTTAAATATGCTTAGGCCTACCATTATAAAACAGCATTTCATTATGGTAACTAAATAAAAATCACCTAAACTTATACAAAAGCTATGATTATAGAGGTTTCAATTTAATGAACTGATAAATTTACAATACAAATAAAAGCCTAACTTATGACCAAATAGAGGTCATGGTTTGACTTTGGACTTCAAGGGATGATTCTTGTTTAAGAACAAACATCCTTACCCTTGCCGTAATATCTGGCGGGATCATATGGTCCATGAACTTTAGGGTTGTAATCAGCGGGATAGTCACCAAACGCCATTTTCTTCGTATTATCTAATTCCAGCAGCAGAAACTGAACAAAATGTCTGAAAAGAACTGATCCGGCTGCAATCCAAACTGCAGTGCAAAACCAAACCCGAATCAGAAAAAAAGTGTCTTAACATCAGCTGAGATATACAGCCAACATAAATAAATTGGCTTTTAAATAGTGATGGAACAATCAAATATGTAAAATAAGTGATTTCTCGATTAGTTCATCAAAATAATCTAAACATTTGGAATGATAACTTCAATTTTTCTAAATAATAATATTTGCTCAAAATAATAGAAGCATTCTCTGTCGTTTCGAATTAATCAATTCAGTGTTCAGATATCATAGTATTATACATAGCGAAGCAATGGCAGGAAGGGTTGATGCAATGTGATTATTGAGTTTAGCTTCAATTCACCTTCTTCTTAGTGCAGCGTATAGAATCTGAGACTGTCACAGGCTTGTTTTTTATAATCTGCTGGAGTAATTATCATCTGAAGAGCTCCAAAAGAAGTTGGCGACGAAAAAGCTCAAAAAAACTCATTAGATTGTTTCGACATTTAGAGACACGTAGACTACAAGTGTACTCTAGGTGAAGAGGTGTTCTCATTGTCTGATCAGGTGCTCAACTGAGTGCACTACAATGTTTAGTCACGACAAATCGTTTATTGCAAAAACATGTTGACATGTATAGCAAACATCTAGGAATTTAAATAAATATAATTGTATCATGTATACCACAATACCCATTCAGACATACGTCTTTGCATTCAATCAGTCTCATTCATACGCCATTTCACCCCAATTCCAACGTCGGGGTCAGTCTTGTAAATAATCGGTCTCCCAGTTGTGTGCCATACATTTCCCGGCATTATAAAGTGCCTTTGACTCTAAAAAGCGTTTGAGGCGAATTTTTAACGCTTTGGGCGTTGGGATACTCTTCATGGAACCTAGCTATTTGTTGATAAAATGAACGCCAGCCTGTGAAGGCAAGTACTCATAAGCACCGTTGTTTTCAGTTCGGTAGCTATCTCTTCCTCTTGTCTCATAATCATGTATGTCTGAGCCCATTATCAGGGCACATCCGTCTTAGAGAACATAATTGTTGGCAAAATGTAAAGACTCAGCAGAGTCAACAGTTGCAATTGTTTAACAACTTGTTTGCAGGATTGTTTGAAATTTATTTTTGCGAATATTTGATTCGCTTTTTTTTGCAATTTAAACCCTCTTAACCCTCTAAGTGGCAAGCGCCGTCTGAGACGTATGATTCACGCCGCCGCGAAGTGGCAAGCGCCGTCACAGCCGTCGCTTCACATTTAAGGCCGTTGTTCCGCAACCGTCCATTATTTTTAGGCCTAGTTTAAACTATCGTATTCTCCATGAAATTTCCTATACATATTATATACTATAGTGTGTATTCATGTTACTAATGTTTGCTGGCTTAAATGATTCCGACGGTTTTCGTTTCACCTGGCGGCAGACGAGAGAACAGCTGTCTACTCGTCTCGTCATTGTTTTGTTTGGAAACTTTGGTTATCAGTATATTATTGTTTATCGCGTTGTTTGTGTTACCGGTAAATGTTTAGGTTATTCGTTCGTCATGGAAAATGTTTGGGTACTTTTGGATTATACCGACTACACCAGTATGAGGAACACAAACAAATAAATTTATAGAAAAAAAAACATTATAGAACGAAAAAGCAACTCTTCAATTACAAACTTACAATAATTATTAATTGTTAATGGGTTTCCTGGGACGCCCAGAAAGCAGCAATATCAAGGATGAGTGAGTGTGGTGGATTTCCGCCTTCAGCCGCAACTGCCGACCGCCACGAATATTTTAGATTTAGGCAACTAGTTACGATCTTGTAAAAAACGAATGGCCCCCTCTTCCTCCTGGTTAAATCCTAAATTCTCATAGTGTCATCCATCACTAATCTATTACACACACAGTAAAACACGAAAGTACAAGAATGCGGCGCACCAGCTGAATGGGCGGCGAGATTCTGTAATCACGTTATCTACTAGACCGCTCGACTTTGACCTCTGTCTGAGGATGGGGAGGGGTTTGCGATAAGACAATTCCTGTTTTATATTTACGAAATATACTGTGCTATGTCAAACTAAGCCACTATTATAGGCCCTACACTACTGGGACTAAAAGAAAAGCCCTAGTGACTAGTGACTCTAGTGACTCGGAGTAAAAAAAAAAAAAAAAAAAAAACAAAAAAAAAACAGTTTGTACATTGATTTAGTTTTTCCCTTCTAACTTTTTTAATCTTGTAAATAGAAAAAAATGCATAAGTAGTAATTTGTTTATAATAAAATTGTGTATATTCTTTGAATTTGACATTATATTGTAGCTCCAGTAGTTTCAAAGTGACGGGCAGTAGAACTTAAAAATTATTTTTTCTAAAAAATTTTTTTTACACATCTACAATGATATTAATCTGAAAATAATGGTAAGGCACCAAATATTATATTTATTCTTATTCTATAGTTCATAAGGAAAACAAAAATATATAATGTTGCTAGGTTATCACTTAGATAATATTTTCTAAAAATAAGTTTAACGATCACAGCAATTTACCCAAAAACGGCCTGCCACTGAGACCACAAATGACCGCCACTTATAGGGTTAAAAATTGATTGTTTGTGCACGTCCCCCACAAAACCAATCCATAGGAAAAGTGTGGGTAAATCAGGCCATAACACGCCATCATCAATACTTGATTAGAGCAGTATATACATAACATAAATGTCTGAAGAGAGTTTTGCGCAATCTGAATCGGTATGTGTATTCCATGTCAACCCTCGATCTAGGTATATTCCAAGGAACTTCGAGGCATAAACTTCTTCCAGCACGGAATCTGCTAGCATAATGTTTGGACCGCTTTCCGATTCTACAAAGCGCAATGAAAAATTAAAACATTTGGTTTTGACGAATTTGTTTTCAGATTGAGGCTTTGAAATTACTGGTCACAGTTATTGAGGTCAACAAAAGCCCGTTGTTCCACAACTTACTGTCTTTGATTTTCCACATCACTGCACGAGTTTTCCATGCAGAAGTGATAATTCTATATCATTGACATAGACTGAGAAAATATTTGGACTGAGAATGGAGCCTTTAGGGATCCCATACCTCATTTTGATTGGATTTGAAACTTGGTTTACAATCTGAACAATTTGTGATCAATGGTTTAGAAATGAACTAAGCCACGATAGGGGCAAACCTCTATAGCCATGAGATTCCAATTTGTCAAGAAGTTTGAAGTGGTCTACGCAACTGAATGCTTTAGTTAGGTCGAGAAAAACACCAATTGTGGAATTTCAACCTTTTATCCCCTCCAAAACCGTGTCGACGAGATTTAAGACTGCTTCTATTGTCGACTTGCCCTATATAAAACCAAATTGGTCCTTTGAAATCTGATTGTGTTTATTCAAAAACTGAAGCGTATACTTACTAACAAAAGTTTCTTAAAAGATTTGCTCAAAACAGGCAAAATTGAGACATGTCAGTAATTGTTAATTGTCATTGAATCATCTTTTTTTTAAATCAGATTGACTTTTGCGATTTTCAGGAGGGAGGGTAAAATCCTGTTTTAAAGGATAAATTTACTAATTCCGTTAAAGGGCTCATAATATGCTTGGAGCATTTCTTTATGAGATAAATAGACATCAAATTTAAATAATTCGATTAAAATTCTTAAAGCAAGGTGGAGCAACCGAGTTTTCTTTACATAACGAAGCTGTGGTGGGAAGGGTTGAGCTCACATTCACCTTGCTCTTAGTGCAGAGTCTGGAATCTAACCTTGACACAGACTTGGATTGAAGCTAATCCCCATTATAACTACTACGATTTCTTTCAGTGTATAGCTCAATGTTTGGATGATGTCTTGAAGAACAATTAATTGGTATGCACTCAAATTATAAGTACGTTCCGCACTATACAAAGTTCGGAGTCTAATACAGACTAAGAGTTTTCCAGGTTGGTTAAGAGTTTAGAAACTTTAAGCGAGAAATAGTTTGAAAAATTGAACATGGATTTTTTAACAAATTAAAAAATATATACTTAATTACTATTTTTGATGAATTCTCGCGTTTTAATTTTGTTTATCTATGGTGACATTATAAGACACCAAGTACAGTAATGGAAAAGCTATGTGACTTGTTTTGCTTATTTTGACCACCGTCTTCTATTCATAACGACAGGGGTTTATCTTTTAGTCAAGAGATCTTAAGAAGATTTCTAACTCAATAGGCTTAACGAGAAACAGGGCTACACTTTATAATCCACAAATTAACGGCCAGATCTAACCTACAACGGTATAATCTGCAGGACTACTACATTATTGCTAGAAAGTTATACTTTAAGAATAGATGTCTTTAAGTATGTATTAAATGATTCCTTACACTCTATTAGATTCTTCCGATACACTGCTACAAATATGATACAGCATGAACGTATTTTCATTCATAAGAGTAAATCTTCAAATGGCCAAGCCTTATCAACATGACTACTTGAATCTGAAATTTTTCTTGTTAGGGAATGTACGACAAAGCAAGAACGATCCGCTGATCGACGAAATTGACTCAATAAATTGTAAATCCTAATTTCTCAACTGTACGTTTCAGTAATACAGATGAGAAGAATGAATGTGGTTTATAATTAATAGAAAATGCCATATACTACATCATATTATGTAAATATTGTTCTTATTGTCAAACTTTTTTTTATTTATGCTCTGTTTTAACCAGTAAGATTTGTTGTGATACGATTAAACACTGTATTATGTGTAATAAACTTAAATGGTTAATTTTAATTACAACAAAACTCCATTTCGTGATAATAAAACTATTTTTACTTGACTCAATAATGCAGCACCTTATGTTTTCAAATAGAGTTTTTCTAAATGCAGAGCTAAGGTACGGTAACGGCATTACACAGTATCTAACAGGATTACACAAATGTTTTCGGCCATCAATGCTGTCGTAGAGCTTCTACCGTCAAGTTTTATTTTTATTTAAACTCCCAGATAAACGTAATATTTATTAAAAAGATATAATTCAAAATATGGATATGATTTTTACCTAAATACAAGAAGAAGTACTTGATATAACAAAACATTGTTGTTGATTAAGCTGAAAATTATAATATAAAAGTATGATATGAAAGTATATTATACAAATATTTACAATGACACAACCATTCTTCCAATATTTGGATGGTTATTCTTTTCTTTTTTGAACGATGATCTCGCATTTAAACTATTGAAAACAAGGAAAATAAATTTGGATAAGCCTCGCGCGCACTACGACGGAACGGAAGGAACGGACGGAAACGACAGAACAGACGACTGGAAATTTTAAGATAGGGTGCGCGCATTAGGACGGAACCGCCGCGCCACGCCAGACTCGTCTTGGGTGTTTTAATCAAGTTCTCAGTCTGTGTTAAAACATTGTCAAAGATGCTTCAATGCTTAGATGAAGAATTAATCATTTTTGCTGCATTCGTAATAGAAGAAGAAGAGGCAGAGAGAAGACGAAGAAAAGCCAGGTTTTGGGTACATAACAGAAACACTAAAAGGTTAGCTCTCTTCAATTCTCTCTTCTATTTACGTTAAAATATTCAGGATGGCGCATGTTGTACAGCTCGGTGTAGTATTGAACAAGAGAAATTAACTTGGAGACATCCATTTTGGCTCAGAAGATATAGCTGAAATAGAGAAAATTTCCTTCCGTTCCGTCTGAGGTGTGTGCGCTTACAACACCGGACGGGACGGACCCGACGTCGCCGACGGAGCCGACGCGCAGAATTTGTTCAAAAGTTCTTTTCCTCAGATAATCTGACTGACGTCCGACGCGTCCGACGCGTCTCTTCCGTCCCGTCCGTCCAAGTGCGCGCATCTCCATAACAATCAATACTATTCATATTTGAAAAATTCTGTCGTGTCCTTCCGTTCCGTCCGTTCCGTCGTAGTGCGCGCGAGGCATAGCTTTTTAGAGTCTTGCTTTCTAATATTGTTTTGGTCATCGGTGCAGTAATTCGTCGTCGTCTGATTGTTTACACTTACGTTTAAACAGTAATAACCTAACCTAGCTGATAATTTCTTGTTATTAAAATGTATGACATTTTGTTAGGTGTTAACAGAACTTATTTTTCTCCACTTAGCTAGAAATATACATTGATTTTTATTGTTCTAGTTCATATTAATTAGTATCAAAGTATTCGTTGTCACTAATCCAGACAAACTATATACTACACTAGGGTTATTTTCGCTATGAATGTTAACCTTTGCAAATTGTAAGTTTTTGATTGAGAGTATTGTTCTGAAAGTGCCATAAAATAATATGAATTGTATTTTAACTCTGTTATTCTTGCATATTTATTGTTTGTAATGAAATGTAATGTGTCTTTATTTGTAAAGGTGGAGTTTGGAATCTTCCACATAACCTATCAACCTTTTATCTATTGCCATTTGGTTGTTTGGACAAACATTATTCTTGGTAATGGTATTAAAAGATACTGTCACCTTTATATTGTACCAAAATGTTTTTTGTGTAGGAATAAATATTCATTAGAAATGTTTGTTTGAAATGTTAATGTAAATAGTTAAAGGGCATCCAATTCTTTGCACTAAAAATTGTTCAGATCTCCCCCTATAAAGTGTACTAATGTAGAAAGGGAACATTTAGTGTCAGGAAACATGAAAAAATAAGTTATTATGGCAGTTGGCTTGGATAGACGTGTTGGCTGTGGAGTAGATATGTTGGATCACGCTTAGGTTGGTTGGCTCATGGGTAGGTTGCTCAATCCTCAGACAGGGCAGTTGGTCCTCAGGTGTGTCTGAAAGTCAAGTAGGTAAGGAAAGTTTTCATTAGTTTACCTCCAACAATAACAACTTATTCTATAAACAATACTCTCAGGTAGACTTTGCTGGTTACAGTATAATAAGCAGCCACCAACACAATCGGATGATGATTATCGAATTATATGGAATCATTGATATTACTGACCATCCAAAAGAAGGAAAGCAAAATGTCGGACCAAATAACGTAGTAGACATTTCAATAAACAGTATTTTTTTGCTGGTTTTCAATCTTAGAAATTAATGTATAAATTTTAATATAATTTACAAATTTAAATACAATATATAATTACAAAAAAAAAACAATAACATTTACTTACCTTATTTATTTTCAAGGATAAACGTGACTCCTTGTGAAATAAAGACACGCACGTCACTGATCTTGCCGCCATTAGTCAATAACAAAACATAATTTTTAATTTATTTCCAAACCCGTTTTTACATTGAATAAATGTTGAACGATGTTGAATCGAAAATAGTTTTAGGCTTTAAAAATGTTATGGAGAAGCTATATTTTTATATGTAAAAGAAATGAATTGGTTTTTTTTAAATTATATAAAATAACTAAATTGTTTTTAAAGTACTCTTGAGTCAAGTAGTACTAACTATTACTTCACATGGTAGACATGTTTGATAGCATTTAAAAAATGTTCGAATAGATCACCACCAATAATTGTAATTTCTTGTCGATAAATATATTCTGCAAGATGATCGGCAATGCACTCACTTCTGAGAACAGTTTTTAAAGATTTATTTGTTTATAAAAACATTTCAAACCAATATTTGCATATTCATCGCCACTGTTCTTGTCATTGTCACTAACCCTCTCCTACATAAACAAAATAACAATAGCTGGTAATGACATCACTAGTCTAAATAAAGAAAGCTGGCAATGATTAATTAGTTTTCAAGGCATGAAAATTATAAATAATGAAGATAGAGAACATTAAAACCAGAACTACTTTGGTTATACAGAGTAATATTTCTTGTTCTAAATCTGTGTTAGGCGGCACATGGTCTTGTTGTGACCGAGATTCAACCTCGTATTGGTTACTGTTGACGTAAGCCATTGTGCCACTTTCACGTAAAATAACAGTAATGCTGAAATCAGAGGAATATGACCAAAATAATACGTTTTTGATAGTTGAGACTTTACACAAGTGCCTCCACCTATCAACACGGACTATGGCAACACATTGGTACTGCCCAGCACTGATGTCAAGAAATGAAAAACATTCCTCGAGGTAGTACTTATGACGAATAAGATCAAATTCTAGAGGGTCTGATCATGGATGTTTCCGGACATTACAGCTTGTTTGGAAACGCAACTTGTCAAAGAAAACAAATATTGTAAAATCACCTGACCATAACTTCTCACTAATATTACAAGAAAAGTAAAAATTTAATGCCCCAAAATTAATTATTTGTCATTTTCATCCCCTAAAACCTTACAGTGTTTAGTTAAGGAGAACGATTGCAATAGGTTAACAACGTGAATCCACAAGTCAGTGAAGGCTACTGCATGGGACAGTTGTTGGAGCTCTACTAAGCTGTTCTAACAACAGAGCACTTACAGGTAGATAAGCTATCAGACTGAGATAGTACTGAAAATCATAGATAACAAGAAGCACACTATACAAATTCACACAAACCACAAAATAACATCCAGTTCAGTTATTAAAAAACAGATATTTATGGTTTCCACCCCCTAAAACCATATATAGTTTTGTTCAGGAGGATGAGCAGAATACGTTAATAACTTTTAAATTTTATTGGTAACTCTGGCTGTTTACTGATACCAATTTTTGTGTTGGCATCCCTGTTTCTCCTATCTTGTTAATCCTTACCCAGAACTCGATTCCTGTTTGTTGGTTTAAATAAAATTGGGTTATTGAGTCAATTAACAGTTTTTCTGTACATTTAAATACTTTTGTTACTGAAGTGTATGGTAATAGTGACAGTTTACATAGTCAGTAATATTTTAAACATGGTTGTAGATAATTTTAGTGAGTGTCCCTAAACTATATATTTACCATGGTCTAGTGCTGGGAAGTCAATTTACAGAACTACTCAATCAGGTATAAAGACACATTATACTTGTAAACCTATTGGCAATGTTAAGGTTACACATAATCTAGCCTGCCAGTCTTCCTTTAGTTGTAAATTAGTGGTTATAAGGTGCCTAATATGCATGATAAATTATTAGTGTAAATTAACTCGCTCATTGCTAGCTAGAGGCATTTGTGGCCAGACCTTGTAGAATATTAATCTGTTGCCAAATGATTTTGATAATAAATCATTTATTTGACTAAATACCACAATGCTGTGATTAAAATGTATAGATGCGGTGAGAGGCAGTCCAAGTATGTATGCCCACAGTGTAACACAGACTACTGCTCTGTCCAATGTTACCAGTCAGAGGTCCATGCCCAGTGTTCTGAGACCTTCTATAGGAAGTGTGTTGTGGAGCAGATGAAATGTGAGGATTCGGACCCAGAGACACATAGGAGGATGGAAGAGATTCTACAGCGAAACCTTCTTTACTCGGAAGATGACTATGTGGGTAAGTTTATCTTAACTTTCTTGGAGAGATACCCCATAGAAAATCTTAAAACTCTCTCTTGAAAGTGCCAATAAATTGGTCTTGCTGTTATTTGCTCAGCTCGTAATAGCAATGTCACTGCATCTGTCTATACGTTGAATGGACAATTATTTCCCATCTTCTTCACTCCCAACATTCTTGTATATTTAGTCATATACTTTCCTGTTGACCAGAATAAACTGGCACCATTATGGCTTTAACCCTTTGGGTCCCAAGAATTTTCCTAATTCACTTATAAAACCCCTTAACATATTGGTTAGCTGTGACTCAAGAGTCGCATGTTTAAAGAAAAATTCATAGCTTCCTAAAAATATAGTAGAGTAAATTATTACATTTAAAAGCCTAAAAAATTTGCTTTCATATAATATATTTTTTAACAATCACTATTTGGTTTGTTTTATTTAAAAACTTTCTTATTAAAGAAATATTATTTGTAAAGTTAAACAAAAATAATTTTTAGTCAATTAATTAATTAGTCAAGTGCGAGTGCAGACACTGTAACAGCTGAGCGGCATACTTGCTGATAAAGTCTGACTTACTGCCAGGGTCAAGGAGAGCATGGAAAACCTGAATATTTCCATTAGAGGTGGTGATCTTAATGAGTGCGGTGCCCAGGATCACAATGGTATGGTGGCCACTTTTAGAGCGATAGAGAGTGCTGTGCAGTGGTAGGCCTAGATGCCTGAGAGTGGACCTTTGACCATGAGGGTAATTAGGTGTAAAATGGAATAAACTGTGATGTCATCTCTGACATGTGGAACAAGAGTTACATTATATTAAAATATGTGTAACCAGACATGAAACACAACGGTTATGGTCCTTCATTATATTGTGATGTTTTCTGAATACAGAACAGCTGGACACACAGTACCCCAGATGTTTACAAACAAAGCAGGAGGGGACAGCATGGACTTCCGTCTTACAAGAGCTTCACAGGGCGGAAGTGGCGAGCATTGTTACATTTTGGGGGGAGGTGGAATTAACCTTGAGGGGTGAGAGCGGTTTAGGCTGAGAATAGGAATCTTTGTTTTCATGTGGCGTTGAGTGGAGATTGGCATCCTAAACGCAAGAGCATTCAGTGTTCAAGAAATGTATAATTTTCTGAACAGAGGGGAGAGAGTGAACTTCATTACCTTCAGTATGCGTGGGCCAAGAGTGTTCAAGTTTTTTGATCAACCTGTTTCACAACAGATGTGCAGAGAGGAGAAGGTTATTTACAGTAATATCGCACTGCAGGGCTTTAAGAGCTTTGGT
The DNA here is from genome assembly GCF_021130785.1 of Homalodisca vitripennis. Classification (NCBI taxonomy): domain Eukaryota; kingdom Metazoa; phylum Arthropoda; class Insecta; order Hemiptera; family Cicadellidae; genus Homalodisca; species Homalodisca vitripennis. Next base: position 107,716,978 of record NC_060208.1, read on the forward strand.
ATGTTCATAAAAAGAGTTTTAAAAAAAGCACGCATTGATACAACATTTTGAGTGGGACAGTCAGAATAAAGAGGTTTTGATAAAAAAATTTGTTTATTTACCCTACAAGTAGAATTCTTGTGTAATTATCACTATAAACTATTATATCATGAAATATGCAACGATGTTTAAACTGCCTAAATCAATGAGTTGTGGAGAATCCATTAAACAGTTTCTTCACGTTGACAGAAATAGAAAAATTAAATTACAGTTGGAACTAACTCTGTCTGGAATTTCGTAGATTCAGATGACTCAGACAGCTGTGAAGATCTGGCAGAGCGTTTGGCAGAGGTAGACTTGGACGACACAGAGACTGTTTGGGGCATTCTCACGCAGGATGAGAGGAGACAATTCCAACAGTTTGTGCGTACTGGAGACTTGAATGATGTAATGCCGGTTTGGAACCCTTGGTGGAGATACAGGTAGAGGTGACCCATCTTAGTCTTTATTAATCATAATGAAATTTAGTTTCTTCCACAAATAACAAATTTTAATTTATTTTAAACTGCATTAGTTTAATTAAAGTCAACAGTGATCTCACAGCCTAATAATTCTTTGATACTGTAAAATGGAGCGTTTAGCAAACAGCTGTACATATAGCCCTGAACATACATACAGACACAGTTCTAGCAGACAGTGGAAATTTATTATACTAAAAGTGTGTACCATACATTTTGTATGAATTTGCTGTGTTTGTTATAATTTATGCATTGGGGTATCAATTTTGCTTTTCACACGTTCATATGGCTGTGTATATTTTCTCTGATAGCACATTTATTTAAAGTGTTTTTTATGTATATCAATGTATTGAAAATATATAAATTCACCACATTTAAAACCTTAAGTTTATTTAATGAGTAACCAAACTCTAGAGTGCCAGTCCAATACATTATGCAAATTACTTCTTTTTAAATCATGTATAGTATCAGTAAATAGCATTAAATAATAGAGGCACTGTTAATGAAACTTCATCCATAAAATCCGAAGGATTGAGTCTTTTATACATCACTGCTACGTACATAAATATAAAGAATTTATTATTTTTTATTAGTTGAGTGAATAGTTGTGCAACTAATGTGGGCCTGCTATTTAGCAACCTCCATACGAGCTATTACAGTGCAGCTATACACTTGTTGATTGGTGTTGCTCCCAAAAAAATTATATTTGAAGTACCATAAAAACATATACATTTAAATTCTGGAAATGTATTTAAATCATTAGTTGTAAAACTGAATTCAAGCATGGGAATATTTAATCTTTAATGCATGATGGTTCATGAAAAATGTTGCATCAGGCGTTCCTTATGATTTACTCACATCATAAGTGTATCAATGCTGTGACTGCAGAACTACAAAGAAAGGTGAAAACGGTTTCTCTGATTTTGTTTGCAGGAAAATAAAGAAATTGGTGGAAGATCTAGAAGAAAGCATCCTGGAGACAAGCCCTGAAGCAAAGCACTATACTCCCACTATTAAGGAAAATATACACCACATATCTCAAATTTGTGTGAGTTATGAGAAGGCATTATCTGTTTGAATACTGTTATAAATGTGAGCCACACTAGTAAAGTGTTAATATAAATTTAGTTCATTATGGTAATGACAAATGCAAGAAAGGGCAAAGGTGAATTTGAGGTAGCGTAACAAATTCAAGGGTAAATGCATTACACTATAAATTATTATATAATGGATGCAAGGTTGGAATAATTGTTATAAAAGAAGGTTATCATAAAGGGTGTTCAGTAAAAGTGTTCCAATAGTTAGTTTGGGATTTTGTTCTATACATAAAAATGAGCAAAATAGTAATTCATAAGAAGGTATGTCCTAACATCTTTAGTTTTCCGTCTATTTGTCTTTGTGTCTTTTTTATTTTTACAAATATATCTTTTGAACCAGTTAAGATAAAGTTTTGAAACATAAGAATTGTATTAACCTTTGGTAGAATTGTTTGAAAATAAAATACTAACAAAATCCGTTTACACGTTTCAAAATGGCATGTGTTTAAAATTTAACATTAAAGTCAAATAACAAAAAAAGCCGGTATAGTTAGAAAAAATGCATAGGATACCAACTATTTAGTCATTTTTATACGAATTCCAACGATAAATTTTTTAAAGAAATCCGTCACGCATAAGCATAAGCGAGCATAACCACTTTATTGGTATGCTTACACAATCCGGTAGGTTTTGGTATTTAATAGGCATCATCTGTTTTAAATAGGTCATACAAATTTTACAAGATGTCAAATATTTTGAAATCTTTATGATAATTCCAACAGTAATTTTTCCAATGAAATCCATCAACGCATAAGCGAGCACGACCACCTTAAAGATACGTTTGCACAAGCCAGGAGCAATAAACAAATGATACCTCTCATGTTTGCTAATGTTTAGAACAGCACAGGATTACATTGTACTTACTAAACATTATTAAGCCAGGAGCAATAAACAACTGATACCTCTCATGTTTGCTAATGTTTAGAACAGCACAGGATTACATTGTACTTACTAAACATTATTAAGCCAGGAGCAATAAACAACTGATACCTCTCATGTTTGCTAATGTTTAGAACAGCACAGGATTACATTGTACTTACTAAACATTATTAAGCCAGGAGCAATAAACAACTGATACCTCTCATGTTTGCTAATGTTTAGAACAGCACAGGATTACATTGTACTTACTAAACATTATTAAGCCAGGAGCAATAAACAACTGAAACCTCTCATGTTTGCTAATGTTTAGAACAGCACAGGATTACATTGTACTTACTAAACATTATTAAGCCAGGAGCAATAAACAACTGATACCTCTCATGTTTGCTAATGTTTAGAACAGCACAGGATTACATTGTACTTACTAAACATTATTAAGCCAGGAGCAATAAACAACTGATACCTCTCATGTTTGCTAATGTTTAGAACAGCACAGGATTACATTGTACTTACTAAACATTATTAAGCCAGGAGCAATAAACAACTGATACCTCTCATGTTTGCTAATGTTTAGAACAGCACAGGATTACATTGTACTTACTAAACATTATTAAGCCAGGAGCAATAAACAACTGATACCTCTCATGTTTGCTAATGTTTAGAACAGCACAGGATTACATTGTAGTTACTAAACATTGTTCATAATTCACTGTTTTAGTTAATATAGTATAAGCTTAAATTTTGTTTTAATGTACAATAAGTGTAAAACGGCAAGGCTAGCATAAGCTATTCTAGTGCCCTAGGAAAATAACTTTGCCGTCCCGCACCACCAAGTTGAACGTCCCCGTTCTCTCTCCTCCACATATAAACGTTACAAGAGAAACAGAACTTCAACTTCGTCCATGGCAAGATCATTTTATATACCTTTAGCTCTCCCTGTGATTTTGGCATTCAAAGTTTTAATATAATAATTTGTTCTCCTTCTGCTGACAGAGAGTGGAACCTTCACCATTAGTCAAGTACAGTGTTGCCAACCTAATGGCAGCCTATGCTGTCACCACTAGAGTCTATAATGGAGACCACCAGAGTGTACCTTTGGACGCGGCAGGTATGCTCTGTGCCTTGTCTGGTAGCCTGCAAAATAGTCAGATATTTGACAATGAAGAAACAGCAGTCTCCTCTGTATACATGGTCGTCATCAATGTAAGTCTTCTTCACACTTCAAAATCTGATTTCATTAAACCAATTTTGAAATAATTAATAACTACAAAATGTACCTAGACAAATACTGTTGCATTTGCAGTACCTTCAAGGTATACCAGAAATTACCTAACCGTTAGTGTTTGTACTAATAAAGTGTATAAAACTTGAAACATTAGGGGTGTATTTATTTAAAAAGTTGTTAATGAAATATCGTTCAGTTCTTGTGCTTGAGTCACAAATCTAGGAACAAGTTAGGAGCACACCACAGTTGTTGTCAGGGTTCCCTGAGGTTGCAAGCAATTTTTGATGTCACATGTTAAAATGTCATATGATTGTATACAGTTTGTTTACAAATTTATTTATTCTGCTTTTTTTTATTGCCATCATGGTTATCCATAACACTAATATGAAAGTATTCACTGACGTTCTGCCAAATTCTATAGAGTGACAAGCACCACCACCAAACTTAGTCTTTCTTTTATAGAAATTAAGCTTTATGCAACCTTTAAATCTTATAGGTAGTTTGTTTTTAAGGTATCATGTGGACAGAAAGAAATGAAATTTTTCTAACCCCTCAAGTGGAATAGTCTAATTTTGTATACAAAATATATCTTATTGATTTGTTGTTTTATTTGCAATATAATTTGAAATATCCTGTTAAGGAAGCTATAGTTGTAGGTAAATTAATATATGTTTTACCCATGCATTACCTGCACATTAGTGTAATATTAAATTTATACAAGCACCTACCATAGTATATTACATATATATTTTAGCACTGAAAGGGTTAAAACTTGTACAATTCTTTAAAATGTGTAAATAAAATCTTCTTATGTAGAACAAATCTTTACAAAAACTATAATTAAACCTTTCCATGTCTTATAATATGTTAAAATGTTTTTTGTGTGTTTTCAGGAGTAATTTAAGCTTAGTCACCATCAATGTGTGTGACACAATTTTCAGAACCACCATGATCAATGCAGGGTTGAATGTAAAAAGATCTATTCTTTTATAATTTGATTCTGATTCATGGTAAAGATAATTATACAATATAAAACCTCAGTAATAAATTAATAATAGGCTTTTTTGAATGGATTCCTAAAGCAAACCTGTAAAAACAAGTAACATTGTACATTTAAAACTTTCTAATAGGCTTTTCTAGAGCCAAATAATGCTGATAAAACTTAAAGATAACTGGGTAAGTCAGCAGCACTGTGTTAGTTAATAGTTTGAACAAAATTTAAATTACTATCTACAACTAAATTGGAAATTGCACTTAACTGGATATCTGGATTTCAGGGAAACTTGTTTGACAGTATTGACAAGGATATGTTACGAGAAGATGTGAGCATGCTGATGGAAGGACCCTCGAAAACAGATCATAGTAAATACATATTAGCAGGACTGAGTGACATTTCCACAACACTAACCTCAGCCAAGGGAAAGTTAAAACGTAAGTATGTCATTCCTGGACTGCATTAGGCAACCATGCGTCATCATTGTATATATCGAAATACATCTGAGTTGAAGATTCTACTATTCTTGTATATTTTAGGAGTGCATAATTTGGCCCTTGGTAAGTGAACAACTGTATTCATTTGCTAATCAGAAGGTCAATATAGTGGTTTGAAGCCCATGTTAAGATTGTGCTTGCGTCAGTATAGCAAACTCTGACCTCTAGTCGCATGAGCAACATTGTCTCCTGTTGTTTTACCATTTCTGAGATAACACAGTCTGCCAAGCCGATTCCCCCTCCACTCCAAGTAATAGCATGTGCACGTTCTCTCACACTCTCACTATCCCTCCCCCTCTCCCGAACAAGAATATATTCTTCCTCTCCTTCTCCTGAAATATATTTTTGATCTCCTCGGTAGACAATTCCATGATTGGACATGCACCATCATTAACTCGATGTTCCTTGCATATAACTTAAGGTTATGCAAAATTTCATGTAAGTCAGCTCATTTTTGAGATAGCATTCGGACAGACGAAAATTGATGACGATAGACCCCACGGATAGGCCTCAACCTTTTTAATGATAACTGTCTTTGAGAAGTGATGTAGTGAAACATGTTTTCGACCATTTTACTGGATTTATAGACCTTTAAATTTTAAAAAACCAGGCAATTGTGTAATAAAGTTCAAATAAAAATGGCTGAAAAAAATAGTTTTGCAGTTTGTATGTGAGTTAAACCTTTGATTGTTTTAGTTGCGTAACTAATACAATCAACTATTATACATTCAAGAAGTGACAATGATTTATGACGGGAAGGAAACCATACTTTTTATAATCATAATTTTAGAAAACAACATATTTGTTAATAAAGTTATTCTTTATAAAATTAGTTATTTAAAAATAAAACTCACGTCCATTCCTCTGTATGTATCTTTTGCACACACCTTGGAAAATTCTTATCCTTACCTTCAACTGTTTTACTTTGAGCTAAATTATAAGATAATCCTACATTCTGTGTCAAATGCGTAGTCTTGTTGATTGATCAATTTATATATTTTTTTCTAATTTTTCTGCCTCTACATTTATAGATAGATAATTTATTCTAACCTGACTGTTTCCAATATTAAGGTAGTGCTTTTTCAAGTGACTACTTCTTTTGGCGGGCTATGGATGTATGTTTTGCACAGGGGAAAAAACTTTCATTTTGCATTATGCTTGTTCGCTCAGTAGCCGCTACTAATGAAACCGATGTAAAATTGATTAATGTACTACATAATTTAATACCAGTATTTAAAGCTCATCAGATTCTAAATTGAATTTCAACACGGTTAATAATAATCCCTTTTCCAGTTCACTACTTAGTTATGTTGAAAAGTAACCAAAGTTTTGTAATGATTGAATAAACCATTTTTGTGCAGTAGTAATTTGTCTCGTTACTAACTGAATCACCCTCATAAAATAACTTTAACACAACTTTACCACAGCTCTATTTTTGTTGTCTTACTGGTTGTTTTAATCTTTTTATCCTAGAGTACTCTTCAAGCATGTTTTTGTTTTTTACAGATACTTTGAAACGTAAAGCTGACAACCAAAGATTTCCAAAGATATTCCCGTTTCCAGACAACAGTGACTCCACCTTCCCACTACTCACAGTCCAAGACCTAAATAGATGTCTCAAGAAAGTTGATTTTTACCTCTCATGGGCAAAAACACATGTTTAATAAAATAATCAATCTGTCTGTAAAAAATTACCAAAAATTTATCACTTGGAATAAAAAATATAAAAACATGCGAGAAAAAATTGTTGCATTATATGACTTACTAACATTTGTTAGATGTACGTAGTTGATTTTGGCTAATCTTACACATATACAGGAAATGTATAAAAATAAATCTGGAAGGTTTAACTTAAACTGTCAGATTTTTCCATATATACACATATATTATAATATAATTGAAAACATTTCATCCATAAATTTGAAGTTTAAGTAGTCATTCTAAAAGTCCTACATGAGTGTATTAAAATAATCAAGCCAAGGTCAGGTGGACTCAATTACTTGTTAATTCACAACAATTATGTAGTAAAATTCCATATAATATATTGCTGCATTAATACTACAATGTCTCATACTATAGTCATGCAACACACTAAAAAAAACCAGTTTAAAAGTTGCACATCAATTTCTTTCAAATTCTGAAGCGTTTTTCAGTACAATAACACTTAAAAGTTATAAACTTATTTTTTTATGTTGCATTTGTAAACAGAAAATGGTTTATTTTTTGTCACAAAAAACAGCTATGTTTAATACCTTCACTAGTTCTGTATACTGCATACTTGTAGTAATTAAGTCAAGAAGCCATAGATAGAAAAAGACTACCACAAGAACTGCAATTATCATTGACAAACAAGCCAAGCAAGTGTAAATATCCAAATAAAACTATGTTTTAATATTTATTTTTTCTTGCTAATTTTTATGGTTAAGCTAGAAAATATGGTTTGCTAAAATTTCAAAAATATGTAATAGAATGGCAATTTGTCACATTGAAGACATAAATATCAAAACAAAATTTTGAAGGAAGGCGAAATCTGAAATATGATTCATTGTGACATTTTTTTATGAGCAACATTTATAGTCATAGATATGTTTACATATATTTTTTTTATAACCAAAGTTATTACATCATTTGGATTGCCTTTTTCAGATTGTTTTAAGTCAGGGTTTAGAAAATATTTTAAAATTATAGCTGCTATGCTCACTTTAAGTTTGGGGTGACAAAGTGATGGGCTATTGGTCTTACTTAACTGAAATTAAGAATAGTATTTACTTACTTGATTACTTGCGATATTCGTCTTTGACTAGTATCCCTGGATTGATTTTGTTGATAAAGTAGTATGCTCAAGATCTGCCCAAAGTTGGCTGCGTCATTCTGCTACGATCCACTTTGGTCGCCCTTCTGCTACGGTCCAGTCCCCAGTTGGCTGTACGATTTTGCTACGTTCCAGGCCCCCGTTTGTTGTCCCAATTTTCTCACAATCGGTATTCAAAGTGTGCTGCCCCTCATTGGTTATGTGACTTGCTTTGTGTTGGCTAACTCATATTATTCCAAGTTGATATTTAAATAACAATCAAACTTCAATGTCTGTGGTGTTGTTGAAAGTGTAGTTTGTAATAATGAAAATAGGCTACACGCTATATATCACCAGCACTGGGTCTACATCATCTCAGGTTTTTTAAGTAGGCTGAATAATGGTTCAAACTTAATACCACTCTATTGAAAGTTCTGATCAATATGTTTGTTTATATCATAATAAAGTTCACAAAATATTCACTTTTGTTACCAATCACTTTGAATCAAATAAGTTTTGAAAGTAATATTCTTTAATTTAAAGCTTATTATCTTACTTACCACATTTCCTTGTAGATGGGATACTCAATGAAAGACAAAGCAAATGACTTTGACGTCAATTTATTTTATATTATGCTGTCTAATTCTACTCACTCTGCTTTGATTTTTGTTCACTAACACAACATCCCATCCCTAATTACTTCTTATGATTGTCGAAATTTATCACGTTCACTATAATTGATCAATTTAAGTCTTTCTATTTTCTTTTATTATTTTTCTAAAGCTTTTTTATTTAAATTTTTAGCAACATGTGCTTTCTGACGTCATCAATACGCAAGTCATTTTATCCCACAATTGGCTTTTCTGCGTAATTTTATTTAGTACTTTTGTAAAACACGAATTTTGGTTATGTATAACTCATTTTAATTAATTAAATTTGTTCCCGTATAAAGTTTAATATATTTCTCCGTTATTAATTAAATAAATCTCAATTCCGACAACATGTGATTCACTGACGTTACAGTCTGCCGATTCACTGACGTCACAGTCTGCCAATTCCCAGCGAATATTCAAATGTCGTAATTTGACCTGTCACAAGTATATTTACGTGTACAATATTTACTAAATGCAGCAATTCACAACAAAACAAGGATGGCGGCAGTGGCTAGAGAAAACTGAGGTGAGTGTCAAAGTATTCCTTCTGGGAGAAAAAAGCTTTATCAGAAGTAAAAAATTTATTTTTCATAAATTTACATTTCTGAATAAACATTATGACAATGTAAAAATATTTATTAATGCTAAAACAAAATCTAAGAGCTGCCTATAGTAATACTATAATAAATAACAATTATAGGTTTTGTAATATACTGTATAAAAAATAAATGTTCATTGTTACAATGACAGCACCGATACTTTTAATTATACATTAAAGTCATAAAAATTTATTTGTCTTTTTCCAATATCTAGGTACATTTTTCAACTATATATTTAGCACTTTGACTAAGACACCTTTTTGTGATCAATGAGCAAAAAAATTCAAATTGTTATCTTCTAACTACCCCAAATTTTGGCTTTCATACATAAACTTGAGATGATATGATTAGTTTTGGACAGGTATATTCAAACAATGTTTTGATTATAATTATTTGCTACTAATGTAGTTTTCTTCCCTAACAATGGTTTTAAATATGTTTACTGTACACAAATAAAAAATAGTGATCTAACCTACCATTATGTTTTCGGCAATGATCATAAATTCTTAACCCTTTAGAGACCACTCAAAAATTAGGCTTACCAACCAAAAATACAGGGCTCGTTTGATGCATTTTATGTCTGTTTTCGGTCGGATCTGTACTTTGCAAATATCGGGAATCAACATAAAACTTTGGTGCCTTAGTTTTAGTGAGTTACTGTCTGTAGCAAGTGTAGTACCTTTATTTAAATATAATAGTGGCAAAGCAAACTGAGCCTTAATGGATGCAAAACCAATTCTCTCAATGTATTAAATACATTAAAAAAATGGGTATTAAAATCAAATAAAAAGAGCTGGAAGAAGTATTAATACTATCATGAATCGAGTGATTTAGAAATGAAGAGTGGAAATCAAGTCATCCATAAAATCAAAACAATTATAATTGGACAACTTTCTCTCAACTTTAACAGTGCTGTTAACAAAGTAAAATATATTTATGTACAGTGGTTACAAAACATAAATTTAGTAGGAAAACATATTTCCTAGAGCCTACTTACTTGGATTACAGAGATTTTCCTTTAATTCGTTTACATAAAAACAGCAAACTTTGAAAGCTTTATTATCCCACAAAATTAAAAATAATACACATATGCAATATGTTTTCAGCAATGATCATAAATTCTTAACCCTTTAGAGACCACTCAAAAATAAGGCTTACTAGCCAAAAATACAGGGCTCGTTTGATGCATTTTATGTAATTTTACCAAGATGAGAACTTTATGACATTTATAGCTAGATGATAATTTGGTTGCAGATTTATTCCTTTTGACACAAAATGTTATAAACTTTGAAAAATTGGATTTTAATGTAGGAAATAAAATTAAAATGTATAATAATCAAGTTTTGTAAATTGACTCCATCTGGGGTTTTCTTTATCTACTACTATTTGGTTATATTATCTCTAAATTTTCAGTCCAGTAACTGAATTTGGACAGAGTTTATAATTTTTTTTAACTAACTACAAAGTAAAACTACATTTTTTGTAAATTGCCTTACTCGAGAGACTGGAAAAATTTAAACACTACCAGCTCCTCGGCTATATAAAATTAATATTCTTCAATTATTTTTATTTATTATTATGCTTTAAAATTTTATTTCCACACAAAGATTGTGTTCTTTAATTGTTTGCTTACATAATATTTAGACTTAAGTAGAAAAAAGTTACCGACGAGTAGTAGATCACTCAAATTTCACTTACTCATTGTAAAGTAAAACACAAATGTTTACATACTTGAATATAATGGCACAAAAAAATGTAATAAGACAAAACCAACTGTTATCATCAGATAATTACATTACTGGGACAGAACAAGATACGCACAGTCAGCAAAACTGGGCTGTATATTGTTTGAAGATGTTGGGTAAATGTTATGAAAACATATCATTCAAGAGGCTGGAAAACATTTTACTTCTGTCTTTCTGTCTGGATGATATCTCAAGAACAAAATAACCTATAGACATGAAATATTGAATGAAGCCATATTTGTTTTTCAAGCAACATTGAGTTATATGCTGGTGCATGTCACTCCATGGAATTTGGCTGAACTTTAACAAACATTTTTATATTGATCTTATGGGTAACCACAATGACACCAAGAAAATCATAGAATAAATAAATTAATAAAACAAATTGAGTACAATTATATGCCAATTTCACATGTAGCTTAGTAACAAATGTAGTCTGTTGAAATGAACTATAGACTTTAGCATGCAACCTACCTGTTATATTTCGGTATAATAGTTAATAAATAAATAACACAAAGAAGCTAACCTTATTAAAAAATAATATTTTATTTTTATTTAAATTACGGATCAGATGTTCGTCTATTAGACATATAGTGCAAATGAAAGTCAGATCTGAAGGTCTCCAAAGGGTTAGTGACAAAAATTTCAGGTTGAATAGCAATTGTCATTACAATTTATAGTTTATATAAATACTACTACAAAAATGAAAAAGTTTCTGTAACCGTGATATATTTGTTACTAATTTTCACTCAGATAGAAAATATTTTCACTAATACAATTTATTTTCTTTCATGTTGATTACAGCACACTTCATTTAAAATATACATACTTATAAAATTATAATATACAACTAAAAAATAAAATCAACAAAAATAAGCAGTAAAAAATTGATAAATAAGTGCTTAGCTTTTAGAGCAAAAATAGAAAAGAATTACATGACAAAGTGTGGTGATAAGGTCCTTCAATGTTACCTAAATGATATGTTACAAGTATTTAAAAATATATTCTGATAACTATAATCTAAATAATAACAAAATGCACAAAAGTCCTTGGACTAGGAAAATAAGAAATCAATTCTTTGGATAAACAAAATGCAACACACAATCACAAAATGGACGGATCAACGTATAGTGTTCAGTTCTGGAACCTGGCCTGTCTGTCTGAAAAAAAAAAACATTCACTTAACAAGAAGTTTCTCAGCAGGATAGACCAAATTATACTTTGTAAGGTATCTGTAAAACAGACAAAGGACAGGATGATAACAATTTTGGAAGATCAGGCATAAGACTAAGCGATAGGCCAATGAAGAGGTGTGATAATGAATATGGAAGTAAGAGGGAAGAACAGAGGTCAAGATTGTAAAAGGAAGACAAAGTACAACAGTAAATAATGAAGTACGTGTTTATCCTTCAAGTAGGTGGGTTGGAAATTTCCAGCATAGCATCAGTATATTTGCAAATGCAATTTAATAAACTAAAACATTGTAAAATCTGCTAAATATGCATAACAATATCCAAACTTATCTACAAAAGATTTCATGTAATTTACAATCCTAAATGTGCAATAGATCAGCCATGGTTTTATGTTAATATTTTGCTTGACATTGCTCGATGGTTGGTATTTACTAAAAATAGTCCTCAATCACAAAATGTTTACTGAACTGTATATAAGATAACAAAACAGTAAACCAAATACATTATGACTAAACTAGAATAATGTAAGTATAGTACCAAGTTTTGTTTGTAATATTAAACAAAATTTTGAAAATTTTAGTATCTCAAGATGTATATCTAATCAATGTACAATTTAAAATGTAATTTTTATTGTATAATTTTTATGGTACACTTCACATACATATTTTAAAAATTACTGAATCTTTTCAAAGTTTCTTCCTTGTGTTAAAAAGAAATGTATACCATAAAAATTTACCAGATTTTTAGCAATTTGTAAATTTTTATAAAGTTTCCGTTAACTAATAATCCATCTTCCATGCAAAATATGTGCTCTATGAAAATTTTATTTTCAGGGCAAAATTTAATATTTCATAATTTTGAGTCTAATCTAAAATAAAAGGCATACATGTTGTTGAGACCATAAGTGAAATATATGTTCTATGTTTGACATAAACAAATTTTTCCTAAATATTTCACAAAAGAATTATACTTTCATTCCAGTATGCATATACAAGGCCCATTCTGAACATAACCTTTGTTTGCTGACGGTATGGAAGTAGAGGAGATAACACAACCATTGTTGCGTTACCACACACTTCTAGTCAGTAAACATCCAGTCATGGTAAAGTGAGGATAATATGAATGCTAGTTAGTTGTCTGTAGTTTTTTGAGATGCCTTCTGACACAGAAAGTACAGCCATGTGTAAGGTGCATGCTGTCACACAATCTTTCACAGCCAAGCAGTATTCAGAGGCTGCAATTAACAAAGAACTTTCCATCGTGTATGCACCGAAAGTAATAAGTGAACAAGTTGTTCTGTAAATAAATAAGACTTTTTAAAAGTAGCTGAACAAAGATCCATGACAAAGAAAGAAGTGGCAGACCCTCTGTGGTGACTGATGAACTCATTGAGAAAATCAAGGATTCATGACAATCAACAGTCCTCTATCTTATCTTGGAAGTTGGTGATGAATTCTCATACAAATACAAAATCACTTCATTTTCAAATACATTAAGTATTGAAATGGTGTCAGGTAATTTAAACGAAAACAAAATTGTTCAAGTAGTGGTTCATTGTCTTCTTTCATGGAACTCAGCCACTGAGTAGAATGGATTGCTGATTAACCAGTCAGTAAGGGTATTCTCCAATCTTTCTTCTGTGAGATGTCTTATTTCCTCTGGCAGTAGGTTATGCTGCTTCATGCCAATGTAAGAGGGTTTCTTCTCATATTGGGAGAGATGGTGAGCTGGGACATGGTATCTTGTGCTATATTGAGTGTTGTAGTTATGAAGATCTCTACCTTGTGTCAAACATTGTTCAACACCATACATTAGAACTTCTTTTATGTAGGGTTTAGGACTCCCCCTCTCTCTTCTGGTCAGTTACAGGGCAAATGTCCTGTGTCACTGAAAAAGGTTGCAGATATTCTAAAGATGTTTTGTATTATTTGACTTGAAGTGGGACTCTAAACAGGTTTGTTTTAGAATTTGCCTTCACTTGTTTTATTGAACAGGTTTTTTCAGAATTTTTTGAGTGGCCTCAGTTTAGGAAAAAGTAAATTTGGTGTACATTTTATAATTTGTTAACTTGATCTAATTTCTCCCCTTTGCCCTGTATCTTCACAGTGTCTACAAGTTTAAGAACTGTACTAGATGAGTGGTTTACTAAATTGTGAGTAAATTCTGTAATGAAATGTTTCTGTTTGGTGTGTAATGGGCAAGGTCAAAGTATTATTAGTGTTTTTACTAAATGTTTTGCAGGCTCCTAGAACTAATGTTTTAATAGTAAGTGCCATTTTGTCAAGTTTGGTGTTCATGTGTGACATTTCCAGAAGTAGAGCTGTGTGATTAATCTCAGCTACTTGGGCATCTTAGACTGGAGAGGACGTATATGAAATTGAATCCCTATAGGTCTTATTTGTTATTTCACTGCTTTTAATTTTCTCTTGCAACCCAGAGTTGGTTTTTTAGTTAGTTCAATTTAGTTATTTGTTTTGCATAATTAACAATGATATCATCCAATTTTAAATCATGGTCCTCAAAAATACTCTGGATTTCTATGCAGAATTTCTTCTCTTTACCATATTGGGCTTGGATATCTGCATTAAATTGTAATAGATTTTCTATTTTAGTCAAATATTTACTGTTATTGTTCTCCATCACTTCCAATTTCCCCTCCACACCAATTAGTTTTGATTTTAGCTCAAGTATCTCTACTTTTAAATTCTCATAATAATATTAATAATAATATTCTCATAATGATAATGCTGATCAAATTTTGGCAGCCATCTGTAGCTCATCCTCTTGAGTATTGGAATTCTCTAGAAAATTATTTTCGATGACTCATTTCCAGGTCCTGAGTGGTATCTGAGCTATTAGTTTTTACCAGATCAACTATTCCATGGCTTGAAGAAGAGCCTGGAGTTTGATCACCCTGCATTCAATGCATTGCCAATTTTCAATTATACAGGGTCTGTATAATAAGTAACCGGACTGACTTCAGGAAATTTTTTATTGGCAAAATATGTACAATTTTATTTTTCTTTAGAAATCTTCAAAGTAGTCCCCATTGGAGTCGATAACACGCTGATACCGTATTTTCCAATCCCTGAACGCTCCCTGGAAGTCGGCAACCTCGATGTTGTCTAGAGCCCTTGTCGTAGCACGTTGAACGTTTTCCAGAGTCCCGAACCGCGTCCCCTTAAGGTGTCTCTTGATCTTGGGGAACAGAAAGAAGTCCGGTGGTGCCATATCCGGGCTGTAAGGAGGCTGTGACAACGGTGCCCTCAACTGTTTTGCCAACTGTTCGGTGACGAGCAGGCAGGTGTTCAACGGTGCATTGTCGTGATGGAGAATCCACGAATCGGCAATCTCCGGACGGACTTGGTGAACCCGGGCGGTTAGTCGACGGAGCACCTCTCTGTAGTACTGGCAGTTTACAGTTTGACGAATGCTCAGACGACGATCACTGTTCAACACATCACGCACTTTTTGCACATTTGTGTCCGTGTGACTCGTTGATGGAGGACCGACGCGCTGTTTGTCATGGACGTCATCGCGGCTCTCCCGGAAATTTTTGTGCCACTGAAACACCTGAGTTCTGGACAGAGCATCCTCACCGTAAGCCTCTTGAATCATTTGAAGAGTTTCCGTGGCCGTTTTCTTGAGTTTGACACAAAATTTAATGCTAAAACGTTGCTCGATCGTACTCTCCATTTTCACTCCGACGGGGTAACTGAACATGCACTCCGCTCTCGCTCGATACTAACTTTCCAAGCGCTTGGAGGCAACTGCTGCAGCCCGGTTCCCTTTCACTAGACCCCCCCACCACCACTACAGCACCAGATACCGGTTAGCAGACGCTTTGACGGAGCGAGGCAGGCTCAGTCCGGTTACTTATTATACAGACCCTGTATGGTTGGACAATCTTTTCATGTTTTCCAACAATATTTTGACATACAGCATGATACCATTTTCTACATAAGCCTGTGAATTTTATACCAGAGTACTTAACTCCAATATTGCATGTACCACAAGAATACCTAGCAGGCATTTTGCAGTCAGTTATAAGTCATGTGGTTGAAATGGTGTTGGTTTGTAAAAGGGATATAAATTTACTTGTCAACAAAATAATTGTAAACAAGTGAGGATGTATATGTTACAGTATTGTACTGTAGTAAGGTATTTATTGTGGCCAGCTGTGTGAGGTAGAGTTGTGGCAAATGGGCTCACACTATTATACTGGGCTGTCGATGTCAGCAGTTGTTCACACTATTGTTGGACCTTCATTGCTGCCATAAGTTCACTTATATATTACTTATAACTTTATTCTTTATAATACTTTAAAACCATTCATATTATATTCAAATAAGTTTTCTGAGGAAAATGAATCTTTGTATAAGCCAGTGAAGTCAAGTTAATCTTGATTGTTAATTTTTAATTGTTTTGCCTCAGATCAAGAACGAGGTCAGTTTTTCGAGAATTTTAGAATGAGTGATATATTCTTGTACTGATATTATTAATTCCTCTTGGTTTTGTTTTTTGTTAAAGTAGAAATGGACTTACAGAAAACAGATTATATTCCGTACAAGCGAGTGATTATATGTTGGGGAATTAGACACTTAGATGCACTTATACTGGGAGCCACTTCACACAGACTAGTCAGTCAGCCATTTGGAATATGAATCGTAAATATCCAGGACTGTGTTGTAAGAGATAGTGACAGAAAGGTTTGGCTACCTAAAGTTTGTAATCGTTAGCTCCCTCAAAATCTGTTGATAAATCAAAACACTCAGCGAATTATTTTTCGTAGTATTATCTGAACAGCTCTCGTAAATACGTTACAAACAATATTTTTTATGAACTTTTGAAAAAAGGCTGCTACGAATTTTAGGTCTGACCACTGTGATTCTCCCATTGTGGGACTGGTTTCAGTTTATTAACAGTTAATAAATAAAGCTTATTTGTTAAGGAACGGACACAAAAGATTAGAACGTTTGTAAAAAAATGAGACCCAAAAAAATATTTCAAAGAGGTATGGAATAAGATCTGAAGATGAAAAATTTATTTTCTATACAATTTTTTTATCTTAAAAAAGTTAGAATGATATGGAATTTGGCAATAGCTTACTTTAATGATTTATCAACAACTCTACAACAACACAATAGATTGATTGTGATGATATACCTGCTACAACCAGCTGTCCTGAATCTCTCCTGGAGATGTCAGAGCTCTGCGTCGCTCCTGTATAGCATTGAGGAGTTTCCGACGAGGTCCTAGTGGCAGTCCCAGTGTCACCAGATCTTGGTCCGACAACATCATGACTGCCTCTAGGTCCACCCTCTGTCCCACCAGTTGTGAGGTATAGTCCGCCACACCTGCCGCCACCAGAAACCTCTGCAAACTGGCCCAGGGTCCTACATTCTCCTCTGAAAACACAACATAAAAGATTAAATACAAGGTTAAAACACAAAATTAGAAGTTTATACTAAACAACTACAGCAAGGTTGTGAGAGTAGGTAGGATACTTTTATCTTGATATGAATTCCGAAACTATTAAGTTATGTAAACTGAGTTTTCCTGTACTGTCGGCCAGTGGAAAAACCTGAAATTTTACAATTTCTTACCAAATATGTTGTGAAAATATAGCTAGTATGTGCACTGCAGGACACTGATGGCATTATAAATATGCTTACTTAGGTTTGCGTGATCGCTTCTGGCTCATAGACAGCAGTTTACAAGTAAACTTTGAACCGTGCAGATTAGATGTACAGTAGAACCCCTCATAACCGGCCACCACGGGACCGAGGCCATGGCCGGATAACGATTCGGCCGGATAAACCAACCTATTATAAAAACGATAATTTATACCTAATAATAATATGTAATTAATAAATATAATCAAAAGAAGTGTTGAAGTCTCTTTTGGAATTATTTTTTATAAAAATACACACATTTGTAAAACGAATCAAAAATTTATTGTATAAGAAAAAGTGGTTAAATAATTAACATAAAAATACAGTACATATTGTGAATTCAGATTTCTGCTTCTTCATTTTCATACTCTTCTACAACACTCTGCACGATTTTTTCATCACTTAGATATTCGTTTTCCAAATCATTATCACCAGTTACCCATTCCTGAACATCTTGATTTAAGATTTCTTCACCGCCAGTTAATGCTAACTTCGTCAGGTCATTTATAAGTTCTGCATTACAATTCTCTTGCTGCTCATCTGCTACCTGGATCAAATCTTCATTGACTGTGCCATTGACCAATTTCTCAATATCTGGCCAGGCCTTCCGCCAAGACTTGACAAATTTTGTACTGGGGATTTCATCATATGATTCAGCAGTCATGTAGATAACATCCTTTACGTTAATTTGCTTCAGAGCCGAGACGAGATCCACACCGTCAGTGTCCATTTTTCCTAAAATCTCAGACAGAAGTTTGCGCCGATATCGCCTTCTCATACATTCGATTACACCCTGGTCCATAGGTTGGATAAGACTTGTGACATTGGCAGGTAGAAAAAACAATTTTATTCCGGGAGCATCTTCACACTCTAGTTCATGGGGATGGGTTCCAGCGTTATCAAGCACTAAAATAGCTTTTTCTGGCAACTTATACTCCTTTAAGAATTTCTTGACTTTAGGAATGAATTCGTTTACGAACCAGTCAATAAAGATGTATGAGTCCATCCACGCTGACTTCTGGGCACGATAAACCACAGGAAGAGAAGAAATATTAATGTGTTTGAAGGCTCTGGGTTTCTTGGATTTACTGATGACTAAAAGTGGGAGTTTATGCTCCCCAGATGCATTTGAACACAGGGCAAACATTATACGCTCTTTGTTTAGTTTAAACCCTGAAGCTGAACTTGAATCCCCAACAGAGAATGTCTTTTGTGGCAAACGTTTGAAATTCAGCCCGGTCACGTCGATTTTATAGACCTGATCTGGGACAAGCTTCTCTTGTTGTATCATCTTTTTCAGTTTGACCACAAATTCACTAGCCGATGGTGCATCTGCTGACATTTTCTCGGCGTAAATATTTACAAATGTAACTCCATGTCTTTTTTTCCAGCGGTGTAGCCAGCCATTACTGGCTACGAACTCAGTGTTTACTCCCAATTTTGTATGTAAAATCATAGCCTTCTCTTTTAAAACTGGTCCTGAAATAGGAGTGCCCCTTCTTCTCTCTTGTAAAAACCAAAGCCACAAAGCGTCATCAACCATCTCATTGCAAGGTTTTCTCAAATACCGCCGTTTGGATAAAACCTTTTCACTCTTTATTTGTGTACAACAGTCCATCAAAGTTTTTCGATTACGACGCCAGTCATTAACCGTGCTCTTTCCCACGTTTAGTTCACTAGATATTTTGGCCACTGATTCGCCTTTATCAATTCGTTCGATCGCGTTAAGTTTTTGTTTCACTGTCACCACGTTACGTTTTCGTTTTGGCGCACTAATTTTTCCTTTTTCAATACTGTACATAAAAACGATACTGCAACACAATACACAACACTTGACGAAACAAAACAATTGTACTGTACTGTACTAACCGCACTAAAAATAATCAACAAACTGTTTAGAGGTTAAGCCTACTAGCTCAACTGAGAACAACACAGCTACTGAAAAGTAAACACAAGAAAATGTAAACAAACAGATACACCAAGATAACGCACGAGTCGTGGGAGACTAGTGCGTGTAACTGCACGTCTGTAAGCCGTGGGAAATAAATTTTGATATTGGCTTCCGGGAAGTAGCCAGATAAACCGAGATGCGGTAAAACTGAGGCCGGATATGAGGGGTTCTACTGTATTGATTTTGCCTTAGCTGTAGTGTTTGTATATAAAAGCATACCATGAATCAAATTGTACAAGGCTGGTTTGATAAGTTAGTGAAAAGTCAAAGTAACAGCATCGCTGGTGAGTATTCAGGTTATATTTAGACTATATTTGTATTATCTCTTTGTCACTTGACAAACTTTGCAGAAAAAGCTAAGCATCTTGGGCTATTGGCCTGGTGAAGCAATGCTACTGTAGGCAATGGCAGTGCAAGCAGCAGTGGTAACCGGATTGGCAGGCCATGGCCAGCTGATCCGAGTGTCTAGCTGTTTAGACAGGAAATGGAGAAATGGAATACCAGTGAAGATTACACAAGACAATATTAGGATGAAGAATCTTATTTTAGGGAGTGCCAATGGCCGAGCAGTCTAAGTCGTTGGGACTTTGGGTCTGAGTTAGATATAATACAGGATCAAATCCTGTCTGTGACCATTGCACTTTTTATCAGTACCATTGACCTTGTGCTGTATCGGCTCTCCCCCTTATTCTGTTTGATAAGATCCTCGCACAGGCCAGTGGCCCATGAGGGCGGACAGAATAAGGCTTAAAAGGGGATCGGCCTCTCCTTAAAAAAAAGTGAGCCTGTTTAATAAGTGTTGTGGCTGGCGTGAGCCTGTTTAATAAAATCGTTGTGGCTGGCGTGAGCTTGTTTAATAAAATTGTTTTGGCTGGCGTGAGCCTGTTTAATAAAATTATTGTGGCTGGCATGAGCCTGTTTAATAAAATTGTTGTGGCTGGCGTGAGCTTGTTTAATAAAATTGTTGTGGCTGGCGTGAGCTTGTTTAATAAAATCGTTGTGGCTGGCGTGAGCTTGTTTAATAAAATTGTTGTGGCTGGCGTGAGCCTGTTTAATAAAATTATTGTGGCTGGCATGAGCCTGTTTAATAAAATTGTTGTGGCTGGCGTGAGCTTGTTTAATAAAATTGTTGTGGCTGGCGTGAGCTTGTTTAATAAAATTGTTGTGGCTGGCGTGAGCTTGTTTAATAAAATTGTTGTGGCTGGCGTGAGCTTGTTTAATAAAATTGTTGTGGCTGGCGTGAGCTTGTTTAATAAAATTGTTGTGGCTGGCGTGAGCTTGTTTAATAAAATCGTTGTGGCTGGCGTGAGCTTGTTTAATAAAATTGTTTTGGCTGGAGTGAGCCTGTTTAATAAAATTATTGTGGCTGGCATGAGCCTGTTTAATAAAATTGTTGTGGCTGGCGTGAGCCTGTTTAATAAAATTGTTGTGGCTGGCGTGAGCTTGTTTAATAAAACTGTTGTAGCTGGTGTGAACCTGCTGGTATAACTGCAACTGGAAATTAGAATAAGCATGTGAGCTATAGAAACTAGTTTTGTAATTAGGCTAGGCTAATTGCTAGCTAACCCTAGAACTAATTGTATATTCTAGTGGTGTTATAATATAGGAATATGTATGTATATTTTTATAGAGAGATAGATTTTTACGCTTATTACCAGTATTCTAGTATATGTAGGCTGTCCTAACAAGACTTGCCTATCTAAAGCTCTTGTTGTTTTATTATTTATATCACCTGTGACCTTTAATCCCAGGAATTACCCCACACTTTGTAGGCTGAGATTTCTGCGGCGAGTAAATAAACATTTTTGTGAGGACTTAAAAAATCCTTTGTACCTTGGACTAACAACCACCATATCACTTTTAAAGTTTAAAGTATTATAAAATAATGAAACTGTAAACTGTAATTGTTTCAATGACAAAGGGTTATAACTGGACAACATTTTAATGTACAATATTCTCTGCCTTACACAGTTAAGAGGGTAGTGAACACACTGATGTCAACACTGCTACCCAAACTACTTCCTGTACTATGCACAAAAGGCAGTTACTTCCTGGGTAACTCCAACATAATGAAAAACTCACAAAATAATGAGATAATTTGAAAATGAATTTATTTTTATATAGAATCCAAATGTTTATTACACAAATATTTTATTTAAAAAAGTTATGTAATTACAAAAGTATTCAAAAAAGATGATAAAAGTGAAATAGTGCAGTAATTTATCTGGATTCCATTCACCTTTTTTGATAGGTTTCATCTGAGTGTAATTACTGGTCTATATGGATACACAATATTGATTAATACACAAATTGTTTCATATTTCAGTACAATTGGATTTCAAGTTTGCTGTAGTGAAATAATATTAAGTTTTACTCCATAAGAACAATGTTAAACTTGTTAATACTTTTACACCCTAATTTTTGGCCACAGAATTATGGGAGATATCTTATTTCAAAGATATGATTAATACACATTCAAATACTTTTTATTTTTTCTAGTTAAGTATAAACTTTTTGAATATCCAAAGGATGAAGTACAAAAATGTTTGAGATTTTTTCTGATGAACCAATAAAAATTTTCCAAAAAACTAAAACTCGTTAATTATGGCTATTTAATTATATGTTTAAAATGAGACATCCCCCACAATGCTAACTACATAAAATACTCTTATAAAAGGGTTTGAAGTTCAAAATTGTTTTTATGAAACTAAATCAAGATACCAGTACAGCTAACTTTTAACAAAAAAAATTTAATTGCATAACATTATCGTGGTTGTTTCGAATTTAGTAGATAAATTATGACATTATTATGAACTAGATGAGGCTGAATAGTACCATAAAAATTCTGTAGCTCAAAAAATAATAAATCAAGCAATAATGTATCTGGCAATATTTCTGCCTTAACATGTAGAACGCCATTTTTACATACAAGTCACAATTTAGTACAAAATAAGAAATTGTCTGTGAATGTTGTGGATGAAAAATTTGTAAACTAAACAAACATTTAATTACGTTGTGATGCTCCAAAATTGCTCTCTCAGTGTGTGGTTACTGAAGATGCTGGAAGACACGGATTTGCTACCGGACATGGGAATGAAAGATGTACTACTTCTTGGTGTATGGTGTATTTTCTAGTAAGCAATGGAGAACAAACAACATATTTTTGTATACAAATGAAATTTCTGGTAACTGAATGACCTAATATCAAGAAACCAACATTTGCTGTTATGGTACCGTTATTAATTCATGACTAAATATAATTATGACTTAAATTGTTTGACATATTTTAGGCAAAGTCAGGCTGATGAGCAGTTTGCAATCTCTATTTATAAATCATAACTCATTACTATTCAATATACCCATTTTTGTTTTATAATATAGTTAAGTACCAATTATTATGTTCTAAGTAGAAGCATGGTTGATCTATTACATTTCTGAAATGGTTAGATTGGTATTTGCATGTATACATTTTGGATTCATTGTAATAAATGAAACAAACACGTGCCCAGGTCAGACTAACCATCACTCTCCCAGCTGAGCTCTCCATGGTTGCGTGTGGCCAGACTTCCTGCACTTCCGATACTGCTGCCTTCCCCCACTCCCTCCTTGTCACCTCCCCCTCCCCCACTCATAGTTCCTGCCAGGTGGTTTCTGCAACACAATTTATCTACATAATACAAATATCGGCTCTAAAAACTTCTATCAAAGGCTACGCTAAGTTTTACCTAGAGTCAAAAAATCTGTTTATCCTTACTAGTACAAACAGTAAACAACGCCACTTATTGAACCAGATAACTTCCACTATTCATTACCAGACGTATACTCCAAGGCTCAGTTCTAGGACTGATTCTATTCATACAGTAAACAAATAACCTTATAAATTACTTATAAGAGTTAGGTAATGATTGTTTGATATCCACCATTACCAGTGGATATTTACGATTGCATGCTTTTTGGATTTCTGTACTTTTAAACAATAAAAATAAAACAGCCCTGAATTTTTTATGCTTGACAGAAAAAAAATTTCATATCCATAAAGATGGAGTTACTTAAAAATATTCTGACATTAGATAATAAATAATTATCTATTAACACCTATTCAAAGACAATTTAAATTTCAGATAAGTTACCTGAATTCACTACATCACCTTGAGATATAAACAACTTAGAAGTACTATATGCACATGCTTATATAGTACCTGGGGCGGAAGGCCACACTGCCAAAGCCGGGACGGTCGAAGATGCTGCTCTGGTCCTGTACTGCTGCAGTATTTAGGTACTCAGGTTGTGAAAGAGAACGCACCAACTCTCCTCTTGTGTCAAACACGTCAGAGATACGCCCCCGCTTGCCTGTAGCACAAGAACATTAACAGATCTATATGAACCAGTGAACTGCTAGTACTTTGCAAACAATTAATGTTGAGATCATTTCAGTTGTGCTTGTTTATTCTAATTAGTGATGTGGAAATTGTTAGAACCACTGAGCAATGACTCTAAATCAAGTTTCTAGTTCTCGAAAATCTATTGGTACATATAGAACACAGAATAAAACAGCTCTTTTAAACTAAAATTAATCATCTCAATGATCACCAAAAAGGCAGCAGAGAGAGTATAAGACTTGCTGCTCATAGTTATTCATTTCTTAGAGATTAAGAAAAGGATTACTCGTACATGATTCCTTATCTTCTGTACACAAGACACAACTACCACTGCCTATTAAAGTGTTGTACAAACTATTAAAAGTTGAACTGAGCCATCAGACAGTTTTTCCATTACAAACTTAAAGACCCAATTAGTGAAATTACATCTTTTATACTATTTTTTAAATTGGACAAAATTTAAGATTTTATTGACAAGAAAATTAATACCTTCACGTGTTAAGTCTTTTGTCAGACACATGCATGCCAAAATTAACTGTGTTTGGCCAATAGATTTACTTATACTCAAAAAATATTTGTAGTTTGTTTAAAATGTACTATAACACGATTTCAAACATTTCCAACCATTATACACAGTGTGGCCAAATAACACCTTGAGCGTTATGGCATTCTCGACATTGCTCCTCCATCTCCTGTGACCACCTGCCACAAGCTCCCAGCCTGGTATATCTCACACCTTCAGGTGTCCTTCCACTTTTGTCTTTTGGATAAGATTGTTCTTGTACACTGTGCTAATGTTCCTGTCATGTTTAGCTCTGGACATTCCTAACCCAGAACAGTTTTCTAGGCTGGTATTGAAAGGTACATTTGTTATTTCTTTCACTTCCATTGCAGTTTCTTTTCACTGTAGTCGAGTCTTAGATCCTGAACTGGTACAAAGATTCATTATATTTGCCAAAGTTTAAATTTTATAACCAACAAGAATTGCAAATGTCCGAAATCCTGTTATTTTTTTGAAATGTTTTAATGATATCATTTTTCCATATGAAAAATCCTAAAATTCTTTCTCTAATATATATTGTAAAGGGAGGAATAAAAATAAAGCTAAATAACAAAGTGAGAAGTGGCTTTAACTGACCTCCATTCTGTGCATCATAAGAGTTGACAAAGATGATCTGGGAGTCAGCTCTGGCTCTTACAGATCTCCCTGAATCACTATCACTCTGTAAACATAGACAAGAAAATAATTAGTTTAAATCACTAAATGAGTATTACTGTTAACAATCCAGGAAAAGAGACCCACTATCACACACGGATGTATTAAAATTTAATACTAAATACTGCATTTAATGCAGTATTTAGTATTAAAAGCACTAGATGTATAAACTGTTTCATATTTGAAAACTATTAAATAAATAAAAGTATTTTTTCAAAATGAAGTAATGTTTTAATAAAATAAACCACAACAGTTATTTTTAATTTATTTTCCCATGTAAGTATGTATCTTATTCTTATTTCCAACAAAACTTCCATCAATTCTAATGCACTTATAACTGACTAATTTTATTTTTCATTTTTGTATGGAAATATATCAAGTGAAAGTAGCAGATTGGACAATTTATGATCATCATAATACTGATTACTTAGCCCTTTTGTAAATGCAGGAACAAGTGGTATTCACTGATGAAAGGCTATACTGGAGGTAGACAATTTCAATGAATATGAATATTTTTATAAACTGATAATCTTAACCCGTAGAGCACTGAATAAAATTTGGCCTGTATACAATTAGCTTGCATTTTTAGATTTATATTTAATTACGCTTTTCCCAAAGTTAAATTAGTTTTCTGTTTCTTGGAAGAAGAAATAGTAATAAAAAAAGGATATTTAAAAAAAAAGTTCTACTGGTACTGGCGGGTGAGTTTAATCTGGCCCGCCAAAAGAATATCACTGGTTATAGATTTATTTTTGGTTCTCAAGATTCATAAATCAATACATTAATGCATTTATACACATTCTCAGCACTTTTGTGGATTATAATGTCCACAATGAACTAAAACAAGTGAATACAGATATTCCTGTATGCCTCGTTTAAGGGTTAAATGCAACAGATATGAACTCATATCATAAAAATACCTGATATTTGTGAAGAAGGTATGCCAGTGTGCAAAGGGTTTAATGAAATTCCACACAACTATTAAACTATGCATAGTTTACGCTTATATCTCAACAAGATTTAAACTTGGTTCTGAGTTAAATATAAATTCATTCAAACTGACTCAAATCGTGTACAGAAACAATAGTAAAGTAATAGGTATGGAAAGGAATAATCCTGGTTGTTTATAAGAGAAGAAAGAGTATTTTGATGCTCCACATTGGCTGGGCCGCAGCAGAGGCACCATTACAAATACTGTATTTCTTTGCTTTTGTAAATGTATAAGGTAGGTTTTCTTCACAATGAATTTCATTTAGTTTTATGTTTTTTATTTTATTTTCTTGCTTACATCAACAATAAGATCTGGTATGCCATTGAGATTAAAAATTGCTAAAATAGACAAATTCTATAAGTTTTGTGCATGTTTTATACAATTGATAATCTTAAAAAATTAGATTACTGTAATTTGATTTAATCCATTGGGATAACCAAGTTTCTTTAATGTTCTTTTTTTACATAAAAGACCACACTATCGACTACGACGTCAGGGCTTTTGGATTACCTTTTTTGAATTACACAAATATTTTTTTAAGGATAACAAAATAGTGAATGTTGTTATGAAATTAAGATTGTTTTAATGAGGACCAACATCTTACTCCAAAAGAAATTTTCTACAGAACCCAAGGCAGATATAAGCAAGGACTTGTTGCTTGTAATGTCTTTAATCACGGAAATCACTGGCCAGAAACCATGTCAAGACTGGACAATAATAGTGTAGTGTAAATAATTACAGCAATTTATTGTTTGATGCAACCTTAACCTTGTATCTACCAGTGAGATACATCATGACATTGACCTACAAATCTAGCACTGATGAAATTACCTCATCATTTCACTTACTTCATGCATATAATTCATTCGTTAAGGACTTTGATAAACGTACAGGCTTACACTAACAGGGCAAGATTTAAACTTTGCAGAAACTGTCTATTTGTAAACAAATACTTAAGTCAAATTAATTTAAAATAAGGACTAAATAACCTGATTGTTTTCAAAATTGGAAAATGTAGTTTTGCATTGTCAAAGTAGGTCTGTAATCTGAAATTTCATTTAATAGATTTAGAAAGGTGTCTATTAATGAAATGGATAAACAATTTGTGAGTTGTAGTGACATATTTTAATAAAAATGTATTAACAAAAACCAACACTTGAGAGAACACTTAGTTTTCATAAATCCTTTTACATGAAGTATCTGAATTTTGTTAGCACAGGTATTTTAAGTTTTTAACAATTTTGTCATTACTGTTTACAGATCCAAGCAAGGTTGCAGAATGTGACACACTACTAAGTTTTCAACTCTCTTATTATATTCACCTTTTGTTCGACATGTATTGGGTGGTTGTGGGAACCGTTTTTCAGTTTCCTATCCAGAATCTTCTTGACACCCCCAGCGTTGGCTGGTTTCTTGTTGATAGTTCCACCCACAATCTGTGTGAAAGTTGGCACTCCTGTCTCCACGCTTATAGGCTTGCGAACCCTACAAAACCCACAGACAATTTAGCTCTATAATTTGAATAAAATCCTGCAAACATAAAAAAAGAAAATTATAGTGTTCACATTCCACCTCACATGTCTTGTTATTCCACCTCAGCTTGTTAGGAGTCTTCTGGAGGAGGGAGAGGCGAGTTCCCAACTACTGAAATCTTGAGGATGCTTGAGTGGGTCAAAGCATCCTCTTAAAATGCCTGTTACATTTAGGAAGCTAGCTGAAATAGAAAACCAAGTTTCAAATACACTTTTTTTTAAATTTACCATGATGACATCAAAGGCAGAACCAAAATATCTGTAAAGGAAACAAAATTCTATGCTCATATATTAATCTACAAAACTGATCTACAAATTTATTTTATAAAACTCCCAGGAGAATTTTAAAAACCCCTACAAATAACAATGCACTCTTCAGTTCAGTTATTTTTGGATACCTTCTCATAAATCCTTTAGTGCTTTAAAAAACCCATGTTCGTTATAAGTAATCACAACTCAAACTTTAATAAGTGTCCATAATAGCTTCAGACACTAGATGTATCAATAAATAAGAGTTATGATATTTTCTCATATATCTGATGAAGTTTTGGAACCTACTCTATGCATGAAAATCAAACAAACTGAAAAATACAAGTGAGTACACCTCATCACATGTAGCATAACAGGTTTCGCTGAGGTTGAATTCAAAATTTCAAACTTATTTTTTAATTTTGTAACTTTTAATAACTTATTTCATTCAGATAATTAGGCTACATTGTGTTACTATATTACACAGCCGAATTCTGTGGAGTGATATACGCCTCACCAAATTCCAAGTTGCCTTTATAGAAATGAAAGTTCATACAGAAATGAAATGTTTCCAGTCCTTCTCGAGTGATAAGCTTTGCTAACACTCAGCCAATAAATCAAATAGAACACACACTAAAAAAGATAGATCTTGTAGAGAAACAAAAGTACAACTCACAAGACAGTGCCGCGGCTGTCAGCGGTAGCAACCATCAGCTATCTATCTACAGACTTGACTGGGAGAATCATTTACAAAAAAATATAAATGAGGCAAATTAAAATAAAACCTGACAAAATTGGTATTGATGTGTAGATTAGTTTTTCTTCCTTGCAGCTATATTAGTTTAACAAGTTCACTGCTACAGATGCACAAGTCATGTGCTGCAGGCGTACTTGTGAACCTTCTGCAGCTTATAAAAAAGACCTTAAAACCTGCTGGTTATAAAATGGTGGGAAACATGTTTTTAAGGTTTTGGTTAAAAAAGCGATGTTTAACAAGTTTTAGACTGTGTCACTGTGTGCTTCATTGTACTTTCAGTATTATTTAGATTTAGTACAGAAGAATAAAATAAGTGATGAAAGTGCAGCACATGGGGAAAACTTATGTAATTGTAAAAGTGTTAAAAGAGATCAGAGATATTTACTCTGTCACAAGTGGCATAACAATCATGAACATATAGACAATAGACAATAGACAAACTCTTTATTAACAAAACATCAAGAATTGCAATGGCGTCAAGTTTTACAAAGTTGGTTCTTTATCTGCCATCCTGTTCTTCTTCTTTCCAGTTCATGAACTCATCCATGGAGTAGAATGGTCGGCCGGCCAGCCATCTGGTTAGTTTGGTCTTCAATGTATTTCCTTGTAGCATTTTTTATGTCCTCCGGAAGGTGGTTGAATAGTCTCCTGCCAATGTAGGATGGTTTCCTCGTAAACAGAGCAGTGCGGTGTTGTGGCAGGTGGAAGTTTAAAGCTTGGCGCGTGTTATAGTTTTGAAGGTTGTGGCCTCGTTGTAACTCCTCTTTGACAGCATGCATTATGACCTCTCTAATGTAAAGGCTAATGATCGTTAAGACACCTTCATGAATGAAGGCGTCTCTGCAGCTTTCCCTTGGACCGAGACCTGACATAATTCTGACTGCTCTTTCTGTAACAGTAGGATTCTTTTTACGTTTCCTGCTGTGTTGTGCCTCCCCAGACCACGAGACCGATCTCAGGTGTGACTCGATCAGAGCATAGTAGGCGATCCTTGTAGTTGCGTCATCACTGGCACTTTTTACTCTTTTTAAGATGTATAAAACATGTGTTCAGTTTTTTTTGAGAGTGTGTCAAGGTGATTGTTCCATGATAGGGTTGTTATCAATGGTCATCCCGAGGAATTTGGTTTGGCTTTCCATTGATACATCAGGCAGTGCGGGAACGTCCTCTCGTCTCCTTCCAAAAGCCAGTTGTTTTGGTCTTTTCAGTGTTGACAACCAGATCGTTTTCGTGGCAGTATTGGTATGCTAAGTTTAGTGCAGTATAGGAGTTGACTGCCATATTGTTAGGTGTTGACTCAGACATTAAAAGTGTTGTGTCGTCGGCGTACATCAGTGGCGCACAGTATGTGTCCTAAGTACTGCGGCATGTCATTAGTCATGAGGATGAAATAGGACTGGTCCGAGCACTGAGCCCTGAGGCACGCCTCTCTTGACAGGCAGGGGGTTTGATCTCAGTGTTTGTGAGAGATTTTTGTGTCTGCATTGAATCTCAACTGTCTGGCTTCTCCCCTCCAGGTAGCTCTTGAACCACTCTTTAGCATGTCCTTTAATTCCAAGTTGTTCGAGTTTGTAGAGGATCAGCTCGTGCCCAGGCAGTCAAATGCCTTGCTGAAGTCCAGCATGATACTTGTGACTATGTTTTTCTCTTCTAGGTTGTCGATGATAAATTCCGCAAGTTTAATAATGGCCGATGTTGTGGACCTTTCCTTTAATAAAGCCGTGTTGATTGTCTGTTAAGAGGTGGTGTAGCTCACAGTGGTCTATTAGTCTTTTCAGAACTACTTTCTCAATCACCTTAGAGCATGTTGGGATCAGAGAAATGGGCCTGTAGTTAGTGGCTGTGTGTGGCTTCCACCTTTGAGCTTTGGGTATACTTTTACTTTGTTTAAGGGCTGATGGAAAAATGGCCATGAGCAAGGGATAGGTTTATTATTTTAACTAGAGGTTGTATCAGTGGTTTACTGCAGTGTTTTAGCATTCTTGCTGAAATTTCATCAATCCCTGCTGAGGTTTTAGGTTTAAGACTCTTTATTATGGCCTCGACTTCATGTTCATTAGTGAGGGGCAGCTGGTTAAATCGTGGTTTGTGGTTTGGGGGTTGGCTTGCAGTCTGTTTTCCTATTCTTGGCTGGTGACTTAGGGTGTGATCTGCTATATTTGCAAAGTATTCATTAAGGTGGTTAGCTATTTGAAGAGGGTTGGTGATGACGTCTCCTCCAATGTTAAGGTCGTGGTTGGGATAGTTTAGAACATTTGATTCCTCTCTCACTATTTATAACCTGCCATAAGGCTTTTGATTTTGTTTTCGGAGTTAGCTATGTGATTTGCTGCTGCTTGCCGTTTATTTAATTTTAGCCTGATATCATATTCTTTTTTGGCCTTGCTCATTTCATTTTTATCTGTTTGTGCACCTGTGAGCTCGTACGTTCGGAGCCATGTCAGATATGTTGCTTTAAGACGATTGGTTTCCTCATCCATATATATTGGTGCCTTCCTTTTCTTTTGTCTCACGTCTTCCTAGGGCATTATCATGTTCATGGTTCCGATAATGGTTGATAGAAAGTTGTTGTAGGCTATTTCCGCTGAGTCCGAGTTAAGTACATTTTCCCAGTCTTCTTGCTCCAGCTGAACCTTCAGAAGATTTAGGTTTTCTTGATTTAGTATTCTGCAGATTGTCTTCTTTTGGGTTGGTACTGATGTTGCGTGGTTTATTTTCGCAGAGATGAGCAGTGTGGTCTGAGACTCCGGCATGAATTACAGTTGAGGTTGTTTGTTCCTTGTGTAGGTTCGTGCAGATAAAGTCTATTGATGTGCTAGACGTGGAGTGACCCGGGTTGGGGGGAGTGGCAGTCTTGAGATGTTGTGGCTGCTTAAAGTGTTATTTAGCATTTGGTTGTCCCTGTTGTTGTCAAACCATCAACATTAATGTCCCCCATTACTAGAAGTGGGTGATTTTCTGCTTTTGTCTCCTCAATTGCTGCCGAAAGTAGACTCAGTGCTTCTTCCAGCCGTCCTGCTGGAGTTCTATACACGCCAAGAATGTACTGTTGCCTTTTCCCCATGGTTAGTTTGATCATTGCCATTTCAAGTGTCAGTTCTTGGCTATGGCTATTTGATATTTGTAGCCTGTACTGATTGTTTCCAGTTCATCTTTAACAAAAAAATGGCAATGCCTCCTTTCTTGTGAGTCTTGCGACTGAAGTGTGTTGTTAAGCAATAGTTTGGCACTCTGGTGTTTTCTATTTGGTCCTTTTTTAGCCCGTGTTCACTAAGAATGATAATGTCTGGGTTTATTTCATCAAGTTATATGCAGTGATGCCACTTATGTATAAAAGCATGTATACATGATGCTGAATGCCTGTTGTGAGTTGGAAAATATCTCAATTATTTGTTTACTAGAATTACAAGGTTTGCATATTATGCTGAAATTTAGAAAAACATTGTATATTAAACTACCCAAGATTTTGTATTTCTTTTTTCTCTTAAAAATGCATATAATTTGGAAACTAACAGCAATACTCACGTGGCTGTGGGTATCGGTGTATCTGTCTCTACCTTCTGCCCTCCTAGTATCTCTTTCTCCACCTTCTTCAGTCTCTTCTCCTCCTTGTCTTGTTCTTTCCTCATCCTCTCATTGTACTTCTTTCTCCTTCTCTCTGCGTCTTTCAATGCCTTCTCCTTCTTGGCTTTTACTTCTTTTCTGCAACCCGTAAATAATATTTTTGAAACAAGTTATTTTTCATTATACCTTGTGATAGATAGTTCAGTTCAGTTGGACTTTATCATCAATTTCTGAAAAGGTAAAGGTAAATTCTAAAATATTTTATTTACTCACTCCGTACATGTCTCCTAAACATTTTTTGTATAAAACAATCAACAATAGCATTCCAAAAGTTATTTCAAAGAATAACCTCTATGATATAGCAAGTATTTTTTACTTATTTTTAGCAATATTTTTCTTTTCCTAATTGTATATGCTGAGCATTACCTCAAGAACAGTGTGAGCTAGAGAGAGTATTCAAGATCAACTATCAAGCAGACTATACATAATTTACAGTTATCCTACCTCATCCAAGCCGGAATTCATAAAATTATTAAAAAACTAAAAATTCTAGGTGTATGTTACCAAAATATAAATGATAATATAAATTTGAACGAGACAAAATATTTTTGAGACAATGTTACATTTAAAAAATATAATGAAAATTAAAACAATTTTTTAAAGTTCATGTTACAGTAATCTGCATTTATAATGTTTTATTTATAAATCAGTACCGTAATATTTGTGAATCTTGCCATGAGAATCAAATACTTCATACAATGTAGGAATTACAGGTTGAAACAGTTTAAAAAAATTTAATGAAAAAAAATACTAAATGTTCAAATAGTGCATTATTATAATATACATTACACTTTAAAAGAAGAGAGAGTTACAAAAACCACATTAATAAGAGTTTACGCCTATATAAAAATAAGAACATAATTAACAATAATTTAATGACAAAAAACTTTATGTATATAAAAAATAAAGAATTCCTCAATTTACTTGAATGAATAGATGTGAGTGAGACTGACCTGTTGGCCAATTCCTGCCGGGCCATAGCCTTGTCCAGGTAATCCACCACATCCCTCCGTCCACTGTCTGCTGCCACCTGGAGGGCTGTGCGCAGGTCCCGGTCCAGGGCCCATAAGCTCACCTCAAACTGCACCAGAAATGTGACACAGGACAGGTGACCTTTGGCTGCTGCCAAATGTAGAGCTGTCTGGCCATAGTGGTAGTTGGCCTTTTCCGGGTCTCCTCTGCCACAGAGTTAAAATAATTCACTAATAACAGTGGTGCCAAAACAGAACACTGGGGGATTTCACACTTTATTTTATTTCAGGATGGAAATTCACAGAACTGTCTTCTGAAGCTACTTACCTCTCTGATATTCACTGAGGAACACCTAGATAAGCACTTTGATAACAGGTCCTGAAGTGATAATGTCCGGATACGAGTTCATCTAAGTGATCAATATAAGCGGGTCACATTGAATCTGTAATTTTCGTCTTAGCTATCATCATGTCATGGTATAACGAATCAAAGGCCTCTGGGAATAATCTAGTGTAATCAGTGCGCTGTAATTTCCTTTATCTTTGGCATCACACAAATTGCTAAATCAATTTAGAAGTGCTGTATATGTGCTATAATTCTTCCCAAACTCATACTGTAAATTGGGAGAAAATTATTTTCTTCAACGTAATCATAATTTGACCAATGATATTTTTTTCTAAGATCTTTGATATCGCTGACAGGACAGAAATTGGTTTAAGTTATTTCAGTTTAGTTGGTGCAGCAACCTTAAGGAAAGGCTGTACTATGCTGGTTCAGTTTTCAGGAGATTTATGTTGAGTGAGTGACAAGTAGATTAGAGCTGTAATAACAAATGGACTTATAACTTTAATCATCTATATTGATATACTGTCAGAGCCCACAGTCTTAGATTTTATTGTGTTCATTAGTTTAATAACTTCCTCTTTAGTCACTAGTCTGAGACTACAGGAATGTTCATGAGAATTTGTCTGAGCTTTCAAAAGTTCATTTATTTTAATTTTATTTCATTCCCAGCTCAAGCTCATTTCATTAAAATATTTGTTAGTTTCCTGACCATCAGTGTATGTTGGTATGCAATTTGTATTCCTGTCTACAACATTTGATTGCTTCATGCAAGACCAGAACTCTTAAAAATTATTGACAGAACTTCTAGAGCAGGAAATTTGAGGAGTACAATGCAATTTTTTTTAATATTTACTGTACTTTTTGACTTAGCAAAATCTATCCCTGGGGGGGGGGGTGAAAAATTGTATTTCTGTCTGTCTGCCCACGCTGCCGTATTTTAAAACTAATTGAGGTAACGACTAGAAATGTTGCATGAAGTATTTATAGATTATATAGACATTATAGAGTACATCAAGGTTGATGACGATGATGACCCTCTGTGGGGTTTGGCTTAGCGTTATCTAACTTTCCACAAGATATCTTAAGAATGGATTGATCTACAGAGTAGAAATTTTGTCTACCACTCAGGGGGCTGCCAAAATTCTTCTCTCAATTTGATCGTGCAGATTGTTGAAATTTAGTGTGAAACGTTATGTATACATAAGCAAGATCAAATCTGATTATGGTGCACATCCGTCGATGGGATTTAGCTGAGCGTTACAGAAGTCTATAACTCAGAGAGATATCAAGAGATCGAATTGAGCCAAAGGCTTTAAACTTGAATTAATATATTTCTAAATAGGCAGGATCGAGTTCAATAATGTTCTTTCATGGAATGTAGCTGAGTATTAACCCTACATCGGGCGCTAAATGAGTTTTCCTCCGTGTATTTTTTATTATTAAAAATAGTACTACTTTTCTGATGTTGGCAGTCGTTTCCCGCAGTGTACTTCACGAGCATCTTTCGGGGAAGCGAAACAATAGCCTCCCGCTTATCTTTGTCAAAATCTGTCAGTATGACGTCTACTTCCGTGCGAGACTGGACGATTTCTCCGTGAGCGCCCGATGTTGTGTTTGTAGTGCTTGGACGAAATCTCCGTGAGCGCCTTATTGTAATTAGTTTTTATGGAGTAATAATCCGTGTGCGCCTAAATGTGTGACCTGTGATGGTTTTTTTTTAAGTTTTACAATATATTTTATTTGAATTTTGTGAAATGGAGAATGAAGACGAGAGATTTGTCAGTACAGTACCCGTGTGCTAGGGAACATTTCAGTACTGTTTATGGAGTGAACATTGTCGTTATAATAACCAGAAGGAAAATGTTTTGAAACTTTGTGTAGTATTAAAAAAAATTTTAGTAAAGAATAAATTTTTATTTCAGAGTAATAATTGACATTACATTGTATAATAACTCAAGAATTGAAGTAAGTTGTTTTTGTAAGAAGTTAAAAACTAAGTTAATTTCCATATATTATTACAGTAGGTTAAACATTTTTACAATTAATTGCATTATTCCTTAAAATAAATCATGTTGTTACTATACAATAACATTTTTTAAGATTTTGAATTTCTTATTTGGAAAAATTCATTACATAAGAGAGTAATTTTTATTTAACTTCTAAAAATGAATATATTACATTGTAATTAAATCCATTTAAGTATTAAGTAATAAAGTATGAATATTTAAACAAATAAAAACAGTTTAAACGACTATGATATCCATTATTCGTTAACCTGAAGGAAACCTCCATGAGCGCCTAATGGTGTTTCTAATTTTAAGCGCCTGATGGAGGGTTAATGCAGTCTTTCATTCAGCGTGATGAACAAATTAAGTCTTGATGAAATTTCATCGCAGGCAAGATCAGTGTTCCTCATCTGATCAGGATGTTGTCAGATATACCTATAATATATTCCTTAAAACAGCAGGGAAAGGGGTACAGGGGATATAAGTTATCCTGGCATGATTGAAGAAAACTGTTTGAAGTATTTTTTTTTTTTGTGTTACACAACACATGATCTGGTGTATTCCTATAGTTTATTAATGAGTATACTGTTAGTGTATAGTATTCATGAGTAGGAAGTTAATTTTTCAAGTATTATTTATAAAGACATCTTCAATTTGATACCACACAATTATATAAATTCTTATATAAAATGCTTCACATTTCAAAATTTATATTAAGTTTTAGATTTAGAAAAAGAACACCCTTAATTTGTCATCTCACCCAACTAGGTCAACATTAGATTCTTATTCTAAAATATATAAAGTGATATACCTCCAAGGCATCACAATTGTAGGTTCACTTTATTAATGTTTCTACAATAGTTCATATCAATTCAATCAAATGTTTTTAAAGTTATCATTCCAAAATTTTTACAGAAACAGTTTTGACCAAAGTGTTTGCAATTAAAATGAACATACTTGGAACGATGAACATAAAATCCTTA
The DNA here is from genome assembly GCF_021130785.1 of Homalodisca vitripennis. NCBI lineage: Eukaryota > Metazoa > Arthropoda > Insecta > Hemiptera > Cicadellidae > Homalodisca > Homalodisca vitripennis. The sequence continues at coordinate 107,753,828 of NC_060208.1, forward strand.
TATGTAAATATATACATATATCCCAAATTTAATAATGGGATAAGCAACTTTGGTAAAGGCACAATTCTTGAATGCTACTGAAACAATAGCACAGTTTGGACATCCTGTTGCCAATGTCAATGGCATGGTGGGGGGAAGGACAAGCGGTAAATGACACGGTGAGTGAGCACCCACACAGTGCAGCACAGCGTGGCCCGTGGTCACCACCCGAGCGTGAAGCCTACCGGCACAACTACTGGAACCTCCAATGTAGCACAGAAAATGTTACTAACTTTCATACAGTCCCAAAAAAATCCCTAATCATGTCCATGCGTTTGTTATTTAGTGTTAGGTAATAATAAAAACGTAATAAACGAGTTTTCATGTAAGGATTGATAAAATTACTCATAAAGTATGCAACATTACAGTGTTAAAAAGGGTGATAAAAATCATGTACTAATTTTTAAACCATAGCATGTACTAACATGAAAAAAGAAATATTTGTAAATCATTGGGACCTACTTTTAGGTCTATTATTAGTATTAAGATCATTAGATGAATTACAGATATTCAGACAGTTTTTCAAAGTTACGTGTTTTGTATAATGAATGAAGAGGGGTGTTTTTGTCCCTACTAGAACAATAATCATGTATAATAACACTCTAAAGACCAGTGGTTGTATCAGGCCAATGCTAGTATGTCACATAAACACCATTTTTGGTCTTGTAAGGTTTAAGAAAGGAACTGAAGTTTTCTATGTTATTCTTAATTATTATCTGTGCCTAGTAAATAAAGATTGGTAGAAAAGTAAACAATTTTAAAAACTAGTTTTTCTTTGTTTAAATTTTATTTATGATAGATTAATGATTTGAAGGGATAACAAAAGAAGAGGCTTTGCCATCATTAATCCTAATAACAAAAACATGACCATTCAAGGATAGTTATTCTGTCTGGTTACAAATATTTTCATTTGTCAAATATTAAAAGCAGGCAAAGTGAGTAAATAATTTGTTCTGTTTAGTGTACTGATTTTTTGTTTTTACTTTTCCTAACATGGTGTGGGTTAAGGTATGTTTTTGTTTTTGAAGATCAAATTTTATTTTGGTGTGTTCACTGCCACGGATTTGATAGGGTAGATTCTAATCCTCGAACTTTGTGTTTCTGTTACCATAACATTTAATGATGACAGAGATCCATAATCCTGTTAGAACAGATCTGAAATGCAGTTTCACAAAGGAATTCAAGTAATACTGACAATTCAAAAATCAATGTTTACATCTTAGATTGATGTCCAAAGTCTCACGTTTTTAAGCTGAATTGTCCCTTCTGTTATTTTTGAATATGTATTAAGTTGGCAATATTTTTGTGCTTTAATACAATGTTTTAATGGGGCTAGAGAACACTCTAGCCCCATTAAAAAAGCCCCCATTTTTTTGGTCTTGAAAATTTGAAGCTATACTTCAAGGTTAACTATAAATGTATAATTCATTAACTACTTTTGAAAAATACAAATTTTTTAAATATCTGTAAAGCAGTTAGTATTACCTAGTACCCGCACTGAGGTACTAGTGATGAGAGAGAATACAGTGGGGGCAGGTGTGTGTGTGTGTGTGTGTGTAAAGTACCAGGAAGTTCAGTAGACCGTGGCCAGATCCAGTTCAATGACAGGACCCACTACACCTCACTTGCCTGTAATTATTACTCTTCAAATGACTACAACTGACCACAATTTTGTCCTAAAATGCATTTTTAATAATTTAATAATGGCAATCATACATAACATATTGAGCACGTATGATATGGAAAAGGTGTAGGTATCAATGTTTAAAACCACTTATTATATTATATATACAGTGTTGTCATATGTAAAAATATATTGTTTTCTATTTTTGTTTTACCTCCTTTAGTAATGAAGGTTATATTTTCAAAATGTTAAAAACACATCTACTGTGGTTGAAATTATTACTTCTATATAGCTTTTAAGACATATTACACTTTTTAAATGCAAATTCTAAGATGTGAAATGGAAATTTATATTTAAATATAAATGTTCTTATAGATATTTATTGTAAGGTAAAATACACGAATATCACATTGCCACAAAAATGTTATATAAAGTCCACAGAGCTTTGTTATAAACTTGACTAAAATAAATAATCTAAATATGAGTAATAATAAAATAAAAACTTATATTTACAGTGTTTCAAATAAAATAAAATATGCATTAAAGTGAAATACCATAAACAGTAAATATTGTATGAAATATGAAAATAAAATTGAAAGTTTAAAAAACACCAGGTTAATATCATAAAAAATATTCCTTCCAGCCTGACTCTTAACAATTTGAAAATTTAGAAAGTCCATCAAATTACACGAAAGCCTTACACGACAAAAATCTTTGTAGGCATATAACTCTGTTTGTAAAAACAAGAATTTGATTTAGTTACAATAAATAATATATTATGTTTGTAAACATAACATTTTTTGTATGGCCGTTATCTCAAAACCTCAAGAAATATAAAAAAACCACGTAAAACGCATACTGTTGAAAATTCCTGGGCATTCCAAAATTTAATTTTGTTCTGTCATATGGTGTATAACAAAATTGAAATATATAACCATTTCTATTCCAAATTTGTAACAGCTGCTATCTTGGAACCTCCTAACTAATTAATCATACAAGCAAAATAAAATAAGCTATATACTGGTGGCGAGAGAAAAGAAGGACCTGGCCCGTGCCGGCGCACAGCTGTGTACTAGTGTGTTGCCGCGCGGTAATTTCAGGCGCTTCGCCCCACAACCAACCCTGCGAATTGTTTATCCTAGCAATGGAGTTATTTGTTTTCAGTAATGTGGCATTCCTGCAGAGTGAACCACTGTAGAGCCTAATTATTAGAATTTATTACAAACATAAATTTTGCTCAATTTTAATTGATCAAAACAGTACCGTCATTTAAATTATCTTATAAAACATAACAATTAGGCCGCAAATCAATGAAAACAGTGAAACAATAATGGAATTACGAAACAAGGCGCGGCAACATACTAGTAGTAGCGCCTGCAATTGTCAGATAGGCCAGAATCCAGGTCTCTTCTTTTCTCTCGCCATCAGTAATTCATATTCACAGTTTAAAATCACATTAATAATACAAACATTAAGATACATTAAAATTCTTAGTTAGTCCATTGAATAATGTATTTAAAAAAATGATTAATACTACAAAATGAGGTAATTTCAATAAGTTAGTAGTGTGCAACCTTTATAAATCTATTTTTTTTTATTCACAATATGGGTTGAGTAAGAAAGTTTATTGATTTTTTTTATAGCTAATTACATTAGAATGACACAGACTTACTAAGGCTATGATACATTTGTAGATAAAATAGTATGATCTAGTGTATTGACTATTAATATAACTAAATAGAGTGAATTCAATTACATTAGAAATGACACACAAGATTTGAATAAAAAGTAATAGTTCAAATAAAAGTTTGCTGACTGAATTTAATTTATTTAAAATTTATGCAGCTTTTCATATCTTACTAAATATTAGAAACATTGTTAAACGTGATGTTATTAAAGTTGGCAGAGCGAAAATGTGGCCAAGATGTCAATTTTAGTAATCTATCACGAGGAGACAAATAAACAATCATCATAGACACCAAACTAGTAAACTACTACTGTTTCAATAAAGTAGTAGGTACACCTAAGTCTTTTGATACATGTATAACACAATGGAAGTTTTTATTAGGTTTTAATGATAAAATGTTATAATACTCTATAAAATAAATTAGAATCAATCAGTTAAAAACTTAATTTCTTAGGTAGCAGCTCATACAAATTTTAATTGCTATTCAGTAGAAATTATGCAATATTGCTAAACTTGGAAAAATGAAATGGAAGATTTTGTTAAATTTGCCACAACCATTCTCTCTTCTATTTACCTATGGAGTAAACGAAAGCGAGTTTGCTCAACCTGGTTTTGTCTTTTGTTTGGGTTTTTTCAATCACTACTTGTCCCAAGTGGCCAGCTGGCTGATAGACAAGCGAAAGTTTCTTTGTAAATTTTCAATGATCCCAGTCTGGTGATTGGATCCAAGATGAGTATTCATGATGGTATTGTAGTGTCCGCTGGGGAAAGCACTATTACCAGCAATAAGCCACTCAGGCAGGGGGCTGGCATACTGTGACAAATGACAGATGTCACACACCTCAATGTCACACCACTGGTACTTCCTTATTTAATACTGTTACTTCCTCTGTTCTGTTACGAAATATTGTCAATTTCAACTCACCTCAGAAAAAAATATGTCTTCTTTGAGCATTGGCTATTTTTGTTCTACCATACAATTCTGATAAGCATAATACAAATGGTAAAGAGTACTAAACATAGTTTTTTTTAATTTTCTCATTTTTACAATTAATATGGTAAAAAGTTATTTTTTAATTTTATAGTTATAAATAAAAACTGATTCACCTCTTCGATCCTATAAATGAGGTTATAACCAACTCCATTCCCCACAACTACAAATTTTGTACAAATGAGGTCCATTTGTTTTTCCTACAAGTTTTATTAGTTCGTTTTGTGAATTTTGCCCAAGGTAGTGAGTGTGAAGCTTATTCTCTTTAATTTCATCTACATGAAGTTTTAATACATAATTTTTACAAATAAAATGCTGTCAACAATCTATACAAGATAGAAAGTTGCCACTATGGTTCTTCGTCAAAATCTCTCTATGGTCTGTAAAAGTGAGGTTGTAAGTTGCAAATATTTAACAGTAGTCAAAACTATCTCTAAATATCTCTCCATCTATTTCCCTCAGCTGATGTCCATGGACATTAACCCACAGTAAGGGTTAACATAACGGTTGAACTGACTGAAGAAGGAGATGATACTTACCCTCTTCCCACCAGCAACCTAAGGGCTTCCAGATGTCCATGGAAGGCAGCCCAGAGTGTAGGAGTCATCCCATCCTCGTCCTTCAGGTTACAGTCTCTCCTTGTCGTCTCTCTCAGGATGTCCAGTAGACCGTCTTGGGCAGCCCTGTAAGGTAATAACAAACTCCTGAAACCATTTAGTGCACTATTATCGGCTCAGTTCTACTATTTTAGAAGTGAAAAACAGGTTATATAGACATAAAATAAATTTAAAAAGTACTTTATATATAATATGTACATGTATACATGTATGTATCAATTATAAAATTGATCGAACTTCCCACATGAAAATTAATATAAAGAAAAGATCAAATAAAATACACAGCATGTAAGACAATAAATCTACACATATAGCCTATTTGCATGGCTAATGAAACAAGTAACAGATGGGATAAAGGAATAATAGAAATTAAACAAACATATTATATTGTATATTTTGTTCTAATTTACTCATATCTTTTCATTATGATAGGATCTTCTTAAGTCTAGAGTTTATTTGATGAGATTTCTGTTTCGATTGCATTTCCTAATTCATTTTTTATCCAACCCAATGCTTTAAACTTAAATAGATATTTATGATATCAGGAATTTTACACCTGACTAAAGGAACAGATTATAGTTTTTAATGGTATTTCATTACATAAAAAAAAAAATAATTTATGACAATTAATTATCTGTATATTTGTTCACCTTTCTATTATTTGCACTACAGTAGAATGTCAATAATTCAGATTAATTGTAACTAGACCTCTTTCAGAATACTGAACTATCCAGACTTTCAAAATGATCCCATAATATCCTGGTAGATGTCAATAACTTGTACACATTGCCAAGATATAGCCCTAATGCACTATAAAGGTAAATGGGAAGTGAAGCATATAAACAAAACCGTTACTATGCCTACTTTTAATTGTTTTTATGGAAACATGTATTCTTTGGCACTGAGAATATTGCACATAATAATTGTTATTTTATGAAGACCATGAAAGAATTCATAATTTACTGTAGGATGCAATTAGCATAATACATCTGAGTGCAGTATTAAAAATACGTTACATAGGGTTTGAACTAAAAAAAAAACTATCTGAACTGCATTAATCTTTAGTTTTTTCAAGTGAATACTTCATTTGATTACATAATAGGTATGCGTTGGATTCGTGTGCTCTTACATTTTTACAAGCCATGACATCAGAGCATCTCCTCCTGTGAATGCTACAAAAGTTTAGACCTTGAATGTGACATTCATTCACACATACATGGGTGACAGTTGAGCGATCCTGTCCTTGCAAGCAGTCTCCCTGCCGAGCCATTGGTGGTGGTTCAGAAGTCACCTTTAAGCCGTTGGTCCCTAGGTTAAGTATGAGAGAGCTTCTTAGCCCTAACTTTGTTTAGTGAAATAAAACATTCTTTACCTTTACCTTATTTGGTTATAATGTTTCTGAATAAATTTTAAATGATGTAGTACATGTAAGTAAATAAATAACAATGAAGTTATCATGAACACTGCTCCCATCATTACCCAAAACACAATTTGCACACAACTCATATCTAAAGTGCTCGGCGAATTCCTAACACAAACTATATTTACTTAATGCAATCTTTTTTACTGGAATCAAATTAGGATTATGGACAGTAGGATTTTTTTACTGTAAATTACTAAAGCTCTACTGCATTTGAATTAATATTTATTGGACAATACTAAAAAAAAAAAAACCCAGACCTTGGGGTTTGGACACAGGGCAACCAGTATAGGACAAGATGTTACATTTTTCCGCATCATGACTATTATTTTTTATATGGTGGCACATATTAGACAAGTATACTAAATAGTAACAAAAGTGGTAAGTGGTGGTTGACTACTTTGTGCAGGAAAACTATTCAAACACTAGAGCCTTAGACTAACTCCATATTTTCTGCATTAATAAAAATTATTCAAAGAATAGATACACTTAAAATCTCTTAAATGTTGTTTATTTTACAAATCATTAATAACTTAAACATTTATTGATATGAATGTTCCAGAACAACAAAAACTCTTTATTAATTTCCTTTCACTCTTATAAACCAAATCTCAACTACGGTACCTATTCTGAGAGGCTATTAACTAAAGGGTTATTTTGACTTCTGAAAGTATATATAATTTGGCAAAATTTACGTTACAGAAGCAAAGAATTTTTAAAAATATTGTCCTGTTTTAGAATTCAAATATTTTTATTTACATGTTTGTCTTATTCCTAATATCATGATTGTGGGTAAATGTGTCATTGCTGATTTCAAGACTGAAAGATGAAAACTGAATAAAACGTATGAACGTACATTTTAAGATGGTTCTTTCAGTTAATTTCCATTATTATTTTTATTTTTATTTTATAGAGGTTCATGGTAGGTTCTAATTTCACCTCATAAATAAGGGCATTTTATTCCATTTTTACCTTATTTTATATCAAACACCCTCCCTTAAGCACAACAACAATGCTGCTGGGCTGAAACTGAGTACCAGAATCAGGGGAAAGCGTGAAACACGTCTATAACCAGGAAGAAATACACAGTTTATTATTTAAGAATACCCTGAGAGGCAGAGAGAGTGAGAACTGACTGGAGCTAATGTGGGAACTGAGACAACAATTACAGGACAAAGCTTCCACAGCCACTTCCAACATCCTTGGATTTACAATGATACCAGCTATAAACATCAAATCTTCCAGATGTCACCATTCATTTACAAGATCACAACTTTTTATAGTGGTTTTTGACTTGATAAAAATCTAAATCTATCTTAAAGGTTACTTGAGATGAAAAACAAACCACATATGCCATATGCCTTTAAGTATGTATAAGTAAACTTCCAAATTAGACAAACTGGTTTGGAGCTTCAAAATAAACCAAATTTTAATAAACATGTGACCTAATTTTCATTATTTAGCTTACGTTAAGTTTGAATTTTTTATTTCAAAATGAACACCCTGTGTGTGTGCGCGCGCGCGCGTGTGTATGATAGCTATAACCAGTGTTAAATTTTTAGTGGTTGATAATACAACATAAATGTGACTCAAGTACGGATGTTAAAAGGTCTTCATTACTCACACACACAGTCCCAGACAAAATTAAAAAAAAAATAAATAAAAACAAATATTTTGTAAAAATGTAAAATTATATGACATTTCAACACCTTTCTTTAACTTTATTACTACCATTGTATTCTATATTACATTTTAAGTATGGGTAACTTTTAATGGATCTGAATCACAAGAAATATTAATTAAACAGACTTAAACTGGGAAGTTCTCATATTAAAAAAAAAAAAAATTGAAAGAAAAAGCTAACTTCTTTTGTCAAACTTTCAAAATTATACTTTTACTCATGCCGATGTCACCTGCAAAATCCCTGCTACTCATATCCGGGTCTTGTCTAACTGTGTCCAATATTTGTTCTTCTGTGTTAAAATCCATCAATTCTGCCCCCAACTCACTCTACTCCTTGTACACAGATCCACGTTCTACCAAATGTTGATGCAGCCTTGTAAATACTTGTGTAATTGGAACTCGCCGATCTGGTTATCGAATAGTGTACTCCCTTTTGAACCGCACTAGCATTGCCATCACAGAAACTATACCAAAATTAATTTCTGCATATTCCTGATTTTTAAACGAAATATTGAAATCACTTTCAACTAGTAAATGACCCAAATCCACTACAAATAAAAATGATCCAAACCAAATATATCATTGATGTCAGACCTCATCTCATGATAAGATGGGGTGGTCAAATATGGTTAAGTAAGGCCTGCTATCCGTGAATGTCATTTTAAACATAGTAATTACTACCTAGATATGTTTTATTTTAATCAGGATCCAATTGAAAAATATTTCTGTGTCAGTGTAAGTCGTGACACTATAAAAAACGTTAAACAAGTTGTGCGTTACTAGTGAAAATTTGATCATATTGTGTTTTACACTATTGAAACTCACATAACTGTACTTAATTGATAAAAAATAAAACAATGTATCATATTTTTTGAAAGCTTAGGCTTTGAAGCAGTTTCTATGAAATTTGCTAGTCTCTAGCATTTTTTATAAAAAAACTGTGAATGTCAGCTTTTTCTTTGAATAAAAAAAAAATGAGAACTTTTCAGTTTAAGTCAATTTAATTCATATGGCTTGAATGCAGACTCATTAAAATTTAACCATACTTACTCAATATTGAATATAGAATACAATGGTAGTAATAAAGTTCGAGAAATGTGTAGTAATTTTACAATTTTGGTCAAATGTTCATTAAAAAAACTAAAATAATATTTCTCTGGGTGTGTGTGAGTCACATTTATGTTGTATTATCACCCACAAACAATTTCCTAGATGGATATTTTGGTGTTACATTTCCATGAAAATGTTGTAAATAAATCCATTTCTTTCATACCCTTATTCATCTATATGCGCTGATATCCAATTCCAAACTTTCAGTGGTTCTCTCTCCATTCATTCTTCTAAGATATCCATAAGAATACAACTGTTTTTCAGGTAAGAAGGCTATTATATTAATACTTATTTTTATTCTCTTTCTTATATAGTCAATCAATGTTAAACTTGCATATAATTTAGGTTGCAAGGAGTTTTATGACATATCTTTCTTTATAATCCAACATCAATTCCTAATAAGTTAGGTAAACTTTTTTGATCTCTTTATTTAGTTTTTACTTTATAAAATTGAAAGTAATGCTTTGATTATATTTTTTCCATTATATGTTAAATAGTACATCTTAAAGTAACAGTAAGTGAAGACAGAAAGAATAATAAAGACATGTCTTTCAGTTTACAAACATTTTTTGGTGAAAAAATATATTAAAATATGCGTGATCATTTTGTATTCATTTCTTAATACTACTCAAAAAACTTTCTATTTTTTTAAGATTACACTTTTTCCAAAGTAACTATTATGTTTGATATTTTTGGATACCAGTCAGTGGTGTCTCTTTTCACATGAAAACCTATGACATTGACCGCCACTTATGGTCGCCATGAAATGAAAATGTCTAAAATACTTAGCTGTTTAAGTGTTAATTACTTTTGATTTATCATAATTGACAGACAGCTGAGCATCCAGGGTGTTACTAATTAATGGAAGAAGACTACATGTGCACGGCACCAGCACCAGGAGAAAAGAAACCGTATTGTTCATGGCTTGGGAAGTAATTAGCAACAATTAAAACCATAACAGTGTTCCCTGTGGTATACCATAGAGACATACCATAACTAGGCAATTAAAAACTCTCACTGACTAAAACAAAATAATTCACCTAATAGCTCTGTAGCAGTAAGGTGTTCCCTAACATATATTCTACAATTGGTTATATTGGCTTTACACCCATTTCATCAAAGTAAAAAAAAGTAAAGTAAAGAATGTCTTATTTTACCAGGCGAAGTTAGGGCTAAGAAGTCCCTTCTAACACTTAATCTGGAAGAGTAAAAGTATAAGAGGACTTTTATTGTTTACCTCAGATGCATTCCTCAGATAAATGAAGATCATTGGAAGACACACCTTATCTATATCTCTTTTGAATCATTGAAATGTTGGGACCTTGAAGTTGGAAAGCTATACAGTTTCTCAGTAATAGAGACCAACAATTTGTTAATGAAATAAGGAGAAAATAGGTTCATGATGAAAAATACGTAGACATTTTTAAGGGATCTTTGCTAAGAAATAGGGATTAAAAATGGCCTATTATGTATACAACAAAAACTGTTAGTCCAGTTGTTGATTATTACTAAACAGATCTACAGTCCATGGTGTCTCGCAGAAATGTCCTTTACACTATTTAGTTCATAATTTTAAAGAATACCACCAGACAAGTAATTGCAAAAGAGTTTTTAAACTCTGTATTCAAAATGAAAAAAATTAACTATTACAATACAGTGCAATTTTAATAAGTGTTATGAGTAATGATAAAATTAAAAACCAATTAAAATTATAGACAAATTCTTTATTGACATGTTCAGTTGAGAATAGTATATTGCGTCATATAGTACATATCATGTTTCTAAGTAAATTAAATTATTTAAGAATTCATTTTCTGAATAAAATGGTCTTTCTTGTAGCCAATTGGTCAGTGCATTTTTAAGACGTTTATAAATTATAAGTCTTCACTACAAAGTTGTTATAGATATTAAATCAAAATGTGTAAATGAAACCATATCTTGCACTTCGCATGTTTTGAAAATTAATTACTGACTTGGTTCTAGTGATTCTAAATTTAGCAGTTAGTGTGCTAAACGTGCATAGTGTAAATCAGTAATATTCTCCTACAGAAAGAAGAATTAAGACCCATGCTACCTGACACTAATCCACACAATTCAAATAAATGTTTATAATTAACTCACAAAGATTAGAGTATTTTCCTACTTTTACAGCCAAGGCACTAGTTGGATACCACACAACTAGTGTTTCTTAGGCCACAAGAGGCAACGTAAGAAATTTAAAATGAACAAAGTAATTAGCTATTTTCATTCTAAGACAGTAATGATACATTTGAAATTGGACCCAGGTGGAGAAGGTAGATTTCTGAAATAAAACTAGTGTGAAGCTGAGCTGGGGAGGGAGTAAAACAACGCAGGATATAAGATACAGTAGTACAGTACCACACACATAGAATTTTACCGTAGTCTTTAGTTTTTATATAATTAATTGCTCTGTGTTGCACTATGTGAAATGAATAAAATTTTAAAATCAGAATAAATATAATCAAGAACATGAATGAAAAACTAAGAAAATAGTAAAATAAAAGTGGGTTGAATAATAAGAAAATTCACTACCAGCCCAAATAGAGTGATTAGTTTTTGGATGTATTGAAAAGATCTATAGCAGTCGATCAGAACCTAAATGACTGTATACTTCTATAAGTAAATATAACCAGCTAACAAGACTCATAACATGACTGCCAACTTTTCAAGTTACAGGTGACATAAGAATGGGGTATGAATTTGATAAAGTGGACTTTGAGAAACTTCATCTACATAGAAGCTGCACCCAGAAAAGATTGAAGCATTCTCACTGTCTTTACCACCCTGCAATCAACAACAGCTAAACATACTGGTGCTAAATGGTAGTGGCAGAAAGATGTCCAAAGGACTATATTGTGATTGAAACAACAGTGCTATACCTATTCTTTGCTCTAATCAGAATTCAACGGATAATTGTAATGGAACTATTCATGATGAAACAGATTTTGAATTCTTAGGTTTTGATTTAAATAGCTAAAGTAGTATGCAGTCTATTAGAAAAATATGGATATGGCCCCAGTAAAAATAAAAGATAAAATGCAACATTATATGAAATTTATTTTTAATTAAATTGGTAAACATTAACTTTGAAGGGATTTAATTTATGAATATGAATATAGCAACTGGTTTTATAAAAGTATTTAAGTCAGTCTATGTGATTCAATTAATATAATATAATTATACCATTTTAAATTTATATACATATTGGGGACTTAAATTGTCTTACTATACAATAATTTACTATTTATATTTGATTTGATTTGTAGCCTATGGATATTTTTTTTCTTTCCTTTAATCATACTTTATGAATACAATTTAAATTCAAGGGAAAGATTTTTTCATAATTATATAGTTGTTATAGTTTTGATATTATAATAGTTTGCATGGAAACAAAATATTTAATGTTTGCTTTCCTTCATATTTTATAAGTGTAATAAGTGTATTATGTGTTTTTCTTCCCTCATGATAATACAGACTGATATATGAACATCTGCAGACATAATGTATAGTGTCATATTTGGAATAATTTTCAATTCACACATAAATATACTGACATGGATTATGTGTGAATGTAATTAGTAGATTAATTCTTAAAAAATAAAGTATATTTTAATTTAATTTTTTATTTTGACCCCATTCCCCAAAAATATTTCCCTTGCTTAAAAAAGTTTCAATTCAATTAAAGATAACTGAGTAGGATATCAAACTATACATTGAAGGTGGCTTCTTTGTTAAAACCAAAAATACTTTTTGTAACAAATAATTAAAACTAGATGTACCTCAACATTTAAAAATGAAATATTAAACATAATATTTTAATAGCACTTCTTAACAGTCTATTAGAGTATAAAATTAGCATATAATTTTGAAGTAGTGAAATCAAGTGGATATTTCTCCTGCATCTCAATGTACTAACTTATTTGGTTTGTTTTAACACTAAAACTTTTGAGAAATTGAGACAAATAATAAAGTATCCTACAATTATTTAGGAACAAATGTTTTGAAATGTACTTTATTTAGATACCAAATTAAAAGAAATGTTATTCTAAACATAAACTTGCACTTGGATTTCGAAGTTGGATATTTTGCAATTTACTTGTATAATACTTTATACAAGTAAATTGCTAAATTTAAGGCAATTCATAACTGAACCCAATGTGGTTTTGAACTTTCAAAGTAAAGTGTGTGGGCATAGCACAAAATAAAATACGAGTATTTCAAAATGAGAAATCTAAATTTTAGTATATCCATATTACATGTTATTTATCCCACACCAAAAAAAGGGAAAATTTTCATATTTCTATAAGATGAATATGGAAGTACCTGGGACTCAAGAAGCTAAAAATATGCCAACATTAAAATTAAATTGAATTATTACATCACGCTTAAATTTATATCGTCATCAGGAGTTTGAAACACTAAAATGAGCACAGGCATTTCCACGTTTTAATTTAAATAAAAGTGCTTAACCTATCCTATATAACTTTTTACTTTACATTCTCAATTTTCAATAACGTTTGTTATGGATGCACCTTGTATATAACATTCTATTAAACATGTCTTAAATTGGGTTGGCACTTTCAGGCTTTTCACCAAAGAGGTGTCTTAAAACTGCCAACCCAATTAAAGACATTTAGTAAAATGTTAAATATACAAGTTTACATAATTGTTAAAATAAAATTTGCTTTGTTAATTTCGAATAATATAATAATACTTATTAGAAACATAGTCTATTAAACTTTCTTCATTACACTTAAAAATAATAATAAAGTTTTATTTCTACATTTTTGTTTGGAGTTAGGCCAGATTTTTTAGATTGGTATGGTTCAGTTTTCCTAATTTTGGTTATAATAATTTGTTTGATCACTGAAAATATTAAATTCAAAGGGTAGGGTACGATAAGCGGACCCGGTTTTTTATATTGAAATTAGCAAACAATATTACTTAATCATAACCATCGATATAATCAATCGATACTGATTAATTGTTTTGAACAAATAACTTAAACAATCTGTATCACCCACTGTAAACACTTTCAAATAATACACGTAGTGTAATATTTCAATTTTACATATAAGTAACATTTGATTATTAAAAATGTCAGTCAATTTTAGAAAACTACACGACATTGCTTTGAAAGATGATAAGACATGTTTTACGTGGCTATAACATGTTGGACTCGTACCTAAAAATCCATTATGTAAAATTTGTGGGAAAGAAACAACTGTAACTGTGAGAGGAGCAAATATGGTCGTCTTCAGTTTTCCTAATTTTGCTTTTGTTTCATCACTGTAAATATTAAGTTAAATCCATATTTTAATTTAAAACATATGATTGTTATTGAGGACTATAGATACTTTTAAATATCAATTGATAGTCTAGGATTTGAGTAGTCTAATATTAGGCTAGGTATCAATTATTACATTCTTCAATATAAAAAACCGGGTCCGCTTATCTTACCCTACCCCATTTGTCAATATCGATATAATAAACCGGGGCCACTTATCGTACCCTACCCCTATGTTAGCTTCATTAGATATTTTATATATATATATATATATATATATATATATATATATATATATATATATATATATTACAGTATTATTAATTTATTTCATCTTTCTGACACCTGTATTAATCTCATAATTCAATGATAATATTCAATATAATTTAAAATGTCCACTTTCTAAGATATTTCAGTAGATGTACTAGTAAAAAAACAAATTAATTAATATGGCCTAGTAGCCTATAGTAAAGAATTACAAAGTTTGGAAAACCAGATGCGGCAGTTTATGCATAGTTTGCATTCATTTACATACTTTGTGTTAAGTTGATACGGAATGACAATATTTAGAAATAGTCACATTTCTCTAGCATGCTATCTACGTTATAGAATTATTCCTTAGCTAGGCCATTAGAAATAAATTACTTTGTAGCTATAAGAATCTATGAATTAGATAAAATACCACGTACTAAATAGGCTAAATAAGTAGGTGGAAATAGCCTCACTATTACTTACTTGTGAAATCTTGTGGTGGTCATTCTCAACCTCAGAAATGGTATACAAAAGTGATTGCAGACCTAAGTTTGAAATTCCAACTGCTATCATGCCTATTCCAAAATCCTTGATTCATATAAAAATTTAGTTTTAGTAATTTTTAAATAACCGAACACAACGGTATCATGACTGAATTAACTGATAAGAACAACCTAAAAATTATAAATAGGCCTATGGGTAGTTTTTTTAAGCACTTTAATGTCAAAAACACATTTTATTAATGCTACTATATTTCATACGAATCACAACAGTTTAAACCAAACAAGCCACAAATGGTGCAAATTTATCAAATTGTCTAAACACTATCAAAACATGGAGAAACTGGCTATTTGTTGGGCTAGGCCTATTTCCAAAGAAAATAACCAATCAAACACAGAATTGCACATCCACTGTCGTTGAGATCGCGAAGGCAAATCTTCGTTCACTAAGCAATTCAAACGGCGAATACAAATAACCATTGACTCATTGCTAGCAAGACAAATGCTGTATGATACAACACAACACTCACTAACGGACGGACTAAGACTGACTGAGGTCTGAGACTGAGAGTCAAGAATGTTTTGGTTGGTAGCGATAGTGTCAATTTTGGTTAGTCTAGCTGAGGTGTGACAGTGACAGTATTGGTGGAGAAACGAAAGGAAAAAAAATCTAATGCAGACGAAAATTTCTCTACGTAGACTTCTCTGCTACCTATTGGTAAAACTTGAAACTAGGCTCAAACTTTTCACTTGTCGAGCCTAATTAATTAACATGAGACCACATTTGATACTTCAATAGTATCAATCAAAATTGTTAAGTAAAGTTGCAAAAGCGCCTTGGTATCTAATATACTATACAGCCACATGTGAAACTGACGGACTGACTGATATATGTATACAAATTCTAACCTACTTCTAGAAGTGCTAGAAACTTTAAATTTGGCACACAGGTACCTGCCAAACATCAAATTAATTTCGTGCCTTTGAGGGTACGATTTTACCCTCAAAGATGGTATATTGTTTTATACTTGTGTTTTGTAAAGTTTTTACCTTTTGCCGTATAACCAACAGGAAAAGTCTGAAAACCGAGGATTTTACTTTTAAACCTCTCAAAAAATTAGAGAAATTTCGCGCATTTTTCACCCTTGCAGGCTTTTTTGTAAGCCCGATAGCGGGCGAACCGTTGGAGTTAGCTCAGATCTGACGAAAAATCGTTAGTCAGGAATGAAGTGAACTACAAAAATGGTCCAGTGATCTCATGTGGTTAAGCGAAAAAACGCGGGAATATTTGACATTCCAGAGATTTTTTTCGGTACAAATAATGTTCCGAGCCCGATAGCGGCCGAACGGTTGGTTGTAGCTCAAATCTGATTGACCCAGCAAATTAGCAAACTGTGTGACCTACAAAAAATGTCATAACTTTTTACCATATCTCTATCGGTTTTGCCAAAAAAGCGATTATGTGCAAAATTTTTGGAATTTTCACGTGAAAACTTAGATTTCGGGCCAAACTAGCGGCCAAACCATTGGTCGGAGGTCAAACCAAAAGGAGTAAATATGGTTGTCTTCAGTTTTCCTAATTTTGGTTATAATAATTTGTATGATCACTGTAAATATTAAATTCATATTTGAATTTAAAATATATGATTGTTATTGAGGACTATATGTACTTTTATATCGATTGATAGTCTAATAGGATTTGAGATGCGAATATTAGGTATCGATGACTATATTCTTCGATATAAAAACAGGGTCTGCTTATCGTACCCTTCCCTTACCTAGCGGTAAATCTACTTGATAATTCTAAAAATGTGTACAGACTCCACCGATCCGCTATCCTGGAACTATCTATTGTTCTTGAATTGATTATGCTAGTGTTAACAATGGTTAACATCTAACTCAATTTCAATTGTTAATGTTGTTTCTGTATAGGGTATTTACTTTTTGTATTTCTCAAATTGAACAGATTCTAAATAAATAAACTGTTGTTAAAAAAACAGAAATGAGATCTCATTTCCTTTCTTCTTCCTAAGTTATGGCAAAGATTATGGCTATGAAATTATGGCTATGTACACACATATAAGTTATGGCGCTAGTTTATTAATGTACCAAAAGGGGCGGTAACTAAGATACATCTTTTATGATTGACTGATGGCGTTTCACTATTGCAATAAAAGTATCTGAATCATTATAGAATATAATAAGCAACAATTGTCAAAAATAATAACGACATCAGTTTACGAAATACGGATAAAGAGATGGTTTAACTTACATTACAGCGAGGAAGGAGAAGGTTTACGAGCACCAACTGACATACCAAGCGGCTACGGACTGAATCTGGTTCTGGCGCAGTGTTCTTATTGTAAACAACTTATTGAAGCGGAAGTTAGACAACAAATTTAATCCTTAAATACGAAAACTTCTGCTGGTTCAAATGTAAATTCTTTAAAGCTTTTGAAAGAAATATGTGATCTTGACTCTATTCCTCTGGTGTATCTTAACAATATATTTTTCCTCTTGGTCAATTCACTTCGTCTTTGATACATTATATCCTGCAAACTCTATATAGAAAAGCAAGCAGGGTTGGATGTGAGACTTTCATACGGATTTCGTTAATATGAACCTAATTATAGGCAATGGAATGAATGTTTTATTAATGAGCTAGCATACCTTCAAAAGAACAAACTCATTTTACAATCTTAATTTGGAGTTAATAAAGGAAAAATCTACGTGTGAGGTCATCAATCTGCTCGTGTTCCATGGTTATTCCTTCTCGTCAGTGTTCTGTACGGTTGTATTTTTGTTATTCAACGAAGATATGATTGACAACATACTTCTTCTGTATAAACTAAATCATATTGTTTTGAGGGGTGTTACGTATTTATAGATTGCTTATTATCATCACAACTACGAGGGTTTGCGTATTTTCTAACAATACCACTTTATTTGTGTCGGGTAAAACCAAGATGCCTTAGAAGTAACAGTATATGAGAAAATAAATTTTCCACTTCAGTGGTTTCATGAGAACCTCCTGTCCCTCAGTAGAGGAAAGACACAACCTATTGTGTTTTGCATCCCCGAATCAGTGACATGTAATTAATTCTATGTCTTTTACTATAGGAAATAAAAACGTTACGTCGGTTGCCGAAATTAAATCAATAAATTAAAAAAATCCTTGAAAAGAATCTCAAGTCAGTTTGAATCTCACATCGAACAAGTTTGTCAAAATGTCAGCCTAGGAATTTTTGCTTTGAGGGGCTGCCTTTTCTGGTTGGCAAGAAAAATCTTATTGTGGCCTACTATAGGATTCATACCTCTCATACAGAGTTGCTATTAGGGACTGTGAAAGTACAAAAATCAAATTGATAAAGAGGACTTTGAGAACTAAATTCAATAAAAAGCAGTCGATTTTTGTGCAAAACACTATTTAAATAAAACAATATATTTACATTTCTATCAATTTACATACTTTCGACAGTTTAGTTTGTATAGAACAACATTAATATCTAAGAAACAGCCTTATGCGGCAAGGCAGTAGTTAGTTAGACCAATGTTATCGGACTTTTTTGGGGGCTTAGCTCTAAAGGAGCTCTGGCCGTGCTCCGTCCTACCGCGCCGGTTACAATTCAATTCGACGGTTTAGCTTCAACGTTACTCTTAAGAATTTTCAGGACAAATCTGTCAAAGGCAGTGAGCCGGCTGGTCCGCATAGTAGGCATAAATTATAATATCTACTTACACGTCTATTTGGATGTTTTTTTTAAATCATCATAGGACTCCATAATATTACATAATGAGTGTTTTCACTAAAAATACCACGAACTTTATTACTCATCCTCACTGGCCTTAAATATTTAAAGTATTATTGAAATCACAGGAGCTATTCTATAAAATGTCGTGAATTCTTGCATAGAAACGCGATTTATTTTATTGGTATGTGTAAAACTATTTTAACACTTAGAGTGCTAATCCCGTAATTTTACGGAACGGCGAAACTTCCGAAGAATGCTAATCCCGTAGTTTTACGTGGTTGTCATTTCAATTGGTATTATATTACATTGTCCGTATTTAAACGGGTTTTGCCTACTCTACAATGTTATTTGGGTTTTTTAGTAACACAATTCACCGCTAGAAAGCGTAAGATGTATTGTATGAGCTTAATGACAAAGCAACTTCGGTCGCGTTGTTTACGTGCCGCTGACGTGACGTTCGTTGCAGCCGGCAGTCGATGTCGCAATCATGGCTTCTCGCGGCTTGGATGACGTTGCGATCAGTGATGTATTAGATGAAGATAGTTTTATTGGTGAATCAAACTATAATTCGTATTATAATAAATTAACTTTATTCAACTAATATTCTATTC
This sequence comes from Homalodisca vitripennis, assembly GCF_021130785.1. Taxonomy (NCBI): domain Eukaryota; kingdom Metazoa; phylum Arthropoda; class Insecta; order Hemiptera; family Cicadellidae; genus Homalodisca; species Homalodisca vitripennis. The sequence continues at coordinate 107,773,422 of NC_060208.1, forward strand.
TTATGAATAAAATGAAAATATATTCATATTTTACATAGTATATTATTATGTTACAGATGCTGAAAACAGTGCTGACAGCGAAAGTGATGCCGACGCATCAATATGACCACATAGTTTTTTGTCAAAAAACTACAAAACATAAAAACATGATTTGTATTATTCAAAGGACAGTTTATATTTGTAAATGGGTCATTGTAAATAATTGTATATATGTTTAGTTTAGTAAGTTAGATAAAAAAACTGTCTCAAAAAATAATTTTTTTTCCAAAAATATATGTTTTTAAAAAACATTATTTATGTGTAGTTTTTTAAAAAACCACTAACAATCTCACGTTGGAAGAAAGACGAAAGTAAGCTGAATTAAGGCATGTAAGTATTTTTCTCATACCTTAAATACTTTTTTTTAAATAAATTTTTGAAAACAACCGAAAACGCCCAGCATTCTACAGAGGTACATGTCATTTAGGGCCAGCACTCAAAGTGTTTTTAATCTCTGTATTCAGGATTTTCAACTACTGGAATTTAATATTTTCCAGAGGCCACATAATTAGCCTAATTTCTCACAGAAGTGTTTGGTATGTCATTTACGAAGGACATGCCTCTGATCTATCTTATATATATAAAAATGAAACTGTTCGTGTGTAACAGCATCACTCACAAACGGCTGGACGGATTCGCCTAATTTTTTTTTAAATTTGTTCGTCTTGATCTGTAGAAGGTTATAGGATACTTTTTATCCCTTTCCCGATTCAGGATTCCGCCCCACTGGTTACAGAAATACCCGTAAGAAATGCATTGCAGCAAACATATGTTATTAAGTGAAAGAGTCTTTTCAAATTTTTAATCAGCTGTTCTTTGTAAACATATATAATGCGACAAAAAATATATTTATATATAAATTTCTTTACACTTATAGTTTTAAAGCATAGAGTAAGCTTAAGAGAAACGACAAATTTTGTTTAAACTGTTTCTGCAATCATAATATATAAAAAATGAATGTTTGTGTGTTTGTCCTTTATAGACTCAGAAACTATTGGACCGATCACTATGAAAATTTGTATTTTTCTATGTAGAAGGTTTATACGCAATGCCCATTGATGTAACTAACCACCAGGCTGTACTGCAAGATATAAAAGTTATCAAAGCGCCTGCACATTATAAACTGCAATTACAACACAGTAGTTACGTATATTAAAATATCCAAACACTATTTGAAGGCAAAGAAATATACGGGCAAAGCTTAAGAGACGCGTGCGAAGCCGCGGGAAACAGCTAGTGTTGTTATATATGGAGAGGGGCACGCTCTGTAGGGGAATAAAAAAATTGAAAGACTGTTAATCGTCAACACGTAGTGGTGTAGGTTACGGGAGTCACAGGCTGACTGACTTTGTTGGGCAAAAATATATAAGTGGCGTCATGGGAAACTACCAATCGATTTAATACATACTGGACGACACAAAGTAATGTACACTAGAGCGCGGATTATACTAATATATAATATTAAGATAAGTACATTACAGATGTCCCAGTAATGTTGTTACAGAAAACTCCATATGAAGCCGCAGGTAATGACTAGAAATTTTATAAACTCTTGTATTATGTGTTATCTCAGTAAGTGTTTACAAGATAACTAAATAAGAATGTGAAGTAAGTAGGATAAACATCAGCTATTGCTTGAAAGACAATGCTGCTAATTGATAGACAGAATTTCAACTTATAATTAGAGTAGAATCTGTTAATATAATGAAATATACTTACATCAAAGAGGGCACAATGAACTATGAAACAGTTTTCTTGAGGGCGACAAAATTTAAAGTAGGACAAATTTTACTTAGTGGGACAAAACGGATTTTTTAAATGCTGAATGGGAGTGAAACAACTTATTTATTGCTATATTTACTGATTTTTACTCTAATCGTTACAAGGGCTGAAACTGCTTTAATTAGCTAATTGATCTCACTGTTTAATGGCGCACATGTTTAACCAGTACAAAAAGATGGTATTATCTCAACTTTTTAAAAATGGGCGTAACGAACTTTGCATCTTGGCTAATCAATTGGTCTTTGTAATCGGGTTATGTGGCCATTGTTATCCAAGTAATTTGCAGCCAGGTAGTTAGGTTGGGCGTTATGTTTAAAGTAGTACTTGATACATGATTTAAAAAAATTCTGTGCACATAAAAGGATCCTTGGCATTAATATGCAATACCCGATTAGACACGTACCAATGTGTTCAAAGGATATTGTTCAGGATGTTGGGTTTGAATTTCTCAATAATTTCAAGATTAGAGTTTACTGCTGATCCACACAGTCGTAATCCGTAAGTCCTTATTGGATTCAAGACCACTTGTGAAGTAAAAGTTTATTTTCGCTGAGAGTTGGGAACTGGAATTAAGAAGTTAGAGTAAGAAGACAGTTTCAGGTTAACCGAATACGTTTATTCCATACGCTCGAACACCATATTAACCGTTTGTTAATAGGCATCCCCAGATATTTAACTTCGGTTACTGGTAAGGACATTATTGAAAACAACCGGAAGGTACTCTTCTTTTCCCAAAGTAAAAGTAAGATGAATAGTTATTTCCATTTACCTTGATCAGCTACTTTTGAGTCATGTTAAAATATTAACATATATAATTGAAGTGTTTCCAATGTTTCAGCAGGATTGCGATGAAAAATCTTATATACATCAATTATATCTGAATGATATCTTAGCATGGATTTACAATTATGTACTAAACACTATTCTATACTAAGCACAGCCTGATTCTGTTTGAATATCGAATTTGTCTGGGTTTTGTTCATCAGTTCTTCGGACATGAGAAGTATCCGCTTTAACGGCGTCGGCGTAGGTACATTTGTAACAATAATAATTACAATTGAATTTTCAGGTACGATATCATGAGTATTTGACAAAATTAGAGAAAATTATTTAACTTGTGTTATTATAATTTTCATTTGGCGACGTTATGATAATCATCACTGACGTTGAGCATCATCTTCTGTGATATCAGTTGTGAGATCAAAGTCAAGGACATAGCAAGTAATGAGCAGGTGAGCGGTGCTTGACAAAGTAGAAACTCTATGTAGTTCATTTCTTTACATTACTATTAGTCTACTTAACTTTTTAAATTAATACTTATTTAAAAAAAACACTTTTAAACTTATTAACTATTGCTTTTAGCTATCGCTTGATTCAACGGTATTATGCCAGTGATTTAACTATGAGTTTACTGCACGATTGATTACCATTGTTTATATGTAATGTATATATATTTTAATGTAATTCTTGATCTGTTTTAACTTGCAAATTGTAATTACATCATATTGTGACGAGATCCATTGCATGTAAATGTTTAAAAATCAATAAAGATATCTATCTATCTATCATACCGACTGGACGTTGAGTACGGAGTTTCTATGTGCAGACTTTAATTCCTGTTTTTACTTTACATAATATGATTTTATTCGTATATCGCATGACTATCCTATATAGCTCCATGCGATTTCCCCTTTATCTAAGTAAATATTGATATGTATGTTTATTTATATGATTTCAGTAAACCACAAAAGGTACTACAAAACCACCACAAAAGTACTTTTTGTGTGATTACAAAAGTACTTGCTCCGCTGGAATAACTTATATGGTTAGATACGGCAAACGTAATTGTACAAATTGGGCTTAAAATTAAAATGTTATATTACGTACCAATAAATTGTAGTGGCCTATCTTATGAAGTACCCACATGACAGAACCACATTCAAATTCAGACTCCGTTATTGTCCGTAAGAATACAGTGAAATAAACAGTGTCATAATTATTAACCTAAGAATATAATTAAATAAATAATCAGAATAAAATATATAAATTAAACCCACAATTCAAATACCCATGAAACACAAACAATACGATACATTACATTTCAAAGTTTGTTCATCATAATTATGAAATATTTAAAAACTCAACATTATGTAACGGATTTTCTAAATGCAATTTGTGCATAAACATTTTAAATCTATATTTATGAGGTATATTAAAGCATTGAACGTATTAGTGTTACATACAGCACTTTTAATGTCACAGAAGGAAAAGTATTCTTCTTAAAGGTACGAACAAATGTACCTTAGGATTGAGTTGGCTCTAGCACAGATGCTTACAATATGAACATCAGGTTCCAGGCCAGGTAACATAATATGCAGTACTAAAATATCCTTTATTGGTAGTCTTTCCTCTAATGTGTCTTTGGTGCGAAAAATAATAAAAAGGGATAATTAAAGTGCACCATTGACTGATTTTCACCAAATCACCCTGAAGGTTAAGCTGTAGATAATGTGATGAGAACTTTATTTATTCAAACAACTTCACTTTGTCAGCAAAGAAAAGATAAGATATTTGCAACAAGTGACTTGCTAATGTCGTTAATATATAAAAAAAAATTTAAAATGGTCCAAAAAGTATCCCTTTAGGCACCCTAGATTTCACATCCATTCTTGCTCGTTAGATTTAAGAAGCAAACTCAAACCATAATGCATGGCCTGACAGATATCGCTCGTGCCATTGGAATACAGTAAGAGAAGTGTAGCTTTATACACGACATATGTTGGCGGAGCATGGCGCGGGTGAGAACTGCGTGCGATTTTCCAAATATAGACTATTGCTACCACTCTCCTTCTCGACCATGCACAGACCGATATTTTAATCGTTACTTTACAACTTTTGGCCTGCTCTCTACCCGCGCACTCCTACAAGCCTGCATAGCAAGACTTCTGAGTTTCAGCAAAGGAGAATGACTAACCTTAGTACCATAGTAACTGGCTTGGTACAGACAGTTTCTCGTAATGGTGTAGTCTCTCTACATGGTTAAACTGCGAAAGGGCAGAGAATACGTGGTTTATGAATATCTACTTACTTGAATACTGCATCTTGGCCCGGCTAGCTGGACATATTACCTAATTGGACTTAAAATAATTAAATACTATTTAAAATACAGCTCTACACAAGGTGGTGATACTGAACGAGAGTTGAGCCCAAGTCTCCGCCTAAACAGCAAAAAACCCGCCAAGAGAGTCAAATGATTTGGAGAATAACTGTAATTTAATTTTGGTTTCAAATTAATTTTTTTCCAAACATTGAACGGCCTGAGGGAGTTTGTTAAACATCCTGAGGGCCAGCACTGGGAAAGTCTTTTCTCTTTCTAAGCCGGTAATAGGGTTAGTCCCTATTATTTAATCACGGAGACTGTAAGAGTGTGTCAGCTCTAGATTGAAAAGAGTCTAAGTTATCTTTTATATAAACCAGACTCTGAAGAATGTATTGGCTGAAAACAGTCTGGATTCCAAGTTTGTGAAAATTTGGAGCTTAGTGATCCTGATACCCAGCGGATGAAATTAATTTTACGGAGTACTTTCTTCTGAAGGAGAAGCAAAGTCCCACAGCCCTCCGTGTGACCCTAGAGCAACATTCCTTATAGGTAACTATGAAACAAGGCATGGTAGCTCGTAAATAAATGTGCCTCAGATAGCTCGTTTCTGTCTTCTGAAGATGAAGATTTTTCTCGCCTGCTTGTTGCTAACTTTGTTAATATAGACACTCCATGTCAGCTTTAGGTAAAGAGTAAAACCTAGTATCTTTACGTTAACTTCGGTATCTACATATTGTTTCAGGCTGCATATCATACGTTGGGGTTTTCTTTATTAAGGCAAAGCTTGTTTGTAGAGAACCAGTCTACTGTCTCGTCAAAGACAATATTCGCAAGGCTGATGTTTTAAAAATGTAGAGTCGTCTGCAAACAGCAGAACATCTCTTCTTAGACCTAGATAATTTATTACGATGAGAAAAAGTATGGTCCTAATATTGAGCCTTGTGGAATTCCATGCGTCACAGGTAATAGATGAAGATGTAGCTCCTCCTACTGTGAGGACCTGCAGTCTATTCTGGAGGTAGGACTTTAGCATAAGTTGTACCCTGCCACTGAATTCATATCTGCCTGGTTTGCTCAAGAGGAGCTCATGCGAGACGGAGTCAAAGCCTTTGTTAGATCAGCTAGTATTAAGGCTACAGAGTTACCAGCTTCAAAAGAAGGTAGGACACAAGCGTTTGATAGTAGTGGCAGTTTATCTGCCCTTCCTGAAACCATATTGTGCATCTGTAAAGTGCCCATTGCGGGTCAAATAAACAATAATCTGTTTTTTTCCATAATCGACTCAAAAACTTAGGACACGGCTGGTAATATTGATTGGCCTACAATTCTCCATATTTTCCGGGTTACCTCTCTTGTAGATGGACACTGTCTGAGCTAACTTTAGAACATCCGGAAAATGCCTCTTGTAAAAAAATATTTACTATCATGGCCAGAGGATTCACAATGACCTCAGCAACACGTTTTAGTGCTACTATAGATTTTTGTTTTAAATCACACATTGAATAATTATATAGGCCTAGAGTTTCTAACACAAGAGGTATCTCTAGACATAAGATCAAGTACCAATTTGTCGTGTTTCAGTAAATATGGGAACATTCCATTTTATGGAAAAATCTAAGGCATTGTTTCTTTTCGACTTCAAAAGACGTACGGATTTCAAGAAATTTAGGCTGGTATGATTCATACAGAAATTAAATTGGAAAATAAATTTATAAAATAATCTGCATAGGTTGTTAAAATTAAATTATTCAAAATTATCATGCTGTTTGAATAATTAAAAGTTCTTGTTATATTATTCCTCTTTTTCTACTTTTAACAGTTTTGTATATAGTACCTGTTATACGTCTATTAATTCTTGTCATATTTGATACAAGTGTGGCTGTGGCTTACGATAGTGACGAAATGCATTGATCCGACAGCCAGCAGCTCCACTCCAGCTTTCAGCTTTTCTTCTGCTGCTACGCTGGACGTATAAAATTTGTGCTCTTGAATTCGCGATTTACCGGTTTAGAAGTATACAATTAGTGCTAAGTTTTTTTAATGAATAGTGTATGCTTTTTCTGTGTCTACAAGGATTATCTTCTAGTTATAGGTAAGATTAAACTATTTTCTAAATTAAAACAAGGTTAACTACAGAGAGGTAGAGGTTAGCCTTGTACATTCATGGACAAGATTTTTTAAGAGAACTTATTTTCTGTGTTGCTATTTCTTTCTTATATTAGGGTGTATTTGTCTTAATTGTAACTACTTTCCTTTGCATTTTATGATAATTTAATTTGTTAAAAAAAATCTTGATTATCTTCATATAGTTCTTCTTATAGCAATTATTTTATAGTTTACCCAAAAGTGACACTGCAATATTTCAATATGGCAGTGATTACCTTGATGAAATAATAAATGTACTAATCACACACTTAATGTTTCACATATGTAACAGGTGTAAAACTAACTGACTGAAGAAAAGTTGACATTTCACCAAACATGCCAAATATAAGATATGACATCACTGTATACTCTGAAAGCATCTAGAAAGTATTAAAAGTACAATATAAATATTTTTAATCTGGGATATCAAATTAATGAAATAATTGGATAGACTTTCATGAGCACAGCCTCTGAGCATCAATATTTCATGTTAGCAATTAGGTATGTATTAATTGATTACAATATTTAGTCAGTGGCTAAGACTAACAACTATATATGTTGGGCACAGAGTCAGATCTTAAAAATGTCATTGGGTGATTCGGAGGCATAGCAAAAAGATCAGCTGTCTGTAAATGCTAGTTTGCAAAGATCCTATGATGAGCTTATCTTAACACCTTAAGATCTCTTTAAAAAATTGCAGTCAACAGCATAGAAAATTAGATTTTAAATATTGTAACATAGAAAACTGAGAAAGAGGAAACAAAAAATGTACGTCTAGATTTGTTGGTACCAAAGCAATAGTGTAGATTCAAAATATATATATATATATATATATATTATACATATTATATATAATATGTAATATGTATATATATATATATACATATTACTGGAATCTAAATGTGCATTTTCTGAATCTGCACTATTGTTTTGGTACCAACAAATCTAGACATAAATTTTCTGTTTCCTCCTTCTCAGTTTTCTATGTTACAATATTTAAAATCTTATTTTCTATGCTGTTGAGTGCAATTATAAATATAATTATACTTTAAAGTAATGAGCCTATATATATATATATATATATATATATATATATATATATATATATAGTTTTCTACATTCTGAAGGACTAGCCAGTTCATTATTGTTTAAACCTATTAATGATAATATATTACCTGTTCCACATTGTACTTATTTACAAAAGATTGATTCAGCTATTGTATTACAACCGGCATATTATATGTCAAAAGTATATCTGAATAAGTTCATCAAATGTTCTGGAAAAATAATTTAATAACCTTCAAATGAACAGTACATCTTTAAAAAAAGTGCTGTCTAAATACAATTAGTTTGTGTTAATAGATCACAAAACCAGATATAAACTTAGCAAGTAAAAGAAAATTAGCTTATATTTTGGTATATTTTTAGAAATTTTGTTAAAAATAAAAAAATGTTTTTTAATGCTCAAACATTTTGTTTCATCCAATAATTTATTTTAGATATTTTATACAACTTACACCGTTTACTTCTTAGTGAATCTTGGCATTTATGTAATTAATTTTCATAATCAAACAAGTCTAATTTTATAGATTAATACATAAATGTCAGTAGTAATTTTGAGTTATTAGGCCTACTTTGTTGTTCTTACACTTGTGAGCCAGCCTTGTGTTCTATTAAACAAGACTTTAGTATGTAAGCGGCCACCACCACAATCGAATGAGGGTACCAAATTATCAATTACAAATACCAAAACTATCGAATACAAAACATTCTAATTATAAGTATTTACAAATAACTATGGCTAGCTATTTTTGATGTATTGAATAACTATTGTTCCTAATTAATTAAAACAAACTAAAATAATTTTTATGGCAGTTGAGTACAAACTATAAAACCGCAAAAGTACAACGGAGATGTGCATGTGTTATTTGTTTCGCAAATGTTACACTGTTTAGTTTGTTGCATTTATTAATACACATAGTGTAGATAGCTTTTAATTCATCATTAAATTATTATTTTTTTTTAGATATAAATACAGCTTAACTAAAATGTAATTTGAAATAATGTAAGATAGATAGATAATGTAATCCGGTTAGACATTTCGATTCACTGTGGTGGTGGCTGCTTTTTATATTGCAGCCAGAAACAATTTAATATTTTTAACAATATCATACTTTTTGTCTCATGGTGAAACTTGTCTTATAAGGTTGGTGTGCAAATAATATACATTTCTTGCAAAAATCACTGCGGCTTTAATTAAATTAAAAAAAACATTTTTTTTTAACAAAAAGAAAGTTCAATGATGTAATGTTGTTTGTTACTTTAAAGATCTTTTAAACTTGAAGAAAATTATATGAATTTGAATGTTCTAATTAGTGTCTGAGATATCACTTGCCTACTCACTGTCAAAATCTAAATGGATTTTGTATATTCTTGGTCCAAAAATAAATTTTTATTGGTTGATTTCATATAGAATGACCTGTATAAAAATAAAATAATTTATATTCAATAACAAACTCATAAACAATATAAGGGAAACGTAAAAACTAAATACACAATTGTTTTAAAACAGAAAGTAAGACATTTTTGGGAATTCTTGCGATCATCTCTCCTGAGTGTCAATGTCAAACCAGAGTGAATGAAGCGATTTTCTCAAGATAAATGCACTACTTTATCTGTATGTAACTATCCTCAGAGTTGATCTGCAAGGAGGTCAACTTTTTGCACAAGTCCAACATATTTTAGTCATAAAAAAACCTTTTATGCTATTAATTTGAGTTTTCTACAGTTATCTGTTATTTGTAGTTATGAAAATCACTTAGGATAAAATAAAGTTTGTAATCGTGTGTACAGTTTATGCAGATGCTGTAAGATATTTATTTAAACTACTTAATCAACATTGGTTAATAATATTGATGGTTTTAACTAAAACATATTAATTTGTATTATTAATATAAAAACTGGATCCACTTATTTTATAAATTATGTCAGTTACTTCCCTGTTACGAATGTGACCAATGGCCTGAAATAAAACATTAATTTGTGCACTGACTATAGTAAAATTACTTCTATTACCGATAATATGACTAAAACAACTGATAGTTGGTTTTGTAATGTTTGAAATAATTGTAAAATTTTACTCGCCACGATTATTTGATGCTATATACAAGACTCCAAAGCGTATTTCTATAAATGTTGATTTTCAAATTTTGTCACTTCAATAGGCTCACTACCACTACCATAATACACTCATCAGAAATAGATTTTTATCAGTATTAGAGCTAAAGGCTGTCAATTAATCAATGGGCAGATATTTTTTATATATCTACCATTCCTATTTAAAAAATTCCTTTTTTAATACATTCTTCGGACAATTTTAAGAGTACTTTTTTTGTTTTTAGTGGAAACATTCTTTTATGTTGTCTTGTCTTGTCCGTTTTGATTGATTGACCAAATACGGGAAGAATGAAAAAGTATTTGGATATATCATTTTTTTACTTTTTAAATAGTTTTTAAAGCATTACATAAACTTTTAATAAAAATAAATAAATAAAATCAGTATACTTGGGAATTTTAGACGGATTATTGAGCCTATACATATTACAATTCTAATTCATTGGTTGATGGTAAGCTAAACTGTAAAGGAATAGAATAGTTAGTATAAAACTTGTAACGCTACTGGGAATTTGCATGCCAGAACAAGATTTAAGTACTATAATGTTACGGTTTAATACCTGAAATTGGGAAGGCTACCGTCAACAATGATTTTTTTAAGTCTCCAAAATTTACAAGCAAAGCGATATGTATTGTTACAGTCACATTTTAAGCCGATTTAAGGTCATTTAATTATTAAAAATCAATCAGTGGTAGTTTTTTCAAAATGACATCATACTTAAAAAACAAATTTAAGCTATATGTTTAATTATACACATAATTAAAATTTTCAAAAATAACTAACATAAAGTGTTTAAAATGAAATTTATTTGTAGCAGTAAGTACAGTAATTGCTTAAGGTTTTAATATTTAAAAAAGTTAGTAATTATATGGAGCTCCATAATGTATGAGGGCGGTTTGATAAGAAATTGTTACATATGAAAGAAAATGAAGAATTTAAAATACCTGCTTTATTTTTTTTTTAAACATAGTCTCATTGAAATCCAACGCACTTGCTTCTACTTTTTTTTTTTTTTTTTTTTTTTATTATTAACCAAACATACAATAAATGCTTTCTTCTTGTATGCTTTCTTTATTTGATACAAATTTCTGTCCAGAAAGTAAAGTTTTGGGTTTAGAGTAAGTGGTAGTCCGAAGGAGCTGGATCTGATAGATGAATAAGGATGTGGAAGCAGTTCACATAGCAGATAGGCCAATTTTGCTGAGCGATACAGCTTGAGTGCGCTGATGGGTTGTCAAGGAAGAACCACACCTCTTGTCGGCTAAAACCAGATCATGGACTTGGTCGATCATTTGGGGCATCACTGCTGGTTTTGGTAGGCTCCAGCACATGGTACATTTTCAGTGCCTGTTGTGCCTTGCATTCATTTACCCACATTCACAGAGTTTCTATGGAAGGGCATAAGTTACCCAATATTTGTAAAATCCTGTCATGAATTTTTGGTAATTCTAAGCAATATATGGGTCAACCTCGATTTTTCTCATATTACAATATAATGTTCCAATAGTCAATTAGAAAAGGAAATGACTAGAATTTCTTGCCGGAAAGCAGTTATAGGGAGCAGGCAACTCATATTACAATTTAATGTTCCAATAGTCAATTAGAAAATGAAATGACTAGAATTTCTTGCTGGAAAGCATTTATAGGGAGCAGGCAACCGCGAGAATTACCTATTAGTGATCAGGGGCACTGACGTGATCTGGGCTTCAAATTTGGAACTACTCGAGTTAATTTTTTGTCTAAAAGAGCAAGCAGTGCGAAGCGCTGCGCAGCGGGCAAGCATCGTGCGTGATCTTCGTCTATACTGAATTGATTCAGGCCAAAGGAATGACACAGATTCCTTTACCAGATTTTTACGGAGATTTTGTATTGGGTGGATTATATTGGTTTACTTTGCTTTCCAGCATATAATTATGTGTTTAAAATTGTTTTACATAAATTACCTACATTATATTGTAATATGTATTAACAATTTATCAGAAATTTTTAATAAAAAAAAGGATAACGCACGATGCCTGCCCGCTGCGCAGCGCTTCGCGCTGCTTGCTCTTTTAGAAAAAAAATTAAGCTCGAGTAGTTCCAAATTTGAAGCCCAGATCACGTCAGTGCCCCTGATCACTAATAGGTAACTCTAAGCAATATGTGACCGTCTGGCGGTTGCCTGCTCCCTATAACTGCTTTCCGGCAAGAAATTCTAGTCATTTCCTTTTCTAATTGACTATTGGAACATTATATTGTAATATGAGAAAAATCCAGGTTGACCCATATATTGCTTAGAATTACCGAATTTTTTTCAGTGTTTTCCCCTTCTGAAAAAGTTCTAATCAAACCATGAGTTCCAATACTATCCATTTTTCACTCTTACTCTGAAAACAACTATCAAACCAGAATAAGAATCCAGAATAGCCTGAGACCACAGATTATCTTATCTTATGAAAGAGTCTTTATTACTGTTTATATAGATATGGCACTATCTTTTAGTAGCTGAACTTATTAAACCAATCTCTTACCAAAAATACTGTTTTAATATACCTCACATGTAAATAATGTAAGTATTTAAACATAAATACACAAGATTAAACCCCATTTAATTTTTTAAACATTAAAAAAAAATGAGAAGCTAGTACAATTCAACCTGTTTCTATGTTTTTATGTCTTTCTTTTTAGCTTTTTACATTTAATAGGTCATCTTACTTCTAAACATAGTCGGTCAGGTTAATAATAATTTTTAATTAGCTATTATAACAATTATGAAATTCTTGAATGATAGATTTTTAAGATTACCAGTATGAATGATCTGTTTTAAATTAGGGTTCCTGATAGATTAGGATTCATATCAGAATAGATTTCAATCCTCAAAACATAGTTTTCTCAATGATACTTGATCATACTCAATGAAAAAATGAAATGAAAAATTGTTTATTTAAACAGGCAAAGTTAGGGCCTCATGGCCCTTTCTTACACTTAACCTGTTTGAACAATAATTATACAGTAATTATAATAATTATTATTATTGATACTCATTTATTACTGGTAAAGATTACATACATTGTCACATTGAAAACACAATATTGTACATTTCAATTTTAAGAGCAATGCAATCCTCCAGTTCGTCCAGATATTTAAAAGAAGACATATATGAAATAAATAAAATCAATTAAAACAAATCAATTAATTAACTAAAAACTAATTACAACACAGATAACTTATTAAGGGGAGGGAATCCCTATTTGAGGTGCCTCGTTGGCTATGCATTGTAAGCAAACCATGAAAGTCAAGTAACCTAATCTCAGTACTTCTATTATGCATATACAAGTAGTCAACAACATTTGTAGGTATACTATTTGGCCATTGCAATATAAATTGTACTTATAAGATGGACTGGGTGGCTAAAAATGTCCATTCTCCTGTGTTGGTAAATTGTTTTTCTTTTGTTTATTTTATTTATAAATTTATTTTGAGGAGAAAATATATAGTGAGATTTTTACTTTTAGTTCCTTTACATAATCTACATTTATTATCAGGTGTCTATATGTATAATTTTATTGATCTCATATTATACAACAATTTTTTTTATTTTCATTTTTTTAGCTAGTCACATACACGTTTAGTGCATAATTTTACTATTAGAATGACATGGGATAACAAATATTACCCCTCCATAAAAGAAATTAAACATTTTTTAGGGTCAACAAGTCTGCCATTTCTCAATACACATGCTCAGACAACACTGCCTCACTTCTGTACACTTTACTATCACAAACGTCTAGCACCCAAAGGGTTAAGAATGTCCTACCAGGTCCTTAATAATAGGATTTGAGCTAGTTAGTAATGTCTGTACTGATTAACCTTTTAGTATCTCTAGATATTTAAAAATTTAAAATGTCATCTTTAAGTAGATAAAGTAAAAAATTAAAAAGTTGTAGAAATATATTTAGTTAGCAAACACCCACTGTTAGTATTTAGAACAATGACCGCAGACTGAAGAGGTTGCAAACAGCTGTGGAGGAGGACTCCTCATCTCAACATTAACAAGTGGGTTCTAATTGGCTTTGTATGCCACATAAACGTTTGTATCTCATTTCTCTCTTCTATAGCAAAAATACCCTTTATTGTCATGTACACACCATTATTACAAATTCAGAAATAATACATTTAATATTTATAACAGTTATCATTTGTTAAATATTAAAGATTAGTTACTTTTCAAAATAGAATATTATAATAACTAATAAAAATATGTATGAATTTAATAATAGAAATAAAGTATAAAAATACAGAGAATTATTGATCTTATACATCAAAATTCAGATTTATATGCATTGTACTACACCATAAAACTGATGGATTAAAACCAGCAAGCTCAAAATTAAAGTTAAAGTCACAGGAAGAAGAAGATTTAAAATATTGTGTTTTAGTCATGTTCAATAAAAAAAAACACCTTTAAAATATTTCTGAGGAATTCCAATGAAAAATGTTATTTAAAAGTACTGAAAATTAATAATGATAACATTAATATAGCATAATAACCATTTATACTTCAATGAAATATGAGACCGATAGGAAATTGGAGTTCTGGATGGGTGTAAACAAACCAGGTAGATGGAGGGATAACACAAAGTGACCATTATGAAAGAGCTGCCATAATAACCACTTAACTTCATTGAAGTAGGAAGTTTTGGATGGGTGAATGACCTGGTATATGGGGTATATCAGTATCACCATATTGTGTTGTATATCTATGATGAGGACTTTCTTCTGTACAGTAGTGAAATCTTCCTCCCATTGATACCTAAAATTATCTGGAAAACAAAAAGTGACAGGAGCGTTAGAATTGCAAAGAGCAATAACCACCCCTATATTTGGTAGCATATTCCTCACAGCTCTCTTTTGTTCTGCAAAATATCTCAATTAGTGTTCATTTTATTCCAAGCAACATCTGTATAGTGTTTGATTGTAGTTTGAATATGTTGAAATAAATTCATAACAGCAGTGTTGATGAATTGAAACTAAAATTAGTCGGAACAGGAGAGGTGTATATATTAGAACTCACTTGTCTTGTGGTATTGTTGATAAGTGTTAAATTGCCTGACAAAGTGTGAAGATTAGATTAAGAGCTGGTAAAGTATGAGTTAATCTATTGCACTTCATTTAGCTGTTAAATTATTTATGGATCAGTGGAGTCCAGGGCTTAGGTAATCTGCTAATATCATGTTATTACATTATTTGTTGTTTTGATTCAAGTGAAAAATGTCGATATCTTTTATTTTGTTCTGAGGATCTGGAACAGTGTAAATGCAGATGTACTACTTTAATACTTGTTTGTTCCTAAACAAGTTGTTGTGTTAAATAAAAAAAATAAAAAAAGATTAATAATTATTTAAAACATTAATCCTTGCCCTCCAAGCAGAGAAATATTCAGCCTGACCACAATAGACTGTATCAAGATTATATGGATGGAAAATGAAACATTTGAGAAAAACTTATATAAATACAACAAAACATTATCTTTACTATTTTGTTGAAATTTATTTGCTATTGTGTAGTGTTAAGTACTCTCCCATTTAGTCCAAATTCAAGCTAATTGTTGAATTGTCTTTACAAATATGTTGTTTTTTTTTATTTAGTTGAGAAATATTTTAGTTTTGTAGAAAGTTTTCAAAATTTAGAATTAATGCTACATTATATAAGTATTTAAATTCTGATGTCATTAAATCAATTACAGATTTTATGTTGTGTTGTGTTAAATGTAACAAAGAACATTTGTTAGGAGGAGCTAGAGTGTTGTGGCCTTGGGTTTAAACATTATAACTTTTATTTTAACAACAATTCTTGGGATACAGTTCACTGTATTTTTATAGAATTTTTTAATCTAAACCTCTTTTTAAGGATCAAAATTAACTCAACAAACAACACTCCGATTGACTTTGCAAATAGTATTACATAGTTTTGTGCTTTTTGTTAAAAGAAAACATTTTGAAAATGTGAAATCATTCACTGTTATGGAATTATGTGAAGTATTTTAAGATGTTCTCCTGTTAAATCTGATTAAACGCTGTAGGATTAGAAAATTTATATTGAAGCCAGGGAAAAGGGAATGCTGTACAAACACTAACTGTAAATAATGTCAGTGCTCCTATTACATTATAATTATTGTTTGTTAAGAAAATGTACTATGAATACATGTCCATAAATTCATTGACAGGCCGTTACTGTAGCCTACAGTAAAATTATAACAAACCGGTCACTGCTGGCAACTGTGTCAATGCCTGGATAAGCTTATAATCTGTTGCCATATCAGTTTACAGCAAATTAGGAGAAAAAAATAGACATGTTGTTGACTTGATGTTACCCAATTGAAGCACTCTGTACTTTCTGAACACCTGGTGAAGGTCATATTTTCAGTTGTTTCCCATCAGATAGCCATGTCTACTTGAAAGGAATCGTGTAATAACATATTTGGTGAAATGGTAGTTTAAGTCTTCTTTCAATCAATGACATATTAAAACTTTTTACTACCTCAAGATTGTACTGTCACAAAAAATTAGATATTTTTTACATGTATGCAATGATATATGTCAATTGTTCACATAAGATAATATAGAAGCTGAAATTATTTGATGTAGTTGATACGGTGCAGAATAAACTGCTATTGAAATGTACTCATACATGAATAAACTGATCAACAGAGTATCAAAGGACATGACAGAATGTAACAATAGAGGTATTGTTCAGACAGACAGACAGGCAGATGGACTACTCTTAATATCGTTCCTTCCTTGGACCAAGAGGAGCCTATGTCCCAAGTTTAAATCTCTAGGACCTTGCTATCAATAGTTCTCTCACAGGTAGTCAGAAAGACAAACAGACAGATATATGGATGAACTATCCTTTGATCTTTTGGCCCTAAAATCAATAGGGTCGTTCCTTGGACCAAGAGGAACCTAATAGGAAAGATGACATAGTATATATTTATGTATAAAAGATAATAATTATATGGCTCACATATTACAGTATGAAAAGAAACCATTAATGTTATAGGATGATAAAAGTAGGATAACAGTTGCTAACAGGGGAAGAATTATTTGCCATTGATATTTATAGATTTATATTGTGTACAGAACATAGAAGTAAATTACACTTTGTTGGTTCAGTTATGCTTGCTGATTGGGATCATGAGTAGTCTAATTATTGTCAATAACTGTAAGGTCACTAGCTTAGTTTGATGATCATTTTCACTTCTTCCAGTCTTCTTTTCCTATTTAGAAAAAGTTTTTATATGTTCATTTCTTGGTTATAGTTTTCATTATGGCAATGAGAGTTGTTAATTAATAATTTTGGAATTAGGCCGTGGTATTTTGTTTTAGATTAATTTTTTCCTGATTGGAATTTTAATATGTTTTGTGGTGGTTTGAAAAGACATACAGACAAGGATTATCTTCCCAGTTTTTCCACAAATTCATTTGAAGATTTTGGTTTGTCATAGGATTACCAAATTGCTGTATTTCTCATAATAATTTCATATAACCATGGTCCCCCAAATATTTGAAATAAAAAGGTTGCACATCATAAAGAAAACTGAAAAATTTGTTATTTACTTCAGATCTTTAGATGCAAATAGTAATTTTATTACATTCTGAAAAATATATACATCATAATTATGTATAGTTTCTTTTGTGGATTATTTGGTTTATTCGGTGGACTAGAATACTAGATATGAATTATAGTTAGTATAGGAAATTATGCCAACAAATTTGATTTATCAGAAACAAGAAAAATAAAGGCCTCGCTCCATACATATATTTGCATGTCACGGGTAGAGGGCGAGGGTGGACCCGGAAACAATCTTTTCTATGTCCATCTGTCTTATCAGGCTAATTTAGCGACTACTGGAATGATCTTGTTATTTACTTTGTCCAAAAACTCATGTTGTAAACACCAACATGTGTGATACTGAAGAGGAAATTTCAGGGCAACTCTTTTATCATTGTGACAGTCTTAGCTCAGAGTCTTGGTGGAAATCCCGAGAGCTGACTTATCTCAGGTCCTAGAACTCAAGGTCGTCTGGTTTGCCAACAAACATTAATGGTGAATGTTGTATGATCTGAATAAGTGTTACTATTGAGTAACTAAACGTTGATCACTTGTAAATTCAACTAACAGGCATTTTACATGATTAGTGAGAAGGTCTTTCTGAATTACACTTTGTTTGTTATGTGGTCTTGTCTCACATTTGATTTGAACTATCAAACAGCTTATAGTTTTGAAACCAGACAACCTTGTAATTATATTTTCTGAGTTGGATTTAGTGTAAGAACGATTAGGAGTAGGCCAGATTGCAGATATCATTCTCCGAGAGGAATTGACATATTTTGAACTCTTAAAATATATGTTATATACGTTGGAAAAAAATAACTCAAGTTTTTAAAATAAAAATATTTTAATCCTTCCAGTCATATTTCACATACCTGTTGTAAAGATTTGAAAGCCTTCTTTTCAGTGCTTTTCCGTTAGGCCTGGTTATAAAATGGCCAAAATGACTAGTTTGAATAACTATAGTACCTTGATAAGTGACTCAAGAAAATTTTTGTTTCTTTTGTCTTTAAAAGAGGGTACCTTGAAGGATTGTGGCTATAAAAATTTACTCAACCCAAAATCGAGTGTACCACCTTAATTCTTAAACGTTTAAAAACCATCACGAAAGTTGTGTTGCAGTGTGCCACAATTAGATTTCAAGGTTAATAAGGACAACGTTTAAAAATAAGACATGATTCTTCTGTTTACAACATGAGCCTACGGAAATTCCATGTGGTTGTAAATCAGCCTACGTTGTGAAAACAAAGTTTATGTCTACACAAGTGAATGAACTCATGCACATGAAACGTCAGGATACGGAAACATCGGTCATTGCGGAACACAGTTTAAAACTAAACCTACGATAGCATATGAAAAACCGAAAGTCCTTGCAAAACATCCCTGCTATTATCCGAAAATAAAAATAATAAACTTGATTAGAAATAACCAAGATTAAATATAGCTTTAACAAAGAAGATATAGTGAAATGGTCAAAAACATTGCAGTCATCTCTGTCCCTTTCCACTCACCTGTACTTACGGATGCGTATTATTGATAACTTATTATGTTATCATATCACAAGATATCACGGTGTATCGGTATATAGACCGAACACCGTGATTTGACAGAAAAGATTGGTTATCAGGACCTACAGTATTGTACGAATTAATGTGACCAGAGGTCGAAATTCAGTTTTCATACGTTGGCGCACCTGCTGCCGATATTCTGTTAGCCGATTTGTTCAAGAGAACAACATCACCTCAAAACCTTATTGAAATGTTGTTCTAAATACGTGGTTTGTGTTACATTAATATTATATTTCGTTATATCTAAGGTTAAGTATGCAAGTTTGTGTTATTTCATTTATTTTGTGAAACTCTGCAGTCAGGTTTAGCTGTTTATTGATACGGATATCACACCTAGGAAAAGAGAAAGTATCATAACACCAATGACTCAGAACAGAAGGACATTGCAAAGGAATGTTTTGTAAGTTTGGGTGCTGTAAAAAATAATTAAATAAAAAAAGAAACCGGGTCCGTTGAAGTACAGCGGAAAGGAAAATGTGGAAGAAAACGGAAGACTACTCCTTGAGATGAAGCCTTACTTTTGCATGATAGCAAAATTCATCATAAACAATTGCATTAAACTTATGTGGATTCCATGCCAAGAAGAGTCCAGAAAGTCGTAAAAGAGGGAAATATATTCCATTCTAATTAATGGTGAAAGTCCCATGTACAGTAAGTGTACCTAAATTAATGTTTACAAATTAATTCTGCTTGTTCACATAAATTCGCACAATACTGCACGTTACCTGACAGTGCATACTATACGAATAGAAATTTCCGTGTGGACAGGGGAGAGGCGGAATTTACGCCAAGCGACGCGTAAAATCGGCGCGCTGAAATTCCGCGCTTCTGACTGTACGAGACGAAGTCTAGCATAACGTCGGCGTACATCGTTCTTGCGATTTTGGATCGAGCCACGAGCCAAAACATAGCAGACAGAAGGTTATTGTTGTTTTGTAGCATAGATTTTATTATGTTTGATAAAAAAAACTGTTGTACATTTTGGGTTTACTTTAAAAGTTAAAAAAAATATTTTTTTACATATAAACCTATATGTGTAACGCATTATTTTTTAAGGATAATGTGGAGATAATTATGGTATAAAACATTAAGAAATATAACTATACTGAGATAACCAATTTATTCTTCATTTTATCTAGGTTCAGAAAATATGTAATGGTATGCAGGTTCTGTTGAAGAAACACATTTATTAAAACCCATATTTATTAAAAACCACAATTAGTACACGAAAGCCTAAATTTGTTATTATGGGTACGATTGTTTTTAAAAATTGATCAAGAATGTAATTTTTACTTTAAATGTTTCGAAAATATACCAGAATTTAGAGAATGATATGCACTACAAAACAATAGATAAATTAATAAACAATTCCAAATTTTTTGTTAAGTGATGGACTTACTTAAAGTTGTTACTATCAGCACGATTATTTTCATAAATAAAAAACTAAATTTAACTCTGGCAATATTAACTGATTATATTAATTCTACGATAAGTAAGTAGCAATTTTAAACTTTGGGTGAAATATTGGCTTAGTTTGGGGCTCCAGAAAGCATAAAGAGAAACCTAGGTGTCATTGTCAATCCCTAAGTTGTATGAGTCTGACAGACCTATAAGTTCTCAATGTCAAAAATCAATAAAATTTTGGGATATTATTGAAATAAAAGCCTAAAACGAAGCTAAAACGAGCTATAAACCATCATAATACCTATCACATATAAAACCATGAAATTACTAACAAAAAGACTACATATCGATTTAAAAAGATTCATAATAAATTCGTGTTTAAGTAATTAACACTATCTCGCGAAATAAATATCTTTTGTGACTAAATCTACAGACCAAAACAGACAGACGCCTGCTTAAAATGGCTAAATGAAGACGATCGTTCTGGCAAGTTTGCGACTTCACCGCGATATCACTGTTGCCAAAACAGCAACACAAATTTAATTGGAATCAGCTATTTTTATTTGAAATGGCATATAACTAGTAGTGGATTACGTACTATATGAACTATCAAAACGGGTGCGTGTCAGATCGACATTGCAATGTCGATTTGCCAGTTCCAGGGAGACAAAGTGGATTGGCTTTCCGCATGCCTAAAACACGCTCTATTGTTTGTGATACGCCATTTGAAGCCGAAAAAAGATCGGTTCGTATAGTCACATCGTGTTCGACTATACGAACATGAAGGGTAGTGTCAACTTTTTCAGTCGTGGGGTTTCGGTCCGTATAGGCTAGTATTTATTGTCCAAGGACATTCCACAGTGAAGTTGAAAGAGTTTAATTCTGTTAGCAGTATCTCGATGCGGTGTAAAGAGAAAAATTTGGATGTTATTTATGGTAAAGCGATTCTGTAGAAGTTTAATTGAACATTAATTTAAATCTGGCTTTATTCATCACCTGCTTGGTCAATATTTCTTGATTTTTAGTTCTGAAATGTTTATTACAGTGGGATTCCGATTCGGAAATATTCCCAGATATCTAAAACTCATGTAAGATTGGAGAAAGTAAATGTTAGATCATGTTATACAAGCGCAGTAGGTAGGGACATTTGTTCGTTAGCCTAACTAATTAAATGATAAATACATATATATCGTAGAAGAAAATGTTGTTCAGCCACAATAGTTTAATTGTTCTTCGGAGTTTTAGTCCATATTATTTAAGCACTGTATCTTTAGTAATGTAAGTAAATATATGAATGATGATGGGAGTTCACCGCTACCGCGATAACATTAATACTGAATACACGATTGATTTGAGTAACATTTTCAAAGTTTTGGTTAATCCTGATGCGCGTTTTGAAACAAATATTTCATTTTGCTCACAGAAAGACAATGATGATTGTTTGTTGTGATGTGTAATACATACATTTGTTGTCAGTCTTGACGTTATTTATTGCACAATCGCTATGTAGGCCTACCAACTGATAATAATGGCATTCATTGTTTTCCCATTGATCCGTCAATAGTTGAGCAACATAAGCGTAACTAGAAATGCAATTCTTACGCTTAACTTGATAAGGACTAAACATTCTAAACTCTTTTTAAAATTTAGATTTGTAATTACAAAGATGTAATTTTATTTGTGAACTTGGTTTGAAAAATGTAAGGTCGATGGTATAAATAATAAATATCTGTATATAGCTATAACTGTCAAATCTTAACTTACATAATATGAAAATCAATGGAAAATGTACTGATTGGACAGTTCTCAAACAATCGATTTGTTTTTATTTACACCCCTTTTTAAGTTTGAATATTCCTGTAAGTCATTAAAACCCCGATAAATAAGCGTAGTTAGGGATTTAACGAGAGTAGCAAGCAGATCAAGTGGGTTTATATCCACAGTTATAATCAACAACTGAATATTAGTCTATTTATTACGTTGAAATCTAGCTGTATCACAATCTCAATCGAAATAGAATTTACCTTGTCTTGTTATAATGATGTAACCAAAGGTAAAATAACCTAAGATACAGTAGTCACGTGACGCATACGTCAGATCGAGTGATTAATACGATATCTGCCCATACGTGAGGATATTGAGTAAAAACAACAAAAATACTACAAGCGTTTAAAAAGTATGAGAAAGAAATGGGCATAGCAATAAAATAAGTCAAGTAAACAACTACAAATCATGAAACTGCAATGGATATCGGATTTAGGTGAAGAGAGTGAATGACTGGTATTCTGGACACAAATACAATGGATGAGAAATGCGATAGGGAATAGTTGGCTGGGTCGACAAGCTTCATACTGTTTATAAATTGTATATTTGTGCAGTCAATTATCTAAATATAGTGTGAAGTGGCACAAAGTCTCATTAGTTTCTTTTAAAAATAGATCAACTTTCATGACGACTTTTGTTTCTAGAACTGTTATTGAAATGTATTGATCTTAAAGGTGGTATGATCTTAAAGAGAATAAGCTGTATGCTGTACTTCAATAAGTCAAGTGTCTGAAATAAGGAAACATAATAAAAATTACGTTACTTATGTCTTTTTCATAAGTATTTGTATTGCAAAAATGTTAAAAAATCTCATTGTACAAATAAATAATAAGTTGAATATTACAGGCATATACCCGACAGCATGGCCACTGAAACCGTATCCTTCTTATCGTCTAACTCCTGAAGGTCAACCTTTGTACGTTATCTTCCGGTTACGGTGACACAGCACGTACCAGTTACATGAGCTCTTCTTGTCTCTATCTGACCAATTATGAAATAATTGGGTCTATCAGTGGTTGGGTGAAAGCTTATTTTTTATCGAGTCTAATGAAACAAGTAGCCTAGGAACGCTTCCGGGTTACAACCCAGGCGGTGATACGTATTATCATGTCGATGTTATGAATTAGCTTACACTAATTTTTAACATCAGATTAGGGGCATTACATTACCAGATTAGTCAATAGTTTTTCAAATGATACTTGTGTTGAGAGTTTAGTTGCCACGGAACGCCATTATTAAGGATATCAGCAGGAAAGCAGTAAGTTACTCGTGAAGATGTTGTGGGCCATTCAGTAGATGACTCTAGCCATTAAACACCAATTAGGGAACAGGATGTTTAAAGGTTCTCTGCTCATAGGAATGCGGAATAAACATTTTAGTCTGGCTGAAGCGATTTTACTTTTGAGAACTAAACTATATACCGTACTAAAGTACACCCTGTTATAGATATATTGCCTTACGTCTCTAGTCCCAGTTTTACTAACGGCAATGTCATTCATCATGTCGATCTAATATTGGTGATGAAACTATTAATATAATATGTATTATTGTTTATGTAGAACTATAATTGCTAAATATAATAACGTATTTGGGTACGTAAACTGTTTAGAACAGAATACAATGGCACAGCCATAGCAATAATTCATTACATTATACAGAATAATGTTATTTAATATATTATTCACAGAATTTTTACTCATGCCAGCACTTGGTGAGTATCTTTACTGTGCTGAGTGTTTCTGGCAAGTACACGGTACATAGTTACAATTTATTCTGTACTATTCAAGATCTGTTACAGTTGTTTACTTTTACTAAAAGTTATTACAGTGACAATTACATTTCACATCAACCACTAAGCAACCTCCTGCTCAATACTGAATGAAACATCAGAGAAACTGGAGGGAAGAGAAGTCAGCTATAATGATTCTGCAATGAGGTTATTAGTTAATCATAAAGCAAATGTTTGATCAGAAAACTAGTGATTTATAATAGCCAAAACTTGAAAGAGAAACAGTACAAAGTAAAGTAATGTAGGACAAATTTATGGAAACCACAGTCAGTTTGGTATTCTCAGAAGGCTACACATACATAATATATTTTGTAACAATGAGTAAAATAGTAAAGAGTTCGGCCACATCAACATGGATAGTAAATATGTTCTATAGCTGTCGGCACTAACTAAATATTGCTTTCATGACGTGACGTCACTGAGCCTGATCACGTTCATGAGGATATTTGGATATCACTCTTTAAAGATGTTTTGAAACTAAGCTGTAGTAGATTCGGGTTTTCTGTAAAATGTGGTGTCCGCACCAACCCGTTTAATGAAACAGGCCTTTATAAAGGTCTAAAATTTACCACTGAGTGGTGTAGGGATGGGAATTTAGCATTGTACACTAGATAGCATCGGTATACTATTTGAATACAGCCAAGACTGGTATCTGTGTAGTGTGGGTCTCACTCGCAATTGAAGGACTTCTGGTCATTAAGATAATTAATTGCTTGCAGAGAAACATTAGATCTCAGCCAGTAACAAGGTTAAAGCTCACTCACCCATTACGTCCTTCATTCATATTCATCTTCACCCTCGACTTGGAAAATGGCTCTACTGTACTCGTACTTAGACACGTTGGTAAATCTAATTTTATTTCCATGTGTCGGATGTTTTGACTTTAAAACTGGTTGCATTGGACGAAAGGGCAATCACCATACCGTTTTTACTTCCTTTAACATATTTTTTACACTATTTTTTTTTTGCTTTATGAAGAATATTGAAAAATAGCTTGATTAAATGAGCAGACAGAAAAAGAATCACTTACGTCTCCTACTGTTGTCTCTTGGTGTCTATTTTGTGCTCATACAATTATAATTGTAATGTCTGATAAGTTAATTTTTTGTTACATATTTGTATTTTGAAATTTGTATAAATTTATAAATTATAATGTCATTAGACAAAGTTATATTTACAAATCCTATTAAGCATAAATGATTTAAATTAAAAAATTTTAAGAAATATTTTACTAATACATGGTATTGATCTATTATTTCTTGAAGTTTTTAGTAAAAAGAAATTGTATTAAGAAGTGCTACTTTCTGCACTTCAAGAGCCCTCTGTCTTGTAATTTCTTTTTATCTGTATCCTATGTACATTTGGGGGTATTTCTGTGTAAAGATACTTTTTATAATACTTTGATAAAATTCTTTAATATGTGGTACAATCAGATTTATTAACAATTTAGAATTTCAATATTAACAAAAATTTACTATTTATGTGGAACAAGCAGCACATGTAATTCTTTAATTACTATTGTACTTGTGTTTTAACTAATTCTAACACAAAAGACATCAGTCATTTTGTAATTTTTGATATCACATTTTATGGTCTCTAATATATTTTTACTGTTATTTTAGGTTTTATGAAATTTAAAAGCATTAATAATATTTATTAATAATAGTATAATATATTCATTATAATAGTATAATATATTCATTATAATAATAACAACTGCTAATTGAAATGAGATAATGTTATTGTCTAAAGTTAGAAAATATGAATTACTGTAATTCAAAAGTAAATACAGTAACTACAATCCTTTGTAAAAAATTGTAATAAATTAATATTGAAATAAAAACAGTTACTGAAAATACTTTGATATTGTGTGATTCTATTGACCCAGATATCATCAGAGAGTTTATAATTACTGTATCTCCTATTCCATAAAAAGGTGTGTAACAACCAATCACCATCTGTGCTGTATCATACTTAAAAACAGCAATATTGATACAATTTTATCTGATTGTACTTGATCAAAAATGTGTGTGTATTTCCTAGTAACAATGTTTTTAATCTCATATGTGGAAATTTTGTTAATAGGAAATTTGATATTGCATTATCCTGGGGATATATCAGTCTCAGAACATCCTTAGGGGAAACCAGTTGGCCTTGTGGACCTATCTGTCTATATGTGTGTATCTCTGCAACATGCTGAGACACCATAAAAATTCTTAGATTTTGGTGGAATTTAGTGCATTTTCAGTAAGACCTAATTATGAATTTACCCACTCTTCAACATTTCTTCACTCTTGGAGCATCCAGAGAGGAAATCAGTTCGTCTTGTGGACATATCTGTCTATATGTGTGTCCATATATATTAGGCACCATAAAAATTCGTAGATTTTGATAGAATTTATATTGTATGACGCCATTACAATTTATTGATGAAACTGTAAATAAAGAATATTTTGAATTTGAATTTGTGCATTTTCAGAAAGATCTAATTAAACATTTTGATAAATACTCTTCCACATTTCTTCACTCTTGGAACATTTGGAGAGGAAAACAGTGGCCTAGTGGACATATCTGTCTATACACTTAGTGTGTCTCTGCATGTAGCTTAGACACCATAACCTTTCTCAAATTTAGACAAAACTTGTTGCATTTCATTACGCTAAAATGTGACTAAATAAATTTTTAAACCTCTCTTAAACCTTTCAATTTTGGAAGATTCAAGTGGTAAAAACAATTTTAACAGTTCTGTTCAAGTTTTTGTATGAATTGAGGTTTATTAAACTAAGAAAGACCAGTAGATCAATATATACACATGTGTGACATGTGCACATATTTAGTATACAGGTACATTGTAATTACGATGTACCTGTATACTAAAATTTTCTTTCAATTGAAAGAAAAGAAATGTCATATGTTAATGAATTGCAGTAGAGATAAGACAAGGTCTTAGAGCTAAGCTACCTTGACCTTGACCTTGTAACTGGCTGACTAGAGTCATATAGCTGATTCATGAGATTTAAATATAGCAACAAAGTTTTGCTGATCCTACTTCATTTTATAGTACATGTAATTTTGAATACACCAGTGAATTCATATTGTTTTACACCCAATTGAAATGATTTTTGACAGTTTGGAATTTGTTTGGAATTTTGTCTACATGTGGACTTCTATATTATTGTAGCATGCATAATATAGCAACTATAAAGTTTAGATTTGGACAATTAAAATTAAAAATACACATAATTTACTATATTTCCTGGAAACATAACAAAAATTAATAGACACACTTTCATAGATTCGGTTAACATCACAAATTCTTGACACAAGTTATGTAATGTAGAAAATCTGGGTTGATCATACACTGGTTTTATGTTAAATTCATGAGGCTTAATAGAGATGTGGGATATTTATAAACAATTTTTAGCTATCAGAATGGAAAAAACCATTAACAAATAATTTTACAGAGAGAATATTGTATTTATACCTAATATTTGATGGTTTGGCCAATGAACTCGCCTGTCAAAACCACCTGGTCAACCTATAGTCCCATGCTGAATTCCAGGGGGCAATTGTTAAGTGTACCCCTTCTTAAGTTATCCCCATTCACAACTGAATCCTCTCGACATAATACTCCTTTTACCTTAACTCTCTGTTAAACATAGCACTCTGGTTGACTTAACTGACTGGCAAACCTGATCTTAAATCTCACTAATAACTATTTTGGCTGACCCTAGATTCAGTCAACACCCAAATGATGAGTCTGAGAGTGAAACCCTCAGTGAGCGAAGTCTTTAATATAAAGACTCAATAGTAGAATGTTTCTGATATAACTATCTGGTTGCAGGTTCCGTCCAAAACGTCCAATAGTGGAATGTGGTGAGTGTGACGCTGAGACAGTAAAGCCTAGAGAGCGAGAAAGACATACAAAATGTTGATTAAAGAGTACCGTGTGACTTTGCCACTGACAGTGGAAGAGTACCAAGTGGCACAGCTCTACTCGGTGGCGGAGGCCAGCAAGAATGAGACAGGAGGTGGGGAGGGTATTGAGGTACTGAAGAACGAACCTTTTGACAACTACCCTCTCCTCGGGGGCAAGTACAGCAAGGGTCAGTACACCTACAAGATTTATCACCTGCAGAGCAAAGTACCAGGGTTTATCAAACTAATAGCACCTAAAGGTGAGTAACTAACCGGCTTATTGTCTACTTATTCAAAATAAGACCTTAGAATTAGTTTAATAGCTCCTATTTTAATTTTATCTAGAATATTTTAAAAGTACATATTAAGAGCTCAACTTGTTACAGAATTTATTATGTATCATGCTTGATTTAACTTATATTATTTATAGAATTAATTACCTTATTTTCATTGTTTTTCAATAATATGTAACAAAAAATGAGTTGATACATTTTCTTATAGCTGTATAGCTACTACATTCTGCCATTGTGATCACACTTGTACATTTTTATTTGATTTTGCTGTAATAATTTAGTCTTATCAGACTTATGTAACCACATACAGGCTCACTGGAGATACACGAGGAGGCCTGGAACGCTTATCCGTACTGTAAGACAGTCATCTCCAATCCCGGTTACATGAAGGAAAATTTTGTGATTGTGATCGAGTCGTACCACATCGGCGACCGCGGCACCAAAGACAATGTGCACGAACTGCCACCAGACAAGCTGAAACAGCGTGAGGTAGTCAAGATTGATATTGGCAATGATCCTGTGTCCAGTAGTGACTACAAGCCCACGGAGGACCCCACTAAATTCAAGTCAGAGAAAACAGGTATGTCATAGTTATTGTAGTGTATTTAATTGTCCATTATATTTGTATGTAATTTTTGTCAAACAAAAAGTATGAAAAACCATAGTTTCTCAACCAAATAACCATAGTTGTAAAAAATTTCTATATTAACTTATATATTTTATTTTATTCTAAGTAATTTGCTTATAATTTATGGTCTGGAGAAGGTTGAAGAATCATAAGTGCCCTTGTAAAAATCTGTATATTTTTTATTTAATGAGTGATAAATACAGGTATGTCAATAAATTTGGTGTTAAGGCCATTTAACAGGTTTTAACAAGATTCTGGCCATCTAGAATGTTCAAACTACATTCAGTACCCTTATTTTTCTTTACTAATAGTAAACTGCCAGTGAAGACTGACACACAGGAAAAATGAGTATACCCATACTTAAAGTTTGTACTCATACTGTTATCATATGATAGTTCTTAGTTTGTTCGCAAATTTATTTATTTTGCTATTTTCTCGTTACCATCATGGTTACCCATAATACCAATGAAAAAATGTTCACTAATGCTCAGCCTAATTCCATGAAGTGAGATATAAATAATATCATCGAACTCAGAAATGTAGCTATATAGAAATGAATCTTCATGCCAAATTTCATGTTATGAGTCAGTTAATTTTCAAGATATTGGTTAGACAGACAGAAATGAAATTTTTCGAGCCCCTTGATTGGTAGGCTTCACTAATGCTCAGCCAATCAGTGTTGTATAGATTAACCTGTTGGTATCTGTTTGGTCCCCATTGGATTGACTCACCAGATCTAATTAATTTCATGTGAATATGCTTGTATCTCAGTATTCCTTATATACTCGTACATATCACTATAAAACAATAAATTGTAATAAACTCTTGTTTTTTTCAAGGAAGAACCTTGTACCATTGTTTTAAAAGTTAAGTAATGCAAAATAAAATTGTATTCATTATTTTTTTTATTTTTGGAATAAAGTAGAAATGAATTTTTGCTTAGGTTTATTACCAACTTTATGAAGTAACCATCATAAGTATTAGTCATGTTCTAAATACCTACATAATTAAGTTCATGACTTAGGAAATATGTCATTTGAAAATAAAAATGTATATTGTACTATATATACAATGTATTTGATTCAGTAAAATATCCACATTTAAGCTCATGAAAGTATATAGCACTAATTACATTGGTAAATTGTTGAAGTGGATTAGGTGGTGTGCTCTTTTAAACAAAGTAGACTACTTGAAACATAGTTAGGCCTACATAAATTACTTGGGTTATTTGTACTTCAAAACTGAATATTATATCAATACGATAAATAAGTCGTTACTATAACAATGGTTTATTTACTGTACATAAAATTAAAAATCAACAAAAAGAAAATTTACTGCCTGAACCTATTTATAAAACACATCACCCCACAGTTATGCTTAAGCTTAGGCCTACTCTTTGTTGTTTTCTGTAGTAATATGCTTGTGAAAACACGAGTTAGGATGGAGTCTAGGTTTGTGTGGGTCTAGGCCTCGGCCTAACCTTACCTGGTACTGAAGGTTGTTTTTCAGCCTAGTATTCATCTAAATCACGAACAATTACCACACTTTTGTCCTCAGAAATAGAAGAATCAGGATCAGTATCATCATCGTCACTATCAAAATGAAACAGTGCATCCTCTAAAGCTCTTCATCATGCAAAACAATTGCATCACCACTGCCTTGGCTTGTTGACCTAATTTCAGTTAAAATGAAAACTCATTTTACATGGTTATTTGTTGACAAC
Organism: Homalodisca vitripennis; assembly: GCF_021130785.1. NCBI lineage: Eukaryota > Metazoa > Arthropoda > Insecta > Hemiptera > Cicadellidae > Homalodisca > Homalodisca vitripennis. The sequence continues at coordinate 107,804,403 of NC_060208.1, forward strand.
TAAACATAAAAAAATCATAATAAATCTGTATTTATTCCTAAACAAACAGCAGCAGGCACTACAAGTTGGTCAGCTGAAAATAAACACTACACAGGTTTTCAACTACGCATTATAATAATACTGGAAGTGAAACCCTAGACGTAGTTAACTTGAGTCTGGTTATTTAACACCCTTTAACAAGATTGAGATGTTATATCGATTAAATATGAGTCCGAATGACCTTTTTTGGTTGGATATTCACGTTGCCAACAGATGTCGAACTGAATCTGGCCTTGGACCGGAACGGCCGAAATAGCGATGTCGGACTGAGTTCTCCTATGGGCCCCAAAATGTTAAGCTACTGTTATAGTAGGAGTTATTTGTTCAGATTGTATAGAGTTGGACTGTTATTATCTGAGTGGGTCAGTAGTACAATATTAGTTACATAGTTGTTATTGTGTGATCAATGAACACCCTAGCGAAAATTGAACTAATTATGTTTCAGCTTTTTAATAAAATGATCCTAATTTTGAAAAGTTGTTCACATGTGTAAAAGTTTTTAAAAGCTTTGTAAAACGCTAAATAATTCTTTGATGCCACTTAACCTAAGATAACAAGATGTTGTGCTCTAGGTAGAGGACCTTTGACCAACAGCTGGACAGAGAGTGTAGAGCCTGTCATGACTTGCTACAAGCTGGTTACTGTGGAATTCAAGTGGTTCGGGCTGCAGACTAGGGTAGAGAACTTCATACAGAAGTCAGAGCGGAGGCTGTTCACTGTGTTCCATAGGTGAGTAGATCTTCTCTCTTCTGTTCTTACTTTTTACTTCCATCCCACTCCTCTACAAGTTAGTCTATGAAATCTGTTCCAACAGAAACAAATCAACTATTTGATTTAAAAGTTCCCTGATACTGATTGAGTGTTAACTTCATAACAATTTGGACATATTTTTCTGTCTATCTAACTGTCATGTTTGAACTACTGGACTAGTTTGGTGCAAAAGTACAATAACTGTAACAAATATATTTCTTTGTAATTTCATTAAAAAACTAACACTTTCTCACTATTCAGGCATATTTTATTAGATACTAAATGTAATATGGCATAAACAAATGTTTTAGATATATCAAAAGTCTATTAATTTGATTTTGGTAAGATTTTAAAAACTAGGTTAAATTGGTTTACTACTACAGAAAGTAGTAAATTAATTGTAGTTCATTTGAATTTATTACAATTTGTTTGTTTATGTTGAGTTAAAAGGAAATTATGGGTGCAATAAAATTTATTAGATAAAGATGAATTCTTTTAAGTGTTCTGTTTAACACTATTGATATGATTTTTTATGCTAAATGTGTTTAGACTAGGTTTGGTACATTAAGTAAGAACAATCGATTTTAAATTTAAACTAACAAAATACAAAGTAGAATGAATTTGCTGTTTCCGCAGGCAGCTGTTTTGTTGGATGGACCGCTGGCATGGCCTGACGATGGAGGACATCCGTGCACTGGAAGAGAAGACCAAGGAGGAGTTGGACCGCCAGCGCAAGACTGGCGAGGTGCGTGGAATGAAAGCAGACACCGACTAGATGCAGTTGTGCAGCCGGATCTGCGTGACTGCAGCACGTATCGCGTCGCGCATTCCAGTAGTCCAGATATATATACTATAGAATGGTTTCGAATTAAACAAATCTGTATTATAGCCTTCGTAACGTAATGGTGCAAGATAGCAGCATGCTCACGGGTAGCTGGAGATCAGAGATTGATAACTTATTTTGTAAACATTATTCCTGAATGTTTTCCTGATTCGTTTGAAATTTTCACAAAAATTTTTTACCGGTTTGCGCGGCTGCATTGATTTTTTTTTATTGCAAACAGTATTTTATTAAATTCCTGTACATAGGTTTTCTTTTATAAATTATGTATCATGTTTTGTTCCGTTGTTAACTAGTTTTATTATTGTAATCTTTTTTCCATGGATAAATTATATAGCAATTATTTGTTATTTACTTTTTTTTTATGATTTTTGGAAAATTTTATAACCCTTTTGATGCAAAAGGGTAATATTTTTCGTTTAAAAATACTTCTCAAAGTTCTTTGAATCAAAAAAATCTTTTAAATGCAAATCTTAATGTTGACTCCTTGCGATTTATTAATTCCTTCACTTAGACCAAGGTGCAGGTACCCAACTTTTATTTCCCACCTCCAAAATAGTTGTGCTTGTCTTATAAAATGTTATCAAAATGATAGGTATATAATGATTGTTAAAGTTGGCAAATTGTCTAGTGATTTAGAAGTCAAAATGCGTTAAAACTTATTGTATATAACTTCTGGTTGCCATCTAATAGATGAGAGTTAAATCTGTTGTCCATTCAACTTAGAAGTTTTACATTATTGTAAATATGCTGGGTGTGGTGCAGATATATTTGTTCTTAATCAAAATTGAATTAAAACTTTGTACATAGCTCTAGCCATTATATGTTTAGATTAAATAAGAAACAAAAAGTTTTACGTGTTTACGGTTAGTAAGTGTTGTATGGCATCAGGGTTGATTTGACACAAGGATTTCTTCTCTACATTATTCTGTAAGCATGTAAATTGTGTGCTTGGTAACACCAACTAGTGTCCCATTAGTGGAAAATAATTATTTATATTTTGTTGTTATTGTCTATTATTATAAAATATATATATTTTTAATCGGTTTCAGTTCCCTCATTGTTATGTTCTTTAAATATAAACGTCCGATTTAAATTAAATTTTAGTGATTAAGTTTTTGAGAAACATAAAACATGATGAACGATGGAGCGCTCTTCCTCATCAAATGTGATTATCATCGTAATCTAATTGTCTTCAATAAGAATTTAGTCCATAGTTAAGGTTTGATTGAAGTGGGTCAGTGAGTCATATACCACCAAACAGTGAATGAAGTAAACCCTACCAGAGGCGAGCCTCTGATTCACCTATTCTATAACTCCAGTGACTCACACAGTGATTGTGTCTGAATATTAACTCTTACAATATACAGGGTGATTGAGAATTGTGTAACACAACTTTGACAAATGGTTGAAATAAACAACAGAATTCCTGTGGCCAAATATTCCATCTTTCTGTCTGTTTGTGTTTTTTATTTTAAAATTTATAACAAAAAAAAGTTCAATTTATTGGTATAACATTGTTTTTCTGTACAATCCTTTTCTTCTATTAAAGCCAAACACTGGTGAGTGGCTCCCACTCTAAAATCCTATGAGTACTAAACATCAAGCAAACAGAATATAGCTAATACATAATAACTGAGAGTATGCATTTTTACTGTTCTTGCATATTGTTGTGTAAGGCAATTCACAACTTTATTGACAATGTAAACTGTATTGTTAATCACATATTAACAAATAAAGTACTCTACTAATTAGGTTTTCAATTATTTTGATAATATTTTGGAATATGTTATTAATTTTTTTCGAATTTTATGAAATTTATTTGTAATTAAAAAAAAAACACATTCACACAGAAGATAGAAAATTTACATTTTCATTCACAAGTTGTGTAGTATTTCTGTTAGATTGGACTCAAATAACTGTTGACTAAAATACCTTATAAGAGTTCTGAAACACCTTTTATGAAATGGCTATAAATACACTGAATTATAATTTTATTACTGATAATAATAATTAAAAAAAAACAGCTTTGTTCTTATTTTAATAAATAATGAAGAAGTTTATTTTAAATTCATTTTAATGAACTCATTTTGATTTATTTTATGTTAAACTATACCTTGTAAATTTGAAAATTTAAAAAGTTTAGTTTTTTAAACTATTTATTTATTCAGAGTCTTCCGCATGTGTTGTGAATTTCTTGTGTTTAATTTCTAAATATTATACTGAACAGGTTTATTCTTTCTTCTGCACTAAAAAGTTTTGTTAATCATGAAGTGAAGTGTGTGAACTTATATTGTAATTTTTACCATTTAAATGTATCTGCCCGTGTATATGTGTATATCATGCTGTAGTAGGGTCAAGTTTAAACTTTTGAAGATGTGCGGTATTTATTTTCTGGGATAAAATTCCCTTTTCAAACTTTAATTCATCATGCTTCCCTACAACTGATGTCGTTGAGTGATTTGCTTTAGTGTTAATATTTTGAGCACAATAACATATCTAGAATAACTGAATTAATAACCTACCATATAAGTATCATTTGTTAAAAACTAGATTTTGTCTCTAGGGCTGATGTACTGTGTGAAGTAGACAACTACACAGGAGGAGGTAGGTATATGTAGATGGGATATAATAGTGTCATTGTTGTGATGCCAAGCAATACAGATTGCTATGTCTACGGCAGAGGTCATAAAGGTGATTGCATAACGAGACTGATGACAGTTGGTGAAAATTACATCATCTAATATACAAATCCATGTTTGGGATGTTCAGGTAGCTGCCCAAGTCAAGTGATAAATTCAAGTCATTTATGTTGAGTTTTAGAGTTCAGAATATTGAAACTTTCGTGTTAAATGATGCACCTCAAAACTTAACAATAAAAATTGCATTAAGATTGATTGCTAATTTATCTGCAATAGTTATTTGCCAGTTATCTGTCTTCAAATTATTGATACAATAGGCAGAGTATGTTGCAACTGTTGTCTTTGTAACTAATTCGAGCAGAAATTGAGAATTGTACATAACCTTCAAATCTTTTTACACTGATAAAATTAATAGTAACATGTCTGTTATTCTTGGAATATTAAAACGTTTAGACGAGACTGTGTACCTTGATTCATTCTGACTTAGTTATGGATTGTACACTAAAGGAAGGTATGTTATAATGTTACGAACACACAAATGTCCCCGTGAACACAATGCAAAGTTGCAGTTGGTGTTGGCTTCAACCTGTATCTGGCATGACAGCACTTCCAGTTCACGTACTGTAGAGCTGAATGGTGTGCATTGATGTTTATGACAGATTGATGTTGTATAATCACACATAGAACAAGCTAAGGCTTTAAATTGCTCTGGCTTTGATGTTAAGACGTAGTGACAAGCAAAATAGAAATAAACAGAAAATTTCAGACATTTTTCATACTTTTGTTTTTGAATTACAAAATACTCACTGTACTATTTCTGTTAGTACACAAGAGAAGTGTACTATAGAGAAATAAATAGAGAAGTATTGAAAAAGAAGCAAAAGACGTCTTATCACCTCTCCATATCACTACTCAATAGATCTGCATAGCTGCATGCTTACATCAGTACACTGGCCATTGAAACAAATTTGTCATTTATTCATATGTTAATTGTTATTTCTACCAACTTTTAGTTCCTTCAATAAGAAAACCGTTTCCACATTCCGAAAAGAAACGATACTTAGGTTAGGTCTCGTCATTCCATTGATTCCGAGGCAGTAACAATATGTGTTCCAAAAGAATTGGTTTTAACTTGTTATCGATCAAACAGTACAAGGACTGTCATTAAATTTATTTCAACAAACTGATGGTACTTAATGAATTTTAAAATGTTGGAATAAAATATTTTTACTTAGATATTTTAGATTATTTTGTTATTCTAGGCTTTTTGTAATTAGTTTTTGCACTTTTTTAGTTAAAGTATAGATTGAATAGGTAATGAAAATCAATTTAAATGTTTTACAACATGCTAAACTTGCTGCGGTAACTGAAAAAAATGTATAAATCTGGTAAGAATATCATAACATATGTGCTCAGTTTACATTTTGCATCTCATAACAACCTTCAAGATTTCTCATTTTATAATATAAGGTAAAGTGAAAGTTACCAGTTACTTAATGAAAGTGTGCTCTCATGCTGTTCACAACAACATTGTACGTTTGTATGTAATGGATTCTGAACATTAGGAGATTAGACAGTTCATCCTCAGCAGATAGAAAAATGAAATGGGAAATATTTCTAGGTCTGCTTTTTGATGTGTTAAAAATGTTGTAGATTCAAACCTCCCTTCCTCCTCTTTCACTTTCCAATTTAAGATTTCCAAATATCAATCACTTGTTTGCAACACATTGTTGAAAAGATAATTAAAACCCAAGGATTCTGGTGAAAATTTGAGGTCTTAATTTTATTTTGTAAAAATAATCAAGGTCAAATATCAAATTAGATAAATTCACTTGTTCTCATTAAAAACTTTACATTAGTATTATTAAAACTTTTCATATTTTACTAGTAGTAAAATATACAACTATGAGTTGAAAACACTGTTAAAATAAATCTATGACAAAGTTTGAAAGGTAAAATTTCTAGTGATGCACTTAAATAAAGGTTGTCCTTGGAAAACCATGTGAACCTATGTCACCAGGCATCAGTGCTTTGCAAAAACTCAGTAAGATTCGTCTTATTCATAGGATCATATTTGTACCTTTCCCACGGCGTCACAGCGTGGCGAGGACATTGAAACAGAATTCACAAGAATATTCAGACAAAATATATTTCAAAATTGAAGCGATATATATACAGCACTGTTTACTGTAACAAAATACATATAGTTTGAGGAAATATTCAGTTATTCAGATATAGAGATAAGAACAGATACTGGACAGTAACTTATGAGCATCTTTTTACAGAGGTAAATTGTTGGTTTTGACGAATACTGTTAAGTAATACTTGTCAAACTCAACAAGAGACAGAGTGTTTGGAGAAGTGAGTGAATGTGACGAAGGTATATAAATAAATACTATTATGATGCTTTGCATAGAACATAAATTTTTTTATGCACATATAAAAATCATTCCATTCTAATCTAAAGATAAATGAGTATACAATGTTCTAGCAACACAATCAAAACCACTGAAAACCTTTATAGCAAAATTATTTTTTTCTTGTAAAAGTACTTAAAATGATAGTATTTTAAATATTTAGATAATCTTTTACTAGAGTTTACTAATAAGCGTAATTTCACTTTTACTTATAATTTACATATCTAAATGTGACAATTTGTACTTAAAATTCTTGTTTTTCTTACAATGAATTGGAATTTGAACATATTTACTGGTGAGTATTTGAAAACCTCCAATATTTTACTACATCGAAAATAGTTTTACTAACCTAAATACTTTTGTTTCATTTTTCTTTCTGCAATCATTAAAATTAGTAGAAAAAGGGGGATTATAATCGCCCTATATTTGGTCTTTTCCTTGTGGTCGATATTCTTTCGTGTTTTAAATATTGACATACTAAAATAAGAGATTTAATGAGAAAAAAACCATACCAATGTTTAGTTTCCGAATAAGTTGCTACTTTCTTTTTTGTGTTCAGAGAGATCCATTAAGAACCTACGTACGAGTTGGTGGCAGCAACGGATTTGCCAGTTCTAGATGTTAATGACCGTGACACTATCAGCAATAATGTGTCTGTGTATAGTGCTCCTTGTATGTCTTAGCTAGTATTGCTGGCCACACATGCCCTCCCCCGCACGGTCTTCTGCAAGCCCGTTTCAGCTGTCTAAAACTCATTGTTCTACTAAATTATTAGTAGAAAAAAGTAGACAAAAAAATCTTAGTTTGGTAGATACAATACAGTACAATAATTACCATTGTAACGAATAGTGTGTAAAATCTTTAAAAAATTGTTATAAATTAGAGTTTGTTACATTTTGGAATTGCTTTTATAAAAATGAGAGGTCATTCCAAACATGTTGAAATCCAGTTTTAATTCTGAAATGTTATTTACATGTGATCGTGTTGTGATCTTCCATGTCAAAACTAATGTATGTAATGTAGTAGTGTCAATCAGCAAGTAATTTATAGTGTGTTGAGCTCTTCACTAATGTATGATATTCTAAAACTAGTCTGTGTTGAAATACTGGTTGATAGCTGAATCCTCGGCTGTAGCTACAGACCATCACATCATAATCCCTTGCAATGAGCAGGATAAAGCATAAATAGATATACTCACTTTATAGCAAAAGATATAGTGAATGTTAAACAAAATTATAAATCTTAAAAAAATGCTTTAATCATTACTTGTAAATGTCAAAGGTCTACTTGTATAAAGATTGCAGGAGACGGGCTGGGCTGTCGGTCGTTAATTTTTAACTAAGTTATCGCAAATACGGTTTATTTATTTAGTATAGTTTCCAACATGTTTTCTAATAAATTAGTGTTCTCTACTCTGTACAGATGTTAGATAGATTCTTCTGGTTAAAATTTTAGTGGGTGACTAAATAAATAATACTATCAGTAATGTTAATATTGTGTTGCAATTATTTTGTTCCCACCAATTCCTGTTATTGACTATATACTCCAGACAGCTGTTTTCATGATCTCTAGTCTCTTATAATAAATATAACATTTTGCACACACAGACACACAATATATATATATATATATATATTCTATTAATTTATATATCAAATTGTTGGTATTGAAAAATATTGTGAGCATTATTAATAGTAGCACAATGGTATTGATAAAAATTTCTGGTTAATTTTGACGTTGACTACAGTCATAACATCTGTGCCGGATTTGAATTAACTGTGCAGAAATCTACCATTAATGAGTTGTCACAGCATTGACTTTGTAGGAGTTCACCTTCTACACTATTATTATATCTCCAATCTGATATTAGTTTGATCACATGCTGGTTGGAATATATAAAGAAGTGCGTATAAAAATTGTAGTAGTTACAGCATTCTGTAAAATTCTAATCTCAACATTCTCACTGATTTTTATCATGGAAAATCTGATCCAAGACCTTACATACATACATTTTCTATCCTCATTTAAAATATATAAACAATACAAAATTAAAATGCCTATACAAACCATGCCATGTCTGAAATAAAATAGAAAAAACAAAAATATCAATAAGAATACAATGCCGTTTTAATTTTATTAGCAGTATAATAGTATAAATTTCATTCAATAGTAATAGTAAGTAAAGTAACATATGTTGGTATGTATGGTCAGTAGACACAGCTGTAGGTAGCTGTGTGAATGAAGGTTATCAAGAACATGATGCTACTATCACCTCACCTGTCCAGTTCTACCTGTTATTATTATCAAGCGTTCAAGGTTGTTCCATCAGAGTTATCAGGCCAAGGTTACTACTTTTTGCCTAACCTAGAAGCTCTCTTGTTACTCACTGGTTTATATTTAGACTTACTACATATAGTTGACTAATTTATGGCATTCTTAGATTGTACCAAGCCAAAAAAAACTGTCAACTATGCAGTGGCTGGTGTATCACCCTGACACAGTATAGAATATCTAATATGACAACAAATAAATTAAAATGTTAAGTGTGAGCATTTTGTTTTAAGAATTGAGGCAACCAAATAAAAGTAATCAATATTCATGTATGCATGTGTTCCAATGAATACAAACATAAATTTTTATTTAAAAAAATGTATATTGTATATTTGTTATTATTAAAAACTGTTGTGTATAAAACCCGATATCTTACAAAAAATATGCTCTATGATTTTTAGTACATATTTTCTATTTATAACCCATTTCTCGAGTAATAAAAACAGTCTCTCTATTAAAAACTCTGTTGAGTATAAAACCCGATATTTTATTAAAATATGCTCTATGATTTTTAGTAAATATTTTCTATTTATAACCCTTTTCTCAAGTAAAAAAAACAGTCTCTCTATAAGACGGTTTAAATATTGCTAACGTAAGAAAAATGGTCTATTAAATTAGGATAAAAATTAATAGGACTGACTTTGCTGAAATTGGGCATTAGAGTTCCTTGCAATCTGATCAATAAGGCCTTAAATAGTATTTGTTGTGATTTTACAGGAAGCATTGGTAAAGTCATATATACATAACAGTTTTCAAATACGCATCTTGTATGCTATCATAAAATTTCGAATTTCAATTGCTTTTTAACTAATAAAATATCCCAACTTTTTATTTTTAAGCAAGACACTAAAAGAGAGATACACTCAAGGCTTTTTTAAGCATTTAATAGGTGAAATGAATAAAAGGTAATAATGCTTTGTTACTGTGTTGTTGAAGCAAATACTTTGTTTCCAGAGAATGAAAATAAAAGTGCTATCAAAGTATTGTATAGTACTTGCTTCATGTTTCCCCATATTATTTGATAGATTTCAGCAATTAGGTAAGTACTCATCTACTTCAGAAAATGTCCCTTAACATAAGATGGTTAGAATTTGACTAAAATTCTGCCTTTCAAGGAATTGGCAAAAACTATGCTAGATGAAAGTTTGCTGAACTGTGCTTTTGAACTAATGTACCACTTTGCATAAAGGTGAGAGCTTTTTAGATAAAAATAATTTCCGTCCAATTAGCCTTTTGAGTGTATTCTCTAAGATTCTTGAACGAGTGGTTAAAGAACAACTTGTTAAAATTATCTTTATAATAATCAAATCCTGTGTGACTGCCAGTATGGTTTTCAGAGAGGACAGGAATATTTCTGATGCTCTGTTCGATGTCAATAGGCAAATTAATGACGCAATATCCAACAACTTACGTGTTATTCTACATATTTCTTGATCTAAGAAAAGCGTTTGATAGCATCGATAGAAATAAGTTGATTCTAAAATTAGAGTATATTGGAGTAAATGGTAATGCGCTTTCTTTGGTTTCACAATCAAGCTACCTCACGGATAGGCTACAGACCGTGTCTATCTGTGGGACTGAGAGTGATGCGCTTCCTGTGGACTACGGAGTGGTCCAGGGGAGTACGTTGGGCCCAATTCTGTTTTTGATTTACATAAACAATATTTCTAAATTAAATCTGAACGGCAAACCTGTTTTATTTGCCGATGATAGCCTTATTTTAATTAAGGGCAACGATTGGGTTGATGCTCGTTCAAAAGCACTATATGACCTTATGATCCTAAAGAATTGGTTTTGATCAAAATGTTCTTTCACTAAACACCTCGAAAACTAAATTTATGCCCATTTCTCTCAGGGAGTCTACAGACTATTCCCTGGACGGACTGGTTGTTCACAGTTGTGGCAGTTTATAATAATGTATTATGCTCTTGTGAAGGTATTGAAAATGTCTCGTCTTATAAATATCTGGGCGTTATCTTTGATAACGTTTGAAATGGTCTTGTCATATTGAATATGTGAAGAGAAGAACAAGGAAAATACATATTTGCATTCAAACAATTAAGGGAAATATTAAAATGAAAAGGAAATTAAACTTGCCTATTTTGCCTACGCCCAGTCATTGTTTTCATTCGGAATAATAGCCTGGGGCGGAGCGTACAAAACACTTCTGCAGCCACTGCAGGTGGTTCAGAACGCAATTTTAAAGGCCGGGGTATAAAAAAAGTAGGAGATATCATACTGATACCTTATATAAAGAAACCGCTATTCTGTCAATCCGTAAAATTTTCATAAAAAACAATCCTCATCCATATTTATAACAACTTTACAACAATCTTCTCAACAACTTCACACTCTCATAATACTCGATATGCACGGAATATTGGTGTTGCCCCAATGCAAATTAGTAAATCCATATCATCAACTAACTCTTTCTATATATCCCATCTTCTATTTAGGAAATCTTTGTCGAATATTTTCCTGACCTCCACATTTTTGAGATTCACCATCGTTATTTATGTGTAAAAAACGTTCAAATGAAATGGTTGTTGTCTCTTATCAGTATTGACGAGGCTGAATTAATTATTACGGCTGAATACAGACGGGACTACTTCTAACGTTGCCCCCCTCCTCCTTATCTAACCCTCCTTATTTAACCTGTTACTCCACTACCGACAATTATTATGAATGGATTCATGGTAGCTCGTAGTATAATTTATATATTTAACTTTACTGCTTCACTTTAATCCTCTCAAACCAACAACTGTATATAAGTGAATACTCTGTCGTTCTTCTTGATTCTGGGAATACACCATCCTAAATTTTAATACTTTTAATTATCCGCTAAGATTGACTTTAGTACAATATTCCATGAAGTGTGTGTGTGTGTGTGTGTGTGTGTGTGTGTGTGTGTGTGTGTGGGCGCGCGGCGACGAGCGCACCACATAGTTCAAATGATTTAATATTGAATAAAGACAGCAAACTACAATCCGTCCACGGTTTCATGGCAGCAACTCGAGCCTACGCACAGGCTTTCTACAGGCCCATGTAGGCTTATTTCCTAGGTCACTAATATTTTTATTAATGAGTTCAACTTCTTAAAATAAATTAACTGTTACTACTAACGAATGTACAACTAGTTATATATAATAGATTCCTTAATTGTATATTATTAAATAACTTATAATTACTGCTTAATTTTTACATTGTTACTCTTTGTTTATGTTTTAAGGAGTTTAAGTTTTAGTTTGTACACTATTTTCATGTACCGAAATTGGAAATAAAATTATGAAATTATGATTATGATTATGATTCCAGCTCTAATAAATGTTCTAAAATATTTTTAATTTCAGAAAACAAGCAAAATCACCTAGAACAAAAAAACTCAAAACAAATTAAATTAATATAGCCATAAATATACACTTTTTGAGATATTTTCTTGATTGTGGCAGCATCGCAAACTCAACATCGGCGTAAGAACCACTGGAACCAGCAGTAGTCATAAATGTGCACCTAAGCAGTGGGTAACTGCTAGTAGTACAGATATATGACAAAATACACTGTAGTATTACTTTTACCATACATTAAAGACCGTTATGAAACCTATTTTAGTTGTCTTTCAATAGAAGTAAAGTTGTCTGTGTGTGTGTGTGTGGTGTGTATATATATATTATATATATATATATATATATATATATATATATATATACAAAAGTTTTATTTTAAATAAAATCCCTTAAAGTTATGATTATTTAAAGAATTTATCTGTCCACCATTTTCTAACAAAATGAGCAAAATTAAGTTTATTTTGTTCCATTTTAGAAAAAGATACCTAAAGTAAGTGTACCAAATTTCAACTCGTTATCTCTTGTAGTTTCTTGTTTATGATGGTTTACAAGAAAAACAAAAACAGACAGACAGACAGTAAATGGTATGTTTCCAGACCCATGTGCAATGGAGTTTTTTCCTTGTTTTGATGACCTGTAACAAGTCCTGAAATATTGCACACACATTTTATGAATCACCCTGTATATTCTTGATAAGGAGAGAGGAAAAATCAACTATGGAACAAAAGTAAGAACATCAAAGTAAATTACAATGACCATATACACTTTTTTACATATTTTCTTGATCGTGGCAAAAAGGCAAACCCAATATTTGCGTCAGAAATATAATTCATTCAAACCAGAAGTGCTCATACAGGTGCAAAACCTACGAAATTGTGTGCAAAGCCATGGGTAACTTCTAGTTATTTATAATTATTAAGGAGCCATCAGGGTCTTTTTAAAATAAATGTGCCATTATCTGTTATGTACCTGATAAAATGAAAACATGAGTTTTCAAACAAATTTTAAGTGACTGGTAAGTTATTAGTTTTGATAGATGAATCAATAAGCCTTGCAAGCAAATTCACGTTGATAATATATTTGATATGTGAAGTCAGTAAAAAGAACTCTTTGTATTTTTATTTCCCGATCTTGTCAAGCTGTATGATCATACACCCAAGACTTTAGCAGAAAATTTTGATGCAGAGAACAAGCAATGTACAGTGATTTGTCAAAAAGTTTTCATCTCCCAAATCTTTACCTAAGTTATTAATAACGTATGACAATCTAGCTGACGATGGATAATTTGAAAAGATAATAGGAATTCAAACATTTTGTAAAATATATGATGATGGTAAATGCCAGAAACACTACTACCCTTTTGTTCTAGCTGAGTTGTCTATGCCCTCATAATCTCTAAAAAAGCAGGAAACAATTGCATTGTATCCAAATAAACATAAAGTTTCCGGGTTTTTGAGACTATATTGAGATAATAATAATAATAATAATAATAATAATAATAATACTTTATTGTCATGGACATATATACATGTATTGACAATGTCAGAATTGTTGAACGTTACATTGTTCTTAGTCTTACTAGAGCAGTAAAAAAACAAAACTTAGCGGTATAAAATAGTAACAATGCATGTATTGCGTGTAATGTAATAAATGTAACAATTTTAAAAACAACGTAAAATTGATAATAATAAACTAATTAATAAATAAGTATATAAATAGATAACATCACAAAAATTCAACAAGTTAACAAAAAAATAAAGACTATTAGTAAGAACAGTTAACAAGAACAAAAATAAACTATTTAAAGAGTCAACAAAGCAAAAAGGTATTGATCAACGGACAATATATTACAGAGTTATGCCAGGGTGTTCTAGGAATTCCTCAATGTTATAAAAAGGATTTGCTAACAGCCAGTCATTGAGTTTTTTAAGAAAAACCTTACAACTATACAATTTAACAAAATAACTTAACTTATTATAGACTTTTTTGCACATGACAGAATGGCTATTTAACATTTTACTTAATCGGCATTGTTGAAAACTAATATTATCTTTATTACGTGTATTGTATGGATGTAGGTCTTCATTAAGTATCATTTCTGGTAATTTTTTTAAGGAGTAAGCAGCAAGTTCAAAAATGTAAAGATTGACGACAGTGTTAATTTTTAAACTAATGAATATAGGCTTGCAATGATCTAATGGGGCTGAGCCATTAATTATTCTAATAACCCTCTTCTGCAATTTCAAAATCTCAACAATCCTTGGAGAGTTACCCCATACAAGCAAACAGTATTTCATTATTGACTGTTGAGATAGAGGAAAGGTTTGGAGGAAAAGTCACTATACTTAAGAAGCAAATATAGCTATCAATGAAAGCAAATTTAGTGTTTTTGCACCCTCAGGCACCCATAGGCTTCAAACTGATATTACTTCAGAAGATTTTAGTAATTTTTTTATTGACTCAATAAAAAAAATTAAAGTGAAAACCGGTACAGTTATTAATAGTAGTTTAAATTCATTAAAAGCTAATTGTATTAATTCATCATTTTTATCATTTAAATCAATCAAGCCATCTGACACAATTGATGCAGCTAAAAGACTAAACAATTCAGATAGTAATGACATCTACAATATATCCAATAATCTGTTAAAGAGATTGATTTATACTTTTGTTGAGCCACTAACACTTTGCTTAAATATGTGTATGAGTCAGGGTATTTTTTCCAGAGCAACTGAAGGTGTCCAGAATTTGTCCAGTCTTTAAAAAAGGTCCCTATAATGATCCAAGTAGCTACCGCCCAATTTCGGTCATCCCAGTCTTGTCTAAATTACTAGAACTACTGGTCTATGACCAAATAAGTGACTATTTGGAAGAAAATAAAATTTTAAGTCCATCACAATTTGGTTTCAGAAGAGGTAAATCCACTATTGATGCCATTGACAAGCTAATACGAAATATACTGTCAACTTTTGAAAATAAAGCCTTTGCTCAGGCCACTTTATGTGACTTGAGTAAGGCCTTTGATTGTGTAGAACACAGTACTCTTTTAGCCAAATTGAAGCATTATGGAATTCATGGAAGTGCTCTTGATTTTATAAAATCATACCTCATCAATAGAACACAAAAAGTATACATCAAAGGGAGTTGGTCACAGGAAGTCAAAATAGAGTACGGTGTCCCTCAGGGATCTGTACTTGGTCCCTTACTTTTTATCCTATATATAAATGATATAACATTGGCTGTTGATGCTAATACGCTTCTCTACGCTGATGACACAACTTTTGTCTTAGATTGTTATATATATATATATATATAATATTTATGTATTATACTTATTAAATATTATTTAGAGACAATGCTACTTAGTCTGTAGCTGAATTAGACTTTGTCAATGCATGTTACATGTTTTACGACAAATAAACAAATACACTTTTATTATTATTTATATATTAACTATTATTATTATTATTATCAGAAAATAAAACAACTTCTATAGGCAATCATCAACAGTTGGTAACAAGCGTTGTAAACAACTTGCAAAAAGGGATATTAACAACGATTTCCAGTCACAAACCTTGTCTGTTGAGCACACCATTTCATCAAGTAGCCTACGAATCACTGTCACAGGTACTAAAAGTTCTTGAAACTGATTATATAACTTACTGGCAAGCCTGTAGGTTTTCAAGAAATTGAGATTAAAATTCTGTGTAAAAACTTCAAGTCGTAATAACATAATTTGCAACTTTGTTTTTGGTATTTATAATGATATTAAAATTATGTATTATTTGTACAAGTGAGTAAAAGAGTACTGTATTTACTTTTGTTAAATCAATGAACAGTTTTATAGTATTATAATAATCTTAACATGTATAAGTTCTACCTCATCAGAATCTATAAAATAACTTTTTTTGAGGTTTGTGTATAACAATTTTCTGTGGAAGGATTCAAATTTGCTGAAAGATTCCATGTCCCCCCTCCACTAACCACTGACCATCATGTTTCAGTACTGGAATGTTTACAAGTACAACCCTGTTTAGTGGCCAGCATTAGTAAACTAGCTATGTCTCTGCTTGGCCATTTACACAACATGTTTGATATTATTTGTATAAATTTATTACTGATCATGTATGATTTAAAAATATAACAGGATTTTGGATGTTTCAAATTTCCTCTCTTTATTCCATAAGAGAGGACAAACTGTATATCTCAAAATAAGGTATATAAAAGATTGATTTTTAATTTAGACTAAAATGCAATTGAGACCTTGATACAAATGTTTAGTTGTGATGAAACTTGGCATGCAGGACTTATTTATGAATATCTATAATGAATAAATAAATTTTAAAATTTTAATGATTGACTGTAAATATTTTACCAATAGAGTAATTTTAAAGTGGTTAATAATAATACTAATGACATCTGCAAGAAATGTCTGTTAATGTCAAATAATAACAATAATAAAAACAGTTTCCATAATGTAAATTATGAAATTTTATAATTTCATTTGAATTTCTACTTAATTTTTTTTATTAACAGTAGCCAAAGTGGCCTTACTTTTATGTCATACTAGCTATTACCCGCGGCTTCGCACGCAATCTTTAGAACCGAAGTCCTTATATTACTTAGTAAAAGCACTTATGTTAAGTGTGCACAAATGTTGTTGTTGATATCATGAATACCAACCTTCAACATGTACACAACTGGTGTCATGGAGAGGGACTGAAAGTAAATCCCTCTAAGACAGTAGTTGTACCATTCTCTAGGAAAAAGAACCTAGAGTCTCTTTCCAGGCTGAAACTCGCATCCACACAGCTTGAGTGGTCAAAGACAGTCAAATATTTAGGACTGACTCTAGACCATAAGCTTACGTGGAATGATCATCTTAACAATATCCTGCACAAAGCAAAGTGGGCGCTCATGACGTCCAGGAATCTCATAGGGCATAAAACCCCATACAGCACTATGGCTTTACAAAGCAGTTGTAAGGCCTCAAATCACTTATGGTTCATTAGTCTGGTGGACAAAGGTAAATCAGGTAACTGCTAAAGCCAAGCTCGAAAGCTTACAAAGGCTTGGCACAATCTTTGCAACCGGAGCATTTAGGAGCAGCCCCTCAGCGACCCTCGAGGTGGCTTTAGGACTTCTGCCTCTTGATGTCTATATAAAAGCTGAAGCGCGTAAGTCAGCTTATCGGCTGATGGTTGCTGACTTGTGGAGGAATGGAACGTCTAAAACGGGCCACGGCACCATCACCGAAGCTGTAAACCCAAACGCTATTCTCGAAATGGTCTCAGACATAATGAGAACGGAGTTCGTATTCAATAAGCCATTCTCTGTTGACGTCTACTCCAGAGATGAGTGGAAATCGCAAGATAACATCACAACAATAAGAAAGAGCTTTGTCTGGTACACGGATGGCTCGCTTATTAAGGGCAGAACCGGATATGGAGTGTTTAGTCAATCCCCTAGAACTGCCCTTTGCGGCAGTTTGGGACGGAACTGCTCCATATTTCAAGCCGAAATCTATGGTATCCTGGCCTGTGCCAACCTAGGCCTCACCAGGGGGTACCAGGGAAAGAACATATGCATAATGTCAGACAGTCAGGCAGCTCTTAAAGCTCTTGACTCCAACAGCATTTCATCCAAGCTTGTGTGGGAGTGCTTCAACACTCTCTGCAAGCTTGGATCACGCAACTTTGTACGTCTTGGTTGGGTACCGGGCCATACAGGCATAGGTGGCAACGAATGCGCCGATAGGCTTGCCAAAAGCGGAGCAAGCATGCCATACACCGGTCCAGAACCGAGTTGTGGTATAAGCAAGTCAGCTGCTTATCAAAGTATAAACAAATGGTCCAGGAAGACACACCGCTTGCGGTGGCAGAGTCACCAAGGACAAGCACTCGGCAAAAGACTGCTTGCTGATTCTAGCTCCGGCTTCACCAGATGGCTGATGGGGCTGGGCAGGGATCACGTTAAGCAAGTGATTGCCTTGATCACTGGACACGGCCACTTCAGGAAACACCTAAACACTCTAGGTTTACGAAATGAGGACTCGGAGTGTAGACTCTGCAATAAGTCTGAAGAGACTGCAAAACACATAATACTGGACTGTGAGAGACTGGGAGCAAGGAGAAGGGCTCTTTTCGGTGACAAACAACCAGGCGACGAACCAGATGCTAGTATCGGGGAAAAGCTTCTTAGCCTAATTAAGGGCACAGAGATAGGCTTACCCCTCTAACATCAAAGGGGCACACAATAAGCTCAGGTTGACGTGTGAGGATCTGAGAATCCACCCCAATACCCCAACGCAAAAAAAAAAAAAATGTTAAGAGTTCTATGAAAATTTTAAAATGTAAGTAGGCATACATCAAGTAGATATTATTTAAGTTCATGGTAAATAGTATCAGAGTTTAATTTAATTAATATATCATGTTTTGCACGTGGAAGAGCATTTCTGGTTAAAATTAATTATATTTCCAACGTCGCATTGTTAGCCTGATCAAGAAAATACAATACACAGGTCTCGAAAAGTTACTTCGGTCAAAAAGCGTCTATTTCTAGCCTTTATCACATATTTCAGGTCTAAGATATTTCCAGTACCATATTAGAGTTTGCCTTGTCCTGTCGAAGAAAAAAAAGTATACTTACGTATAGGGCCAAGAACCCTTCTTCGATTAAAAAGAACCTACTGCAGACTGTTTAAATTCACTTACTATGTCACAATTTAGCTTGCCGTATCGCCTCGATCAAAATACTATATAGTTCGATTATGCAGTTCCTGGAAATCTACTTTGGTCAAAATCATCTACTATGGGCTTCTGTAATATGCTTTCCGTCTCAAATATTCCCAGGGACATAGTTAGCTTTTTGTCCTGATGAAGAAAATATACGCATAAGTAGGACTGAGAAGCCTATTACGTCCTAGGGAGAAGTCATACCCATTCCCTAAGTACTTTCGGTATAAGGGAGAAATCAATATTAAGGTTATGCAACATTCCAAAATAAAAGTTTTTTGTTACGTTGAGGCATGTTAGTATTAATTTCTCTGTTTTCCTGTAAGCCACTGTTAAAATGCCATATCACAATGTCAAGGAAGCCCACCAGTTTAAAGTAACTTATGTGAAAACATTCATAACTTTGTTCATTAAGGTTGGTTACATAGCAGTGTTTAAATAATATTTAAAATGCATTAGATTATTTAAATTCGTCACTGACGCGAAATGGAGTAAAATTTTGATACTAACTTTTTATTTACTATTTGCATTGCACTACTGATCAAGCACTGTTTACTTAATATTTGATCAAATTTAAATTTAAACAGATGTTTCAGCCAATTTGTCGACATAAAACTGAAGCTGTGAACAGCTGTTTAGTGCCAGTTTAATTTGGATTAACAACATTTTTCTGAATTTCAAAATATTCCAGGTAACTTTTCTTATAGTTTGCTTCATAAAAACCTTCCTTGGATTTCAATGGACGTTTTACAAAAAGAATTAACCAAATAGGTCCAGCCGTTCTTGAGTTTAGCGCTTACCAACACATTTAACGATTCATTTTTATTTATAAGATATATTGTCATTATTGATCTGACTCAGGATTTCAAAACTAAAAACCTTCCAATAAAAACAAAAATTGTATTTCTTCATAACAACTCAAATAATTTATATATTTGTACATAATTCATTCTTATTTTTCATTTTCTGTGTTGATGTTTTATGTTTATTCTGTTCTTATAGCCCTATTTATATTTTTGTAATTTCCTGAAGACGGCTTAAGCCGAAATATAGAAAATGTTTAATACAATGGAAGAATTCTTATTGAAGATTAATATATATATATATATATATATATATATATATATATATATATATATATATATATATGTACAGTATATAATGTAGGAGAAAGCAACATTTATAATTTATAATGAACACAGCTTTTAATACCGAATTTCTAACTGTTTATTGCCTATTCTGTAAATTAATATTTTATACTAGCAGATGTCCCAGTCCAAACTTACAATCCCTCAGTATATGAGATGTGCTCTCTACAGATAATAGAATTCCTTTCCCTTCCACCCAGTGTTATTGGGAATTCTTGTTGCTGATGAAATGTTCAAAAGGATAAATAAATATATGGAATGTTATTGTCACTTTCTATTTTTTAGAATTAATAACAGTAATGACATTTTTTATTGCAAATATAATATTACAGGTAAAAAAGAAATAATTTTTAAGACGAGATGTTATCTATAACTAAAAGATTTCCAATGAGAATATTACAGTTTATTAAAAACAATCTCCAATATTAGAAATAAAACTGATTGTGTGTTTGTTGCATCAACAAATTTCTAAAGGATCAAAACACATTTGACAAATTTAACATTTTTATAAACTTTTAAGATATACACTAAAATATTTCAAAACTTTATTTAAAATATCTTACTAACACTCATTAAACAGTATCATGGAAATGTACAACTACTACGATTTAATACTTTTATAATTTACGAAAATATTGCATGTCATGACATTATCTTATATTTACATCATCTGATGTCAAAAATATACTTGAACTACCATGGAAAAACGGACTTCATTTTTTGTTAGTTTCTTCCATTTTTTTATAGTCATTGGTACACCATATAACAAAATAGTTTGAACATATTGGTAACCAATATTTTTAGGTAATTTTGAAACTGATATGAGTTATGAATATTAATTTAAGTTTAAAAATTGAAAAATGAGTTTTGTTAATTCTACATTACAATTATTATAGTACAGCTGATACCTGGGTTTAAAAAAATAGGTTTTAGGTCTCAATGTTATGTTATGTAGACTCATTTTTTTAATACCACAAAAAGAGCTAAAAATCTTCAGGCCACTTAAAATAACCGTTTTGGAGAGGCCATTTCATGTTTTTTTATAACAGAAACAGAAGCACTAAGTTTTGAGAATTTATCGAATTTATAAGTGTTAAATCCTAAAACACACAGGTTGAGCATATAAAAGTAAACAATTCAAAACCATAATGATAAATACACATGTTGCTGTACAACAGTTTTCTGTGTATATAACATTTATTTATATACACACATAAATATACACATGAATTTTGTTTCAGATATATTGCCACATGATACATTCACATTTTGTTCATTAACCCTGAAAGTGCCTATCAGAAATTCTAAAGTGTGCACTGTTTTTTGTAATTTTCACAGGGTTCCTTTGTAAATTTCTTATGAAATATTATATGTAGGATATATATAAAGTGTTAGAAATAATATTTCTTGTTAAGATTCAGAGAATAAAGCTACATAGTTTTGAAGTAAAAATAAAAATATATTTAGTTTTATAGCACATACTGCATGTAGTATTTGACAGGTGAGAAAATATATTACTTCATAAAATATAAGATGTTTCAACAGTTAGAAATAGCCAAAACGTAGGAAATTTCATTATGAACACAAAAATATATAATGTTATGGGATTAAAAAATAAAAATGGAATTAATTTTTACGTTTATTGAGAAAAGAGCACAGTGGAAATCATGTTTATATAGTTGAAAAGTAATCAATAATGAAAAAAGTATTATTGTCTAATTCATCTATAACACTGAAGAGATGGTCAAATAAATTCAAGGTTTATAAAATATTTTATCGAGGAATTAAAATTATTTTCTAGAAATCCTAGAGCTAAAACAAATTACACATGCTGAATATAAACATATACATGTTTATGGAAGCTTTTAAACCTCGACAAAGAATCTGCCATGTCACATACAGGGTGGTCTGCAAGCCAGTCTCTTAGGTTCTTCTTCAGCTTGTTGCCGTTGAGACATCGAAGTGACTCTGGCAGAGCATTGTGGAGTTTACGTTCAATGTAGGATGGTTTCTTTTTATACAATGCTGTGCGATGAAGGTGTAGGATATATTGTGTGTATGTACACTACTTCCTGTATGTAGCTCCATCTTATCAATATGCAGAACCATCAGCTGATGTACAGAGTGCAATGACGTTAGGATTCTGAGAGATTTAAATGACTCCCTGCAGCTGTCCATTGGACCAAGATCTGTCAGCACCTTTATGGCTCTCTTTCAAAAGATAAGAATTTGCTGTAGACTAGCTTTAGTTGTTCCTCCCCAGACTAGTAGACCATATCTAAGATGGGACTCTACAAATGAATAATAGACTGCCTTCACAGCATTTAGATACCAATCCATTCAATTCTTTTCATACAGATAACTTTATTCATAAGCTTCAAGCACAGAATGGTGACAAACAGGTAATTATTACAGTTTATTTTAAATGCAGCTTTGTTTGTGTATCAAATGCCATTGTTGACATGAGGTCTGGCATGAGTGATGAATTTGTTTAGACTATATTGGGGTGACTGCAAGCCATTTCCAGAGCTTTTTCCTCAATGTAGAGGGTGGGCCTTCCTTTATTTGGGAGCGTATTGAATAGCTTTGCTCCAGAATATGAGGGCTGTTTGGAGAAAATAAAAGTTCTGTGGATAGGAAGATTAAAATTTACATTATTTGTTCATATTGACTAATAACATAAATCACAGTACTTGTTTTATTGGCTAGATTGTTTATGTGGTTAGTCCAGCTAATATCAGTGTCTATTATAACACCCAGAAATTTTTATGATTTTTTTCTATTGAGTTTTGTAATGCTGAAACATTTTTTTCATACTAAAGTTTAAATGAATTGTTTTGCTTTGGTTTATAACTAGATAATTTTGCAAACAGTAATGAACAGTTTTGTTTTTTTTTGCTAGGTTGGCACTATTATGTAGTCCTTGGGGTGATTCATCACTAAAGAGAAGGGTAGTGTCATCCGCATACAGAAGAGATTAAGTTTTGAAATTTTCAATGAAACCAGGTAAGTCATTTCTGTAAAGAATGAATATAATGGGCCCAAGAACTGACCCCTGAGAATGAACAAAAAACAAAAAAGAAAACGAGATATGACACTTCTACTTCAGACTAAACAAAGTCAGATTCCATTTTAATGTCATAAACATAACTTATCTACAAGGATCATCAATTCTGAATTATTATATAGTCAACAGTGTATGATAAAATGTTGCTCAATTTGAATAAAACAACTTCTGAACAAAGAAAAAAAATTATTTGTTTAAAAACTATTTCTGCTTGCTGCACAGAGGTTAACAATAAAATCACATCTGGAAAACCCCACAGATTTTGAACTAGAAACAGGATAAAAGAAAATCAAAGACCACTAATCATTAAAATCAACTTATAGGCTTTTGATTGATGTATAATTTAAAGGTCTTTAATGGGTAATAATGCTTTTAGCTGTAAAATACACACTTTGGAGGTTACGTAATAAACACCAAACAGGCCAGTCAATGCTTCCAGGGTTAACAAACTCTGTAATATTATCATCAAGTCTTTTAGTTATAGAAAACATCCCTCACTTGTTTTTAACATTTTTAAAACATAAAATTACATTTGCAATACAAATTGTCAGTATGGTTATTGGGTCTATCAAATAGAAAGTAATAGTAACGTTGTATATATTTATTTATCTTTTTGCACATTTTACCAGAAACAAGAATTCCTAATAATCCTTGGTAGAAGAGAAAATTTCTATTATTTGTGATAAAATACAGTTGAATATGTTTGTCCCAGATGTATTTTGGTTTATTTTCAAATAGAGCTGTTCTGTTTGGTGGAAAAGGGATTATTAATACTCTCCTAGTGATCTAAAAAGGCCATTTTTTATCAATCAGAACATTAATTATTCCTTGAATATATATAGCAATGACAGTTTTAATTTTTATTTGTTTGAATTGTTCTCACATCTTTCTCACCAATCTTGCTCAACTAAGGATCTTATTGCTGCTTTCTGTATAGAGGACACTTTGTTTAGATGTGCAGCAGAAGTGGTATGTTCTTGAGTTTATTCATGTACGAGGTGGAGTCTGTTTGATCTATGATAAATTAAATTATGCAATCAAGGCAATTATAAGTGAACTCATGAGAGAAAGCTATACTAAGGTTTAGTTAATGAAGATAGTTTAGAAGTTGCTTGCATAAAATCTTTTTAGCAGTTTTGAATAAGTGGAAGTTGAAAACAGGATCGCAATCACCTGTTTCAGTGGACGACCCTTTTATTTAATTTGGGGTATACTTTAGCAATTTTTGCAGCAGATAGAAAAATAACACATTCTAAGGATTCGTTTATCACTGCTGTTAGTAAAAATGCAAAAATATCTCTGTAGTATTTAGTTAGTGTTACCAATTATTTCTTTGATTTCTAGAAGGCTTGTGAGGATAAGTGTCATAATCTGCAGTACTGGTTCTTGGCTTGGCCTTGGTGAAGCCTGTGTTGTCATGGATCTTGTTGCCCTCAGGGTTTTTTTCAGAGATGCTTGAGAAATAATTGTTGAACATAAACATAATTGCAAAGACACATTTATATAAACTGAAAAGCTTACGTTGTATCCAAGGTTAACCCTTTTGATGCCAGGTAATTTGCTCACTGCATGTTTCTATACTGCAAGGCCTTTCACCAGATACATGTCTTCAAACTGCCAGCTCTGTTGTAGATATTTTGCAGAGTTTCACATAAATACTCATATAATCGTTATTTATCATCTTAAACTACTAGAATTTGCTTTCTTTCTTTTATAAAGATAATTAGTATGAGAACAAAATATTTAACTGAAAAAACCAATTATGAATTTCTTCTAAATTCAGTGTTGACACATAGTATGTTTAATAAAACAATAAAAAGGAACATGAAGATACCTTAATAAATCAAATAAATAACATTTTTTGTAGGTATTATTATAGACCAATGTAAATCTTTAATTACAAATATGGAAATCACGTACATGTACAAATATATTTTCTCAGAGATAATTCAGTCCTGAGCTTTATGTATAAAAAATGCACTTGTATATAAATGTCAAACTTACACAGAGCAGACCACTGAAAAGTATAGTTTATTTAAAAATTATTATCAAATTTTCAAGAGTCAGAAATTTATGCCAAATCTATTCTTTATACATATATATAAAATTTAGTCTTGGATATTTATACATTACAATTATTGCACTATTATTGTCAAAATGTAAAAAAATAAAGCAGTAACGATATAGAGTATTAACAATTATTATTAACATATTCATGAGTCAAAATTGCGAAAAGTTACCTAGAGTAAACAGGGTGGCAATTAGTGAGTTGAAATAATTTGAGTTATTGATAGAATGTAACCATAAAACTGTGTATAAAAGTTTGAAATTATAAACACGATGCTTACTCAAATTAACTGCAAATGTGACTTCTAATACATTTTTGAAATTGTTTTTGTGAACGTCTGAAATATCGGTTGGTGCTAGTAAAATTTTTCATGTACTGTCTCACCAAGACACCTCATCTCAGACCTTTTTAGGAGATAAAAAAATAATTACGTGTCCAAACTAGTTTAGATTTTATGCAAAGTTTCATATATAGAATCATAATTAAGTATTTTAGTGCATCAAAACTTTGCCCATGTTTAATCTAAAAAAAGAAGTTGTTATAATAACACATCATCCATAAAAATATTTCATTAATGGATTATTTTTTAGATTTTTTTATTTAGTAGGAATTAGAAGAAAAACACTTTGTACAAGTTTAAATTTATTGTTTGGAAAGCTAAATTATCTATCTTGTTTTATGTGGCCCATCTGACGATGAAATAGTTCTTCTTCCCTGAAACAAAAAAAGTAGATTTAGACAATAGTGAAGACCTCATGAATCTTAAACCTTTGACTTCCTGCATTGTTTTTAAGAACTTGCACCCCGAGGTTACCTCATTTTGAGAATAAGATCAAAATTCAATTCAAAACAACTTTATTGTTAAGGTAAGTGGTAAATATTTGAATTTTATATGGTTATAAGGAAGTTACACAATGTAATAGTTTATGGATATGTATATATCAACCAGAAATTCCTTTCCTATCAAACTAGTAATAATTACTGACTATAGTAATTTTGTTATACCCATCTCAAAAATTAATTAATTAAAAATATGAGCAACATATTATTTATACTTTAGATAGTTTTGAATAATTTATTAGTATTAGGAAAAATAAGGTTCACTAAAGATCGTTTCTTAAGATAAATATACAAAAGGATATGTATCTATCAACTACAAATCCCTTTCCTATCAGACTAATAATAATTACTGATTATAGCAATATTTTTAAATTTATATTAAAAATTAACAAAATGTATATGAACAACAAATTATGTATACTTAAGATAGTTTAAATAATTTATTAGTATAAGGAAAAATAAGGTTCACTAAAGATTGTTTTTTAAGATAAATATACAAAAAGTAACACAATTATTGGTTTTTCAGTCTGTGTAATTTCTTATCCTTACTCATACTCACTTACATCTTTCTTCTTCTTCTTCTTCAAGGTGGTGATCTTGAACCCAATTGATACAACGGCAAGAATGCTCCTTACAGATGAATAATCTTCATTTATGATATCTGGTCTTTGACAGTAGTAGCATTGGCGTCATAGTAGGATCACATTCTTGTTCTTCTTGTCTTGATAAGACAAGATAGTACAATCATCTTAGAATCAAAACATTGAACTTATAACTCATTTCCTTTTTTTTCTCTTATTCTTCCCCATTGTGCCGACCAAGGTGAGGCGTTGCTCTGTCCTGTCAGAAGCTCTTCACATAAGAGTACTGAACAAGACCAATTGTCTACATTTTGGCCACATCCAGTAACCGTCTTAGCCAAGTGTTTTTAACAGCATTCTTAGTTAAGTTTTTCTAAAGAATAAATCTTTATACCATATTTTGCTGATTAACTCTTTACACATGAAACTGGCAT
This sequence comes from Homalodisca vitripennis, assembly GCF_021130785.1. NCBI lineage: Eukaryota > Metazoa > Arthropoda > Insecta > Hemiptera > Cicadellidae > Homalodisca > Homalodisca vitripennis. The sequence continues at coordinate 107,831,639 of NC_060208.1, forward strand.
CCGCAATAAAATAACTTTGAGCATTTTATAGATTGTAATACATGGTCAACACATATCTCAGTCAGTTATCATCAAATTGTTCATACAACTCACACATGCAGCTAAACTATCATGTAGTTTTATCTCTTACTTTATTACATCATAAAACCTCAGCCCTGAGCATGAACTGTAACAAACTATTTGAGATAGCAAGAGGAAAATATAATCCTCTACCATAGCAGCATAGATGTCAATTCGATTCTCGTGGGAACATTTCATCACATGTGCCATATATAGACTTTAAAACTGCAAACAATTCAGAAATGGTGTTATTGTCTTTACAATCCCTTTCTCTAAAATAAAAATGTATTTTGTCCTACTAAAATATTAATATTATTTACAATATCTTCCATAATTTCGTCACTAAAAAGGTTCCATACATCTACAGCTATTTTCCATCCTCTTACTCTTCTATCCACATATTCCTCCCACATTGTCAAAATGTTTTTCTCTTGTTCTGTTTTGTGTTTTAGGTACCAAATTCTCAAGCGCTTTTTGCCTTTATTAATGTAAACAAGGTCCCCATTTACTTGGCTCATTATGTCACTATTTTGACTGATGTGTAGAGACTATCTTCTAAATGTCCAAATCATTGAAAGAAAGATCTGCTGGAACTGCTCCTTCAATTTCACTATCTCCTCGTCTTTATCAGCTAGTTCCTCTTCCTCATCACTAGTGATTCTCCTTTCTTTACGTTGTTTGAAAAATAATTACTGCCTAAGTGCTTAAGTGGCCATTGAATTACCACATACTTCCCTTTTTAAAAGCTTTGCTATTCATTCTTCTTCACGATTTTCTTACAAAACCAACTATTGTTAGAACTTATGATCCAAAAATTCAATTTACTTTAATTTAAAATTACAATGTTACTGTCATTAGAATACGATACCGTAAACCGGGGCTACTTTGCACCACTTTTAACAGTTAAAATAAATATTATCTCATAAAAAATAAAGCATTTCAAAAAATTAATAATAAACTACTGGTTTTTATAAATTCTTATACATCCAGGAAACCATTCCACACTCATAAATTTCTGTATTATATATATTTAAATATTTTGTATGTATTTTTTAATTTGGTGCAAAGTATACCATAGGAGCAAGTTACTTTGCACCACCTGAAAAATTATTTATCTTTTCATGAAAAAATTTGTTGGTGCAAAGTAAGACCTATTCAGAAACCCTTAAACATCTGTTGGAACCACTGAATACTTATATGATTTAATTTTTTCACCTGAAAGGGGGGAAAACAACGAAAACTCATGATACGTCACAAAGTGTATTTAACATGGGAAAATTGACAGTGACAAAATGACAAACTTAGAGATTCTGAAGCTTAAAACCTAATAAATACTTGCATGTCTATGTTCAAAAAAATTATAACATATAATACACACTTAATAATGCATTTTCTTAAAAAAAATTAGTCTATTTTTCCAAAATTGTCTTGAATCTCTGGAACTGCAAATATTCCTCTTTTGCTCAAAATTTTGGGTGGATTTATAGATCCAGCAATTTCATTCCACTCATAAAATAAAACATTCCTTATTAACAGGCCACTTCCAGTTGCCTAGGGAATTCATCATTGGACGTACAAAAGCTCCATTTTCATCAACGTTTACAGTGGTACCTAGGTAATATTCGTTTTCGTAGTTAACAACAACAAATGAATCTACTTGTAGATCAGACTTGTTAATGGGCCTCAGGCCTGATTTTATTGTTATAAAAGCCTCTTCTTTTGCTGCTTCATTGATCTCCTCTAATTTCTTTTTCCTATAGGACTCCCAGTCATCGTTGGAGGAACTTTCATCAATATACTTTTCTGATGGGTCATCTATGGACTCATCACTACTATCCCATTGAAATTTAGGCTGACAAGATTTTTTTCTTTTAGTTAAACAAATCTTTGTCGCTGCCTTACTCTTGCTTGGTGTTTGGTCATCAGTCATAGATTGTGGATGTTTAACACTAGCATTATCACTAGTTACAAGTGATTGCATGGAAATCGTTTCTTCGTGAGATAAACTTTTTCCTGCTGGCACAGCAAGTTTCTTTTTTTCTTGTTATTTGTGGCTTTGTGCTGCAGGCCTCTCGTGTTGATTGCAGGGCAATGAGGAAAGCAGAACAAACAGCTGAAGGCTCTACTTATGCTGGTGCAAAGTAACCCCGTCTTTCTCTTAAAAGTAACCTTAAACTTAAAATAGATGATAATCTAATGAATATTGATATAAACTCTCAGTTAATGTTGTTATTTGTAAGATAATAAAATTCTACACATAAATATACCACACTTACCGTTCTCTGACGTTGTCTAATATCGTAAAAACGGCACTTTTTTGACGTAACAATTCAAACAAAACTGAATATACAAAGACAACTCTTCCCACAAATATCCAAAATGGTGGGATAAAGGTGTCTGTTCACACAAATCATGTAGAAGGTGGTGCAGCCTAGTGGAGAATTGTGAAACTAGGTCGAAATGATTAATAGTTTCTCCTACAGATAAAGTTGAATCTTTTTTCAACTTTGGTGCAAAGTAACCTCACAAGGTGCAAAGTAGCCCTGGTTTACGGTACACATTAAATTATAAGCAATAATTTACACATGGACCACCATTCAAAATCAAAGCGGTGGAACGGAGAAAGAGTAGTTAGATCTTTTTCAAAGAAATAGGCTAGTTAAGTAATTAACAAATCAGCACTACTTACTAAATGAAAGGACAAAGAATTCAAAATAATAGTGTGAACTCGGAAGTAACTTCTGTGATGAAAGTTCTTAAAAGTAAAAAAAAAAAAAAAAAAAAAAAATATATATATATATATATTATATAAAAACACTTCATATATGTATTTATATATATTGTTTACCGGGTTCGAGTCCCGGCGGAGCAAGTACTTTTTGCGATTCAATGTTTATTGAAATTAAATAAGGCTATTGCCACGTATACAAATTTAATGTAAATACAGGGTCTGTATAATAAGTAACCGGACTGAGCCTGCCCCGCTCCGTCAAAGCATCTGCTAACCGGTATCTGGTGCTGTAGTGGTGGTGGGGGGTCTAGTGAAAGGGAACCGGGCTGCTGCAGTTGCCTCCAAGCGCTTGGAGAGTTAGTATCGAGCGAGAGCGGAGTGCATGTTCAGTTACCCCGTCGGAGTGAAAATGGAGAGTACGATCGAGCAACGTTTTAGCATTAAATTTTGTGTCAAACTCAAGAAATCGGCCACGGAAACTCTTCAAATGATTCAAGAGGCTTACGGTGAGGATGCTCTGTCCAGAACTCAGGTGTTTCAGTGGCACAAAAATTTCCGGAAGGGCCGCGATGACGTCCATGACAAACAGCGCGTCGGTCCTCCATCAACGAGTTACACGGACACAAATGTGCAAAAAGTGCGTGATTTGTTGAACAGTGATCGTCGTCTGAGCATTCGGGCTATCGCAGATGAGGTCAGAATTGATAAGATGACCGTTCAAAACATTATTAAGAACAATCTGGGCATGAGGAAGATCTGCGTGAAGCTGGTACCCAAACACCTGACTGATGAGCAAAAGAAGCGTCGTGTTGCTGTCGCTTCGGAAATCCTTGATCGACTGCAAACCGAACCAGAGTTTTTCAACCATTATTACAGGAGATGAGACGTGGGTTTTTGAATACGATCCTGAGACGAAGCGGCAGAGTTCGGAGTGGCACACACCGGCGTCACCACGACCGAAAAAAGCACGCATAAGCAAATCGAAGGTGAAGTCGATGCTCATTGCTTTCTTTGACATGAAAGGCATTGTTCACAAAGAGTTTGTGCCACCCGGTCAAACTGTAAACGGTCAGTACTAAAGAGAGGTGCTCCGTCGGCTAACCGCCCGGGTTCACCGAGTCCGTCCGGAGATTGCCGATTCGTGGATTCTCCATCACGACAATGCACCATCGCACACCTGCCTGCTCGTCACCGAACAGTTGGCAAAACAGTCGAGGGCAACGTTGCCACAGCCTCCTTACAGCCCGGATATGGCACCACCGGACTTCTTTCTGTTCCCCAAGATCAAGAGACACCTTAAGGGGACGCGGTTCGGGACTCTGGAAAACGTTCAACGTGCTATGACGAGGGCTCTAGGCAATATCGAGGTTGCCGACTTCCAGGGAGCATTCAGGGATTGGAAAATACGGTATCAGCTACTTTTAAGATTTCTAAATAAAATTGTACATATTTTGCCAATAAAAAATTTCCTGAAGTCAGTCCGGTTACTTATTATACAGACCCTGTAGAAGTCATTTGACAGGTATTTGGTCTTCCGATCATATGTCAGTTAGGTTATTTAAACGCATATGTGACAGATACGGCCAAATACAAAATAATTGAATTGTAAAAAGTGAGGGTTCTGTGGTGTAATGGTAGCACATTCACCCGGCAAGTGAGAGATCCGGGTTCGAGTCGCGGCGGAGCAAGAACTTTTTGCGATTCAATGTTTATTGAAATTAAATAAGGCTATTGCCACGTATACAAATTTAATGTATATATATATATATATATATATATATATATATACAAGCTCAGGTCGCAACAGCGGTCTGCTGTTAAGGTTCTCTCCAAATAATTCTATTAATGTCTGATAGATTGGGCAATCGTCTTCACTTGGTCAACTAAGAGTGTTTAACAACGGTCTACATTCAGAGTTTTCAAAAGTTTTATATATATCCTACATATTTGCAGTTGTATGTCGAAGCTCAAAAATCAAATGAGTTTACTACCTGCTTGTTAGCACTTCTGATTGGTTGTTTTCTCAGCTGATATTATAATAGTAATTAGTATTGCATTTTATGGTATAATTTGAGTGTCATAATATGAGCTGATCGAAATGGAAAACTTACGATCGTCTGAACTTGATCGATATTTATTAGAGATATTTATAACAATAGTTCATAAACAATATATTGTATTTAATTATTTTGTTTTTAAGAATATAGATGGAAATATTTTTATAAACCGGAATCCAGTTCAACGTAGATATAAAGTGAGTATACAATAGCGAGCGATTCGATGTGGCGGACCATTGCTGTTAGTTTGGCTCCTTACCGTAAATTAATTCGAGCCCGCACAACTAAACAATACGATCCGAAATGGGTTAAAGAGGAAAATAACATTTATTGAGTTTTGTAAGACGAATGATTTGTAAGCATATCTGATATTTTTATAACCATAACTACATAAAATACTAGGTATTACTAATGGTCTGCAGTGGACTGACCGACTCTGAGCAGAGAAATGTTGTTGGGCAGAATGTGTACTGCTTGTGTCAGCATCTCTCCGTAGTTTGTCACTCTTTTATGGTTAATGTAGAAACCACCTGCAGAGATGGTGGTCTGAGCTATTCCTGAAAGATTACAGAAATATGATCAATATTATTATTATACATTAAGATCAATTGTGGTGGTCTGTAGTAGACTGAGGAACTAGTGAGCAGAGAAATGTTATTGGGCAGGATGTGTGTCAATATCTCTCATCAGAAATGGTGGTCAGTGTTATTCCTATAAAATTATAAAACCACATGTCTATTTATCATCAATGTAATAGAATGAACAATCATTATTTCAAGATTTTACTATCAAATAGGTAAAATTTTATACATGATAGTGACATCAAATTCAGGACCTGCAAGGGTGGTTTTAAGTCCTGTAACTCAGTTCTATTCGATTTTGAGGACAGTTTGAGGTTAGGATGAATATGAACGATTAATTAATGCTCTGGTTGTGGAAGGATCAAATATTGGATTGGAAACTGGATTTCAGCAGTATGCCATATCACACAAGATTACAATTTCCCTGGTTCAAACTCCTAATACAACTATAGTCTCTTTTGGTTACCATCACTTATTTGACTATTAAAAATCACAAGTAATGTGAGGATGTCCTAAGAGGACTTTAGATAATTCCCTATATGGCAAATTTTGGGAGCTAGTTATTGGAGAAAAGGGAATGTTAGGTCTGTGAACTTTTGAAAGACAATAAACACGAAGGACATTGAATAGGTGAGGTATTAGTTTCAACTTAGATTTATCAGAAAAATGTTCTTTATATTTTGGATAAATTGTGCCAACTACATCAGTCAGATTCTTATTTAGTATGGTATGGTATATTTGCCAGTGTTTAAAGTTTTTGTGTTTTACTTTAATATGTTACCATGTGCAACAGTACCTAGTGTTTCCTTTTGCCACATTTAAAATTTTTACTATATCATCTTTCTCAAGAATAAATATAAATATAGTCCTGAGCTCCAAGGTAGTAAGATTAGGTATTGTAGGCAGAATTTTGTTTAGTATGAGACTGGCCTCACACAAAAATCAGTTACCTTGTTCCTCAGATAAGTGGGAAATAGCTAACTCAATTCCATTCACTAAGTCCTCAGCCTTTACTCATTTATTGGCTACAGACAAATTTAACCATTTGGGCAATACAAGTGTTTCTTTTTCACATAATACCTTGGATGAAACAACTGTAACATTTTTTTATTAATTGCATTTTTTTACTGAGAGGCAATTCATTTTGTTGTCAGCTTTCATTTTATTAGACATTTTCCTTTTGTTATCTGATTTGAAAAAGTTCTGACACTTATTGGATGGTTCAAAAAATATTGTCAAATTTTTCACAATAAAATTATTTTTATTCCAGTTTTGTGTATATTTTTCCTGATGGTGAAAACATTTTATATAATGTAAATGTTTAACCATGTCAGGTTAAGTAATCAGGTCATTGAGATTTGGTTAGCTATTTTATGAGGCAAACCAGGTATAAGTGATCAGGTCGATTGAGATCAAATTGGATTGTTTGAAGTGAATTATCCATCAGGTCAAGTATATGGTCAGGTTGTATCAAGTCATATATTAGTGATCAGGTCAGATATATGATCAGATTATAAGCCACGTACCTGCTGTGCCAAAGCAACCAGCTGCCATGGCAAGGTCCCGTACTGTGAGTCCAGGCTGTAATAGCAGATCCACCACAGTGGCACCCTTAAATAATGACACAACATCCTGACTGGTCAGTTTGCTGAGTTGCTCGATGTTAGAGTCGTACATTGCTGCTGTTGTTATCCTTGCCCTCTCCAAGCCCTCCTCTGTAACACAACAGAAGCATACTTGAATAATGTCCCAACATCCTGACTGGTCAGATTGCTGATTTGCTCAAGTCAGCTGTCACTAAGCTGATAATCTGTTTATTTTCCCATTCCCAAACTGCAGTATTGTTCGTCTGCAAAGTAAAATTATTCCATTCTCACTATTCCATGAAACACAGAAACGAAATTAAGACTGAGTAGAGCTGATATCTTATGAAAAAAAAAATGATGGTGAGATGGTGCCATCAAAGTAAACTAATGAGTTTGATAGGAATAATAGGATTTCCGACATTTCCAATTGTTTTATGTTTAAAAAAAATTGACCACAACATTTCGAGGATTGAAATCAACTCTTTTCTTCAAGTGTCAAGAAAACTGCCACACAGTTTTAATTCTGTAATTACTGGTAATTTTTCCTACAACGCGAGGCTATTTCAATGGTTTACACAAGTATTTTGCTTAAAAATTTATGAAAATATGAATATTTATTGAAATATGAAGAATTATACATCTTTTTTAAGGAAAAAAACTAAATATAAACATAAATATTATTGAATGAAAATTCTAGGAGCATTTGAAATATTTTCATTTAATACCACTAGTGAATTATAGAACATTTTGTGTTTTTGAAAGACCTCGCATAATTAAATTAATATTGGAAAATGTGCTGTAATTCATTAGTGGTATTAAATAAAAATATTATTAACACATCACGATTTCTGATTCATATAGTCTTGAAAAACTTGAAGAAAGTAAAATAAAATGTTTTTATGCTGGAGTGCCACCAAAAATGTCACAGTTGAGAGTTACCAGTTGTTTTTTGCTCTTGGATTGTGCAATTATATCTTTAAAGTGGTCGTGCTCGCTTATGCACTAACGGGTTTTGTTAGAAAAAGTACAGTTGGAATTGTTATATAAATTGAAAAAAGTTGGTATCTTATAAAATTTTTCTAACTTATGTCAAACAGAAAAAACAAAATGTTTTTTTGCCCCCAGCTTGTTTGTGCAAACGAACCTTTAAAGTGATCATGTTCACTTATGCACTGACAGATTTTGTTGAAACAAGTACCATTGGAATTGTAATGAAATTGCTCAAATAGTATCTAGTACATCTTTAATAACTATACAGATTTTTTTGTTATTTGATTTTAAATATTTTCAACAGACACCATTAATATAAATAAATTGTCACACTTATTTTTTTCCTCATATCTATTCAAACCTAAGTGCCAAATTTAGTTTCCATAGCTTAAAGAGTTCTAGAGATATTAATTTTGCTATAAAAAAATGGCACCTAGCGGCTAAACGACACATTTTCTATCTATATTTATAGGGCATTCTTTGCTTGAAATGATGAATATGCACCCACAGAAGTTTGTTACACTCTTTTGTGAAAACTTTGAATATAGTACACTATTTATGCATGATTTTCTTCTGATTGTATCTGTATGTCGTATGATTTTACAAGATTGCCAACATTTTAGAAACAAAAGTTTTTAATGATATAGACATTTAAAACAACTCTATTTTATATTTTGATATGCTTAAAATGAAAATACAGAACACATTTGTATAAGTCATAAAATATATACATATAAAAATACTTCTGTCACATAAACTGTTTCTGATATAAACATACAGTTCTGAATAGAATGTTTGGACTTGATTTGTTTCTTCATACACTTCAAGTTAACCCTTCCCACGCGGCAAACGATATATCTGTTAGGCCTAATTTTGACCGAAACGCGGTAAACGGATATATCCTTCAAAGTCTATTTTGTGTTATTTATTAAACTGTAGTTGCCGTGGAATCCGCTAGAGTTCAAGGGAGTGTTGAATACTTGTTCCGAAAAGCAGATGTTACAGTTTGAACCTCATTGGCGCGTCGCAGTGGTGGGAGGGCATGGCTTTGTTCCTCGTGGCGTGATTTAGCCTCAGTCTGCGGCAAACCATTACGCGGTAAACGGATATATCCCGGCACGGCATATTTTAGTGTTTAACGCCGTTTTGCCTTATTTACTGTTCGTGTTCCTGTTGTATTTTATATTATCTTTTTATTTTGTTGTTATTAATTAATATTAATTTTACCTTATTGAAAATATTTTTTGAAATTCAAATAAAAAGGTTGTTTTTTCAATTTTTTTTTTAAATTTGAAAATTTGTTAAAAAATATAGGGGTCTGATTATTTTGTGACACTGTATTATTTTTTATTCCTAATAGCCACCACTAACTAAAAAAAAATTAGAGTTGGTAAAATGTAAACAAAAATTTTAAAGTTAATTACGCGTTATGAGTTAAAATTGAAAGATAAATTCCGCGTGGGAAGGGTTAAATAATAAGTATAAATAGCAATTTGGGATGAAAATTGAAGTATGCAATGGGACTAATCGTGAAAACATTCCCTGGACTTGACAATATTATTAGAGTTGTGAAAATAAAAACAAACAGAATTTTTAAAAGAAATATTAATAAGCTGTTAAAGTTCCCCTCAGTCATTGGTTTTTTTTGGGGGGGGGGAGGAGGGGAATATATATGAAAAATATTTAACCCTAGATCTGGCCATCATATTCATCTGTACTTAACAACACAAATTACATAACAAACTATACAAAACTAAAATGTTTTGTGTATGAGCAGATGATCACATATCGGACAAGAAATGGCGATATGAATGCTGGAACAAGTTCAACTTGGTACACTATTTTGTTTTAATATACCAGCCATTCAAACTTTTAAAAATGTACGACTCCTGTTATTTTTAATTTAGAGAAAAATTAAAAAGTTTTGTGGAATTTTTATAAACATTTTATAAACATATAAAAAGTTTTTGGACTCGAACAGTTTTAGAAATATTGAGTACATGTAGATCTCATGTGAATTATTAACACATATTTCACTACTTCTTCTGACTGAGCTAGTTAAGACTATTTATATTTACAAGTTTGAGGTTCCAGCAATATCAATTGCAGTTTTTTATTCTTTTAATTTTTATTCTTAGGCTATTTATATTTCATACATTTTACAAAGGTTTGACGTTTAACAGACTTAATTATTATTTTATTTATCTACCTATTGCTAAATTTATTTGTGTAGACTTGTAAACTTTATTATAGAACATTAAGTAGTAAATAATCCCAAAAAACACAAGTATGTGGCACAAATCAAGTTGTAATGTTAACTCAAGTACAAACAAAAATGCATGCTTTAGTATTGTGCAGTTATAACAGTTGTGCTTGAAAGCCATGCCCCAGTTCAAACATACACAAACCTTCTAGCTCAGTCCTCAAAGGGCTAGATGAAGAAAGATTCTTGTCTCAGCATTCACTTGAGAAATGCCACATAATTTTAGTAAAAAAAAATTGGACACTCCTACCAAACTGAATTCTTTAGTGACTTTTCTTTCAAACTAAATTCAAACTGTCATCAATATAATAAACTGACCATACCTCCATGTACAAGTCGTGTCACTTCTTCAGCCAACACCTTCTGGGCCTGCCTCAGCTCTGGCCTGGTCTGTAAAAATATTATTTATATTTTCCAAAACACAAAGCAAAATATTTTCAAAAAATTAATTAGTTGTAGCCTAACAAAGCCTCCTTACTGCACATAGTCAAATGTTCCACATTACTAATATTTAGCCAAAATACCCGTGGCTTTACACACATTTATCAAAATCAAAGTCCTTGTACTACATAGTGAAAGCATTCATTATGTAATACAATAGAGTCCTATGGCACTTTCCAAATGTAAGGAAGCATACCTCAGGTACATTTTTATTTAAGTTTTTATGGTCGAGATTTTAACCCGACTCTTATATAATGTTTTACACGTGTTAGATCATTTCTGGTTTATATATTTCCAACACTACAACTGAATCTGCCTTGTTGTCCCTATCAAAAATACAAATACATAGGTCTCGGAAACCTACTTCAGTCAAAAAGCGCTTACATCTAGCCGTTGTCATGTAATTCCGGTCTAAGATGTTTCCAGTAACACAGTACAATTTGCTTTGTTGTCCTGACGAAGAAAAAAATATATACATACATAGGACTTTAGTTACAAGGTGCCTACTTCAGGTCGTTTCATTCACTTATGGTGCCACAGTTTAGTTTGCCTTATTGTCCAAACCAACAAACTATATACATGTGTAGTTCTCGGAAATCTACTTAGGTTGAAAAGCGATCACTTCCAGCTCTTGTAATCTACTTTCAGTCTAAGGTATTTCTAGTAGCACTGTCGAGTTTGCCTTGTTTCCCGATGAAGAAAATATAGACATTAGACATTCTTTATTGGCAAATTATACACAAGCACAATGTGAACAGACAATGTTCTGTCATAAACGTAAAACTAATACAATAACTGTCCTAAAATACAAAAACTCAACAATACAGACTACTAGCTTACAGTTATTTTCAACCAACTTGCTTTTAGCATATTACTACACTGGTGTTTTTTTCAAAATCAGTCAAAATTAAAATTTAAGATTTTTGTACAGAATAAAAAGAGTTATACTCAATAATGTCTTCAACTCTTCCTTGGATTGATTTTCATTTAAACTTTTATGATAAGTTGGTATAATATTGTACAACTTCAACCCAAAGTACTGAAGACTCCTTGAAAATAAATTAAGAGAGTGATTTGGTAACTTATATTTATTACTGTTTCTTGTACTGTAATCATGTTGAATTTTTGTACTTTCTGTCTGGTAAACTACAATGAATCGAATTGAGAGTCTTGCAGATGTACTGTCCTGTTATAGTTAGTATATTTAAATTTGTTTAAATTATTTTTTTTTTAATGTAATGTTTTTTGTTCTTCCTGTTACATAACCTTGTCTTGTTTGTGTTTATGTTTTGATTGTTTACGTTTTTGTAGATTCTTATGATGCAAACAGGTTCCACTTGTGAAAATGCTTTCACTGATGATAGTGCTACATGATCACGGTTATAATTCAGACAGCAGTAATATCTACAGGTATTCCAAACTCCCGAAACTCTGAGGAGAAAGAAGAGTAATGACGGCATCCACTGGCAAACAGTGACTGGTTCATTCAAAAGACCTAGGAAATTGGTTTCGAACGGTCCCGACATATCGAAGAAAATTGTGTTCAAACCCAAGTAGCTTCTCATTAACTACAAATAATCGTTTTCGATTGCTATTGGAGGGTCAAATATGATGGATGAGAGCACCACATCGACGCCGCCATCTCATGTTGGCGAGGATAAACCACCTCCGATCTTCGTTACCCAACGTTGTAAAACGTTAAGAGCATGATAACCGCTATTGAAAACTGTTATCCCAAATGACAAACTCACACTTAAATGCCTCAGCCAAAACAAATTCAAAGTTAATACAACAACTATTGACGGTTATCGGAAGCTGGTGCACAAACTAAAGGTCACCTTTCATACCTACCAAATCAAACAAGAGAAAGCATATCGCCGTGGTTTTAAAAAATATGCACTTTTCCACTGATGTTGCGGACATTAAGATTGCTATTGAATCCTGAGGGTTCCAGGTTCGCAACGTAATGAATATGAGACAGCATAAAAACCAAAGCACCTCTTTCAATGTTCTTTGTTGATCTGGAACCAAATCCGTGTAACAAAGATATATTTAATATCGAGTACCTCCTTAATGGCAAAAAATTACCTTTGAACCACCGCTCAGGAAATCCGAGATCGTTCAGTTGTAAGCGATGTCAAAGTTATGGACACACCAAAACGTATTGCTGGCACCCTTACAGGTGTGTTAAATGTGGCCAGAACCATGACACACGGGCATGTTTGAAATCCAGTGATACCCCACCCACCTGCGCTCTATGTGAGGGGAAACCACCCCGGCGAACTACAAAGGTTGTTCTGTGTACTGCGAACTGAAACAAAAATCGTTTCCCCCGATCAGACCCAAAGTACCTGAAAGTAAAAAACTCATGATCAATCACCTCGGGGAGCCCAAGAAATGGTAAGACCTCCCAGTCCATCCACTGTTCGAATCCTGCCGGGACGATCATATGCACAGGTGACATCCAACTCGATGTCTGAAAGATAACAGTAAAGTAAAACACTTAACGACTTTTTCAGCAAATTTGAAAAAATAATGATTACAACAGGGCTGAACAGATAGGTACTTTAATGAACCTATCTGTTCATGAACCTACCTATTGTCTTCCGTCATTTCGAAGCTAAAATGAATAATTTTTATAGAATAGCACTTTGGAACGCCAATGGCTTGAGTAACCATACTCAAGAGGTTAAATAAAAATATTTCTTGGTCTTCATAAAGTTGTTATTATGCTTATCTCCGAAACTCACTTCACAGATATGACACATTTCAAAATTCCTTTTTACTCTCTGTATCACTGTAATCATCCAGATAATACTGCTCATGGTGGTAGTGCGGTATTAGTTAAAAATAGTATAAAACACCATGCCATACGTACTTATAAGTATAATTATATTCAAGCTTCCAGTGTTGTGATTGAAGACTGGTCAGGTCCACTCACGGTATCTTCTGTGTATACCCCTCCTCGTCATAACGTTTCATACTAGCAATACAGCGACTTCTTCAATACCTTGGGTTGTAGATTTATTGCGGGGGGTGACTTTAATGCGAAACACACCATGTGGGGCTCTCGCCTGTGCCAATCCCAGAGGCCGTAAATCTCCTCAAGACTATCAACGACAATAACTATCAATATTTTTCTACGGGGGAGAACCGACTTATTGGGCCTACTGAATCCCTTAAAAATTCCTGATTTACTTGATTTCTTCGTGACTAAAGGTATTTCCCAAACGTACACACGTGTAGAATCTTGTCTTGATTTATCCTCAGACCATTCTCCATTGATCTTCACTTTAAGTTCATCTGCCATTACTACAGAGGGTCCACTGCGGTTAAGTTCTAAATATACTGACTGGGACCAATTTCGATCTCTTCTTGATTGAAAACTTGCATTTACACGTTTCCTTGAAGACAAATGGTGAAATAGATGAAGCTGTTGAATTGTTTAACAGGACAGTCCAGAAGTGTGCTTGGCAATCAACGCCGTATCAACGAAATGGAACCACTAATGGCCTGAACTACCCTCTTAGCACCAAGAAAAATATTGCTCAAAAAAGAAGACTTCGTAGGATTTGGCAAAATTTCCAGGAATCCTCGTGATAAAAACAACTTCAAATAGAGCGGTGAGGGATTTGAAAACGTTTGTTATCTAACTTCAATAATGAAAGGGTTTCAGGTTTTTTTACTGCAAGTCTAAAACTCCTACAGAGGACACAAAATATTCAATGTGGAAAAACTACTAAACACATGACTAGTCCAAGAGTGCCGATTCCTCCGATTATCTTGCCAGGTGGTGGCTGGGCCAAGAACAACAAGGAGAAAGCTGAGGTATTCGCTACGCACTTTACGCGATGTGTTCAAGCCCAGTGACTCAGCTCAAGCTCCTGACCCAGAAATTGAATACTTATTAGAATCACCTACCCAACTATCACTTCCTGTTCAGCCCTTTACTCCCTCTGAAGTAACTGAAATAATTGTGAAACAATTGAAGCCGTACAAAGCTCCTAGGTATGACCTCAATTACAGGAAGGATTTTAAAAGAAATGACGAGGAAAGCTATTATGTTTTTGACTTTTGTCTTCAACGCAATATTGAGAAATTGAGCATTTTCCAGCACAGTGGAAAATTATCGGAAATTGTCATGGTAGCTAAACCTGGGAAGCCTCCACATCAAGTTAGTTCTTATAGGCCCATAAGTCTATTGCCTGTGACTTCAAAAGTTTTTGAGAAGCTTTTTCTAAAACGATTTCAGCAAGTTATTGATAGCGGCAACCTTATCCCCAACCATCAGTTTGGTTTCCGCCAGAAGCACTCTACCATTGAGCAGATTCATCGTGTGGTCAAATGTAGTGAAGGAAGATCTGGAAGCAAAAAGATACTGCTCGGTGTTTTTCTTGATATCAGTCAGGCTTTTGATAAAGTTTGGCATGAGGGTCTCCTCTATAAATTAAAACTACTTGTTCCTCATTCTTTCTTTAATGTCATCAAGTCCTATTTGTCAAAACAGGTTTTTTCGAGTCAAATTTCAAGACGAATACTCCGACCTCACAAAATTGAGGCGGGCGTTCCACAAGGCAGTGTATTGAGTCCCATCTTCTACACCCTCTTCACATATGACATACCTGTACGAGCCGATGTCACCATGGCCACTTTGCTGATGATACCGCTATACTAGCCTCTCATGAAGTCCCAGGAACTGCAGCCCAACGACTACAATCTGAGCTGGATGACTTGTCGGAGTGGCTTGTGAGATGGAGGGTGAAGGTTAATGAAACCAAGTCCACTCATGTAACTTTTCACAACAAGGCCTGCTAACTGCCCACCTGTCTCTCTTAATAATGTCCTCCTCCCCCAATCTGAAGAAGTGAAATATCTGGGTATGCATCTAGACCGAAGGACTAACTTGGGCGTTCTCATATCTGGCACAAAAGATTATTTTAAACTCAAAATTCAAAAAAATATCCTGGCTTTTAAACAAGAGGTCGAAAATTATCATTAAGAAATAAGTTGTTAGTATACAAGGTGATTTTGAAACCTGTTTGGACTTATGGTATACAGCTTTGGGGTACAGCCAGTAACTCCAACATCGAAATTCTCCAACGTTTTCAGTCTAAAGTCCTTCGGAACATCCTGGAAGCTCCGTGGTATATAAACTAATCAATTAATACATCAAGACACCAAAATTCCCACAGTAAAAGAGGAAATAACTCGCAACAGCAGGAAAGTACCAAGACAAGCTGTATTCTCATCGAACTACCTTGCGATGAATCTGTTGGATAATAGTGCGTCAGTTACACGTCTGAAGAGACACTCAATCCTGGACTTACCTCTTAGGTTCTAATTTCAAAACTTTCTTGTTTATTTGTGTTAGCTCTATCGCTGGATAGAGTCTAACTCCGTGTTAATTTATTATTTTATCTAATTTACTTATTGTTCTAAGAAATATCTGAACAGATTGTAAATAAAATTGTCAAAAAAAAAAAAATTTATTTTTACATGAAGTTCTTGGATTGGAATTTGTTATGATACGTATTAACCGTTTTTGAGTCTCAATACTGTTTTAATTCCTGACACCTGTGCTCACAACACAATACGATATCTGAGGATTGACTCCACATAGCTATGGTAAACAACTTTAACCCTTCCCACGCAGAATTTATCTTTCAATTTTGACTCATAACGTGTAATTAACTTTCACATTTTTTTTTTACATTTTACCAACTCTAATTTTATTTTCAGTTAGTGGTGGCTATTAGGAATAAAAAATAATACAGTATCACAAAATAATCAGACCCCTATATTTTTTAACACATTTTCAAATTTTACAAAAAATCGTCAGGATTTGCCATTGCATAGAACAGTATAGGCCTATAACGACACAACAAATAAAGTATGGCAAAACAGCGTTAAACACTAAAATATGCAGTGCCGGGATATATCTGTTTACCGCGTAATGATTCGCCGCAGACTGAGGCTAAATCACGCCACAAGGGACAAAGCCATGCCCTCCCACCACTGCGACGCGCCAATGAGGCTCAAACTGTAACATCTGCTTTTCGGAACAAGTATTCAACACTCCCTTGAACTCTAGCGGATTCCACGGCAACTAAAATTTATTAAATAACACAAAATATACTTTGAAGGATATATCCGTTTACCGCATTTCGGTCAAAATTAGGTGTAACGGATATATCAGTTTGCCGTGTGGGAAGGGTTAATAGTGTCCAAAGCAACAGTATCTTGAAGTGCAAAAAGACAAAAGCTATTGATTTAAATTTCTTCTGTAGATATTCTAGATGAACCTTCCACTTAATGTTATCATCTAGATAATATGCCTAAGAATTTATGCCATTTTGTAAAGATTTTCCTGTTTACCAGTATTTTAACTGAAAATTTAATTACTTGAGTTTTAATAACATTCCCACTGGCAGTAAACCAAGCCTCCATCTCATTTATTTAGTTAAACCAACAACTGGAAGTGTTTCTAACAAATCTATTGTCGTTTTTCTTTTAAAATTGCTATTGTATCATCGGCAAGTAGAATTAAGTCCCTACTAATGGCTACTAGAAGATGCTTAATATATATTAAGAACAAGAGTGGTCCCAATATGGATCCTTGAGTTATGCCAAACTTTGTGTTTCCCATACCTGAGACATGTTTGATGTTATCGGTAATTATTACTGTTCTTTGCCTTCAAGAATAAAGGTATGAATAAATTAAAGACAGAGCATAATCTCTGACGCCATGATCAAACATCTCAGTAATACTGAGTGGTCCACACAATCAAAAACATTAGACAAGTCACAGAACACACCTGCAGTGGCCTACAACCTGTTCCAGACTTTAGTAATTTTATTTATAGATTGTATTAAGGCTGAACCTGTGCTAAGCTTTTTCTGCATCCATATTCTTTTTATAAAAAAGATAATTTCTTTCAAAGTATTTAAGTAACTTATACCTTATAACTTTTTCTAATATCTTAGAAACATTACACTACACTGACACTGGACGGTAGTTGTTTACATCTGTCTTCACACCTTTTTTTAAAAACTGGTTGAATTTGAGAGTATTTAAGTTTATCTGGGAAAACACCCTCTTTAAGACAATGATTGATTTTAAATGATAGAGGTTCAGCAATCACAGTTTCAGCAGCTTTAATAAGAGATATTGGCACCTCATACAAACCAACCGATGTTTTATTTTTAAAGGAAAGGATCACACTTGACACTTTCCCTCACACTTGTGGGCACAAAGGTATACAATGAGACACATTTGTCTTGAGTAAGCTTTTTAAATGAACAGTGTACACCATTTACAGTTACCTTTTGGTATATCAAGATTAATAACCATACCAATAAAAAAATCATTAAAAGGATTTGCAAAAATTAGGATCTTTAATTTGTATACAATTGATTTCCAAAACAGGTCCCTCTTGGCTTAAAGACTTTCTAATACCTAGTTCTTTATTTACCACTTGCCAAACAGCTTTGGATGTATTCTCAGCATTGGCTATAGATTAACTCTTAACCAGTATTTTGACATCTTTTACAACATTTTTGAATACTTCTTTATTTCTTTTAACATAATTTAAAAAGTCTTGGTTTTTGTTTTGTTTGACTTTCCTGTGTAACTCTTGTTTTCTTTTACTTCATATTTTCATTCCCTCTTTTGTAATAGATAAATATTGGTTAAATTTTAATTCAAACGGTTTGCGCAGAGAACGGTAAGCGGAAATTGAAAACAAATACATGAAGGATGTTTGTCATTCAAGTTGAACATATTGCTTTGGGTTGGAAGCTGAAGAGCTGCTGATTTCCCTCCATTTCCTGTTTGTGGACCTCGTTGTGAGAAAGATATCGGTCTGATTCCTTCTTGTTAATTCGGACACCTTAAGTGAAACAATTAAAGCAATCTTCTTAAGTGAAGCATGTGCTAAGATCCTTTCTGTTGCTCTACATGTGATATCGAGTTCTGATTTGTGAAATTTTATATAATGGTGATTGACTTTATTGGAATATATCTAGTATGACAAAGCAACAATTTATATTCCAAATTTTTATTTGATTTTAACTGAGACTCCAAAATCTAAATTTGGTAAGCACGTGCTATGTGTATACATATATAGAGAATGTTATAGGACATTGCTTATAGTGAACTTTGTTTTATTTTCTTTCTTTAGCAGTTTAAAGGGAAAGCAAGCATTCAATTCTGTTAACAAATTATATATAAAACTATTGTAATTAGTGATAACATTCATACTAATGTCAAAACTTAACTATTTGTTTTTAAATAATTTACAAACTCTAGTCCTTCGAAAAAACCCTTTTTTAAACACATTTTTTTCCTTTATTCAAATTACTAGAACTTATTTTAGGAAGGTTAACAAACAATGCATTGTGATTTGAAGAGCCAATCAGTATTAATTAGGCCTAAAATCTCAAACTTTTAAATGTAATTATATTTTCCACACATATACATATATATTTAGGACTGAGAAGCCTATTATAGTCTAAGGGGAAATCCTACCTACTTACTATTTACTATATTTTATTCTTTGTTTGAAGGTTATTTTTGGATGTGTGTGTATTAAGAGATAGGGATGTCCTTAAGACAACTGTTTTTCGAAAGATAACACACACAGGAAAATATTTAAATTATCAATCCAACCATCAAAAATCTGTCAAAGAAGGAGTAGCCTACTCGTTGTTTAATAGAGCAAAGAGCTTGTGCTCAGATAAAGATGGACTAAAAGAAGAATTTAAGAAAATTTAATCGGATCTCAGAAGCAATGGATACCCTCAATTAGTAATAAATAAGTGCAAACGAACCAGAAGAATCATTCCTGAGTCAGAAAAACAGAATTGTGATAAATTTGCGTTTATGTCAATCCCTTATGTGCCGGGATTATCGGAGAAAATTAGAAGAGTAGGTAGAAAGTACAACATTAGAACCGCGTTTAAAACACATAACACTCTTAGACAAAGTCTCGTAAAAACAAAACCAAAAAATGGCACACAGGATTCCAAAAACTGTGTTTACAGTATAAAATGTAGCTGCAATAGGGAATACATAGGCGAGACAAAAAGACCACTAAACGTAAGGATAAAAGAGCACAAAGAAAACACGAGAAAGGGTCTCACAGAAAAGTAAAAAATTGTTGGTCCGAAGACCATCATATGAATTGGGATGAAGCCAACATAATACATTGGGAACCACATTTCTTCAAAAGGAAATTAATTGAGGCAACATACATTAAATTGGCAGACCAACCAATCAGTCAACCATCAGTCGAGATTAGGCCGCTTTGGATGCCAATTCTAAAAAATGAACTAAAGAGAAAACCAAAAGTATCAAACAGATCAGATATTTGTAATAAACCAATGCGGAGTCACAATATGGTTTTAAGAAGTTCATCTCGCATGAACCAATAATAACAAAGGGCCCATTCCTGTCCCCCTTCCCTTGTATTTCCGCCATCTTGTTTTAGCCAGCCGTGACGATTACCATTGGCTAGTCCCTCTGGTCAGTCGTAGGTGGTTAGTAGACGAGTGAAGACGTATTGTGACCTGTGTTCCGTATTTTAGTTTTAATGATTAGTGTTTTGTATAGTTTTTATTAAGTGCATGTTTATAGAGTTAGTGAAGTTGACAAACAACATGTAGGTTGTGATTCCTGACTTAGGCGTGCCACAACGCTTTGGTAAGATTTGTTTATTTTAACCTAGTTTGTAATTATGTATTAGGTTAGTTCTTTACCTGAAGAAGAGATCAGATTGCAGATCTCGAAACGTAGTGTTACTGATTTCTTGTTTCACTGAACAATAGCAAATGTCCGGAAAAATCCTCTTTTCTATATTTTATAATGGTATAAGGGAGAAATCCTGATTAAGTTCATGCAACTTTCAAATATAATCGTTTATGAGGTTTTGGGTTGTGAAGTCTTGTTATTTTTCGAACTGTAGTCTGGGAAAGAATGGATTGTTGAGGCATGTTAGTGTTAATTTCTCTGTTTTTCTTTAAGCCACTGTTAAAATGCCATATTGCAATGTCCTACCAGTTTGGAGTACGGTATGTGAAAATAATCACAGGTTTGTTCATTAAGGTTGATTTAGTAACAGTGTTTAAATAATATTTACAATGTATTAGATGTTTTAAATTCGTCACTGGTGCAGCTGGAGTAAAAGTTAGTTAATAACTTTGTATTTGATATCTGTGTGGACCGATGCTTCTAGGTGTCAAACGAGGCAACTCAGAGATTCCCTCCCCTTAATAAGGGGGTTCTTTGATATGGTTCAAGTTATTATTAATTGGTAATTGGATTACACTACTGATCAAGCGCTTTACAGTTCATATTTTATAACATTTAAATATAAACAGATATTTTAACCAATTTTTCAAACTCCAGTGTGTCAACAGCTGTGTAGTGTCAGTTAAATTTGGATTGAGAAATGTAAATATTACAATTTTTTTAGAATTAAAAAATATTTCAGGTAACTTTTCTAATCTTCCTCTTCATATAAACCTTACTCAGATTTCATTGCAAATTTTACAAAAAGAATTAGCCGTATTGGTCAAGTCGTTCTCAAGATTAGTGTTTAACAACACTTTTTAATTAATTTTTATTGTTTAAAATATTACCGCAATATTTGTTATAGTTAAAGTATTAACAGATGTACGTTTTACTAGATAAGTAATGTCTTTTATTTCACTTTGTAATAAACAGTTAAGGATACAAGATCTCTAAATACAAATGAATTTAAGAGCACCTACAATTATTGTAATTGTAAAGAAAATATAGTATATTTCCTTTTTTAACCCAGAATAATAATTTGCAATCAACATCGTAGTAATACAAAGATATACAGTGACCTTTCAAATTAATGTTTTCAGACATATTTAAACTTTTATTAAATAACTTGTTCACATCAAAAATTAGTTTTTATTTAAATTAAGGCAAATATGGAATATAAAATAAAACTCCTTGTCATTGCTGAAGATTTATCAGCAAGTACATAATAAGGCCACTAAAACCTTCAGCTTACCATATGTTTGTGACACAGGTCTCTGATACTTTCCACACTGCGGAAAGTGAACAGTTTCAACAGCTTCTCAACATCAGCATCAGCTGTCCGGATAAAGAATTGGTAGAGTTCGAAAGGAGATGTTAGTTCAGGATCAAGCCAGATCGCATTGCCTGCTGACTTTCCAAATTTCTCTCCACTCTCAGTTGTCACCAAAGGCAACGTAAGCCCTACAACAGAAATGTACTATTTATTTTTTAAAATCCAGAAAATTACTTACACCTAGATATAAATAGCTTCCAAGTGTACATTTAAATCTGAATTTGTTATCCAGGCCATTATAGCTCAACAATGAATCGTAAAATGGTGGATCAGAGTTAAGCCACAAGATTGACTCCAAAATAAGTGTGACAAGAAAATATTTTATGCTTTTTCTTACAAAATAAGTATAAATAACCTGAAAAATTTAAATAAAAATCAATTAACCCACTTAAGACTACTGTCTGGCCATTAAAAACCAGTTTCCTTGAAAGTATTTCATTCACTCACCAAAAACGGTCTTTTTTGTGAATTTGCTGATATAATCATATCCAGATACTATATTACCCATCTGATCACTGCCCCCAACCTGCAACAGAAACAAATATTTATAGTTGCCTTCACATCATTAGGGGAAGGCTGTACGAAATGGAGACTATATCTAAAATGAGAGTTGATTTCTTTATGTAAATTCTGCTAAGTTTATATATATATATATATATATATATATATATATATATATATATATACAATATGTCAGTAAATATTTCAAGGGAATGTTTTTAATAAAAAGTCTGTTAAGTCAAATATAGTTTTACTAATATGAGCAAGTTAAAAATGTTTTTAGTGGCATTAAATTTTGTATAGATTTTCTTATGATTACGTCTAACTCTTTTAATGGTTTGGCTATTTACTGCCATAGTCATAAGCGTTCATTTCAAATTTTTCATCAGTGACATAATTCAGTTCTGTATATTTTGTATGATGTAAGATTGTGGTTACAATTTTTACAAACTGTTTTAACCTAGATGCTCATTTACTGGCAAGGGATCACATGGTCCAAATTTTTTTATACGCATACATATAACATACGAGCATATATAAATAAATATGACTAGAGTGGATATCCCAATATACCTATTAATGAGAAACTTGAAACTAGATCCGTTATCTTGGTCTGGCAAGTCTACACATGTTGTAAATAAAAGAAACGCATTTCTTTAAACTATAAATTAAAGCGCTTAGGTAAAAATATATTAAGCAGACTAGTAGGTAATGGATTTCTCACGCAAAGTATGAAAACTAAAGTAATATTTAACTATACAGGGTGAATAAAAAGTATGGATACCCCATATTAACTTTTTAATGACCGCGCCTAGAAAAACTCAGTATACATCTGTGGGGTACAAAAAGCACTGAATTTTTATTTTGTTTTAATACACATTTAACAGCAGTCCAACTTGTTTGAAATACAGTTATTAAATGTTTTTCTTAGAATCAGGCCTATCCAATTTAATTAGATTTAATACTTACCTCCCAGTCTGGTACACTATAATCGGATTTATCCCTCCCCAAAGCCAAGTCCTAATTATGACACTGACCTACATGTCTTGTACCACTCACTAGGTTTTAGTTCTTTGTTTTTAAGATTTATTATTTGTTAATGTATTAAATTACTTATATAAAAACAAAGGCATTGTTAAAAAGAAGAGAATTATAAAATTTTCTTTCTCTATGATGTATAATAACTTATACAACCACTCCTTTTTAAAATTTTGAATGCATGCCATATTGAAACCTTAAAAGATTTTGAACTGTGTACAAAGATAAATGTATAATTATGTATAGTTAGTATGTATAATATAATAATGTATAATTAATTATCTATTTTTAAATCATGACATCTGTTTCTAAATTTGGAAAATGTAAAAAAAAGAAAAAAGGTTCATTAAAAGAATGTATTTTATGTAAACTGTGACAGTAAAGAATTTGAATTTGAATTGCCGTGTAAGAAATTACATTATTGGCTGCTGATACCAAACGGCTTGGCCGATTAAAATATTTTTTTTTACCAAAATACAGCATTTTTTATGAGCTTCAATTTGAGATGTTACAAGGTATTAGTTACCATTTCAAAATAATTTTTTTTTGTTTCCCCAATACATCCTTTTACAGCATTTTGATATTTGGGCAATAAGTCTTTTAATACGAGTTTGAAGTTTTCAAATGAATACCCTGTATACGAATGGCCTCCATTTGAAACCTTTTAATGGTTAAGACTGGCTAACAAACTGATCAAATTTATGTGCAAATACTGTGTCTGTACTAAGTTTAGTCTGGATCTATTAAAAACTATGTTTACAAAATCACATTATATTGTATACGCCCGTACATATTTATGTTTATGTATACAAGCTACGAGTACACCAAACCACATTTCGTGTAACAGGCTTTGCTATGGTTGCTTGCAAAATTTCAAATCATAGCTCATTACATTCTTGAGATGTCCTGTGGACAGATAGACTGACAGACAATCATACAGAAAAGAAATGTTTACCCCCTTTCCTGAAAGAAAAAGATTTTGTCAGCTTCAATGACTCAGCCAATTCCATGGCTAGACTTGCACCATCATAGAAACCATTGTCTATGTGAAAATTTTTTATTTCATGAAATGTTCAGAGATTAAATCTTTCTCAAGATATCTTGTTAGATAATACATTCAAATTTTTGTTCATTGAGTAGGTTTTATAACAGTGTTTAAATAAAAATAAAGTTCCGATGAACTATAGAAGGTACTACAACACATGAGTGCTCTGAAATAAAATGTTGTCACTAACTTTTAACATTGACTTTCCACTCTATTATCATTTTTTCTTTCTCTTCTTTTTCTAAAAATAAAATTGTCACACACTAAAATCTTATATAATTATACTAAGCTTGTTTACACATTTATTTACTCTGCTGTTTTCTCATTGCCATCAGAGTTACTTATAAGACCAATGTGAAAGTATTCATTGATTCTACCAAATCCTATGAAGTTGACATGCACCATCATTGAACTTAGTGTTTTATATATATAAATGAACCTTCATGCAAACTTTCAAGTCTATAGGTTAGTTTGTTTTCGAGATATAGTGTGGACAGACAGACTAAAAATGAAATTTTTCCATCCCCTTGAGACATTGACTTTGCTAACGTTGAGCCAATAAAAACTTTCAGATTATGGTGATTTTCTTTTCTCTATGATTAGAGAAAATGCAAAAAACTCCTAGGAATTTGGTCATTTGGGTGATTGTAATAGGCAGATTTATGATATCAGTCATTATAAGATATGTTATGTTCAGGTAAGTAAGTGTTTACACAAGCTACGTTGGATTAAGTCAGATCAGATTAGATTAAGTTGGGGCCAAATGTTTGGTTTACCTGGAAGCGACAATCGTACTTGTCAAACAGCTGCCACCAATCATAAGCCTGGAACAGCTGATAAGTAAACTCTGTGAAACTGAGACCAATCTCAGAATGAAGACGAGCTGCTACAGACGTCCGCCCCAACATGGTTCCCATCCGGAAGTGTCTGCCTATGTGGCACACTAGGTCTATAGCATTTAACTCCTTGTACCAGGCTTCATTGTTCACTATTCTATTTCAACAAGAATAGTTACATTAGTGTTGTAGTCTCTACAAATTGTTTAGTATTTTCATTTAAATAATTTCATGTTATTGTTGCCAGATTCACTAATATACACAAACCATGATAGAGATGGCAATAGGAGAGCTAAACAATGATGGGAAGGCCACAATACTGTTTCCATTCATGGGGTTGTTGGACAGACTATTGATTCCAGCAACTCATTTTTTAACTCGTTCTACACACAACAGTCACCTTAGAGAAGCCTAGAGGTGTTTCCAACTGGCAGTTAGTAGCATACACAGTTTTTTACAAATCATGAGAATGATTCAAAAGTTTATGAATAATACTACTTGTCATTTAAACATAGCCATATTTTCACTAAAATGAAAAGTGAAATTGTGTTAGTTTACGTTCTTCTGTGTTCTTTTCTATTAGAAATATAAAAAAAGAAATGTAAAGTACACTATATCAACAAACAAACTCTTTTGGCATCAAATTGAGGATATAACAGATATTAAAATATTGGCTGGCACAAAAAGTATGGTCGGATTGAACTAGAGGCGCACCGACTAAAAAGAACAATTTGGCACTTTGAAATCAGTCATTATAAAATATATAAATTATATAAACTTAATATGTATTTTAATTTGTAAAATACACAGCACTACACATATAATAATTCAATTTTGTTCAAAACCCTAAATATTTAAATTTTACCGTCACGCAACAACTACCAAATTAACATTGACATAAATGCATCAACTCTTGGGAACACTGAGAATGTTAGAACGTCAGTGTTTCAGAGTTCTAGTCAGTCCAGTAGGTGGTGCGCTGCAACATTGGATCTTAGCCTTTGCTCACTGCAGCACATTTTACATGTGTTGGAAGAGTAACCCGTATAAAATAATGTTATGTCATAAGCGTTAAAAATGTGATTATGAGCAAAAAAATTATTTTGTGAAATCATGCTAA
Organism: Homalodisca vitripennis; assembly: GCF_021130785.1. Lineage (NCBI taxonomy): Eukaryota > Metazoa > Arthropoda > Insecta > Hemiptera > Cicadellidae > Homalodisca > Homalodisca vitripennis. Next base: position 107,858,011 of record NC_060208.1, read on the forward strand.
ATGTGGTGCACCTTGAAGATGTTGTGCTCATAACATCAGAGGCTTAGTTTTATTTGGACAGGTAAATCAAATCAATTAAAGTAATAGAATTTTGAAGAAAGCTTCTGATATGCATAGATGAAGAAGGATGCCATTTCTAGTTGTTATTTTTCACAAGTAAATAAACATTGTTCCAAGCCGATTTTTTATAATTAGTAGATTCTGTAAATATAAATAAATAAAAATTATCCTGAAAATTTGAATTTATACTTATTTTAAAGTGACAATTCTTTTTGTGCTACCAAGTATATTGTTGGAAACAAAACATACTTAACATATACACTATTTTTATATTTTGTCTGTACAAAATTGCTGTTTTGACATTTTTAAAAGAAATGTACGAATTCCAACACAACCTAATTACAATTTCTAATAAATCGTTTATAAATGAATAGGAAAATTAGAAAAAAAACATGTATGAACAATGTTTTAGACTATATATGGAATCCACTCTAAAAGCTGTAAAATAACCATAACAGAAATCAAATCAGTAAAAACATGATTTTGACATAACTAATAGAGAAATTAATACAATCTTCACTCATTTATTAGGTAATATTTACTACTAACTGACTACTGTAAATTATAGTGTTGCTGCAGATTTGTACCTTGTACATTAAATTGCATTTACTATTATTATGTTACAAGAATAAAAGAATTTGCAAGAATAAATTTTAAATAAAGATGGTTCTTTGAGAGTTAGAACTCTGTGCTCTGAGACTGACAGTATGAAGTGATTGACATGTAGCCTCAGTGACTAAAACCGTTGATATCAGTGACACATTAGTTGTCAACATCTTTACACACCAAATCAGGCCTAATACATCTCCTCTTGTACCTCAAACTGGCCAATATGAATATGAAGTTACCACCATCTTGTCATATAGAGTGTCACATTGAGTCATCTAGTTCTTGGGTATACAGCATCTTCTCTTGCACCCCAGTCTGGCCAATATTAGGTAAAGCCACCACCTTTTCCTAGGCTTATCATAACTACAAATCTAAATTTTCCACTTCGCACTACATAAAAAACTGTCTTAATTAAAATCTTAAAAATTATTCATATACACTGTAAAAATCCATAATTAAAATGTCTAGATGTTTTGATGTCGAAGTTTAAGAAGATTAACTTCTACACTGGATTGTTTTCTTTTCTTTAACAATTCATACATCATAGGAAAGAGCAGATACATGCTGAGATCTCCAGTTAATTTGTTTATTTATATAAGCTTTAAACATCAATATTCAATGTATATTTCAAGTCAAGTAACAAAAACTAACTTCATCTACTTTTTTAACTGATGCTTTCCATTTATAAACTATTTTACACAATCAAAATATTCTGACCTCACGTTATGACAGTCATAAATTTCTAACTAATTTTAAAGCAGCACAGCTAAACAGACGTCAGAAGAAAAAGAATGTTATTAAGTAATATTCTTGTTAAAATTGCTTTTAGGATGACTACTTTCATATCAGTCTTTTGTTGGAATTTTCTTTCAACATCAGTGATATTTTAATTTATTACACTAAAGCGAAAACAGTCAAAACCCATTTATATATTTTTTATTGTCCTCCCCAAGAACCTAATTCGTAAACTCTCAGTTAGAGAGTTGCAACCTTATCCCTAGGCTATGGTGAAGGTCTCACTTAAAAACGATTATAATCTTTATCATATCATATCATCCGACTGATGTCAAAATTCACTTACTTGATAGGTTTCAGTGGTTCCTGCTCCTTCTTTTTCCAGTAGAGATCCTCATGGTTCTTGAAGACCCTATTAATGTTCATTTTGATAGCATCCAGGTTCTCCCTGATAACTAAAGAGGACTGTTCTTCTCTGTCCTTGCTTCGGCCACTCGGATCTCCGATACGACCTGTAGCACCCCCGACCTGTTGTACACACAACTTCATTGACAAGAACGAGGTATATATATATGTTTATTTTATATTATATAACCAGGAATATACAAAATGTAAAAGATTTTCTCAGCGGTAAGCGCTTCAACACTTATGACGAGATGAAAGAAGCAGTTAAAGACGGCAGACATCTATGACATTGGTATTCAAAAGCTGTTAGAATGTTATAAGAAATGTTCAAACAAATATTGAAACTATGTCAAAAATAAAAAAAGATTTCAGGAATCAAATAAAACAATTTGTTTTAATCTGTATTTTTTTAAAGAAATTTGACTGATGAGCCACATAGTTTTCAAAACATAGCATATAGAAAAATATAAAGTATGGTTGGAAATATGTCAGTACTAATGGGACCTACTTTTTGATATATTCAAAATTTTAAGGAGATATCGTCTGAAGGGGGAATGCTCTCAAGTCTAAATGTTTACACTGCAATCTATTTGTATACCAGCCTATTTTTATTTGTTCCTTCTTTAATCTTTTTTACACATTTACCAATATTTAAGTATTCAGAAAATGGTACAACAAGAGTAAAAAATGCTCATTATTTCTAAACACTTGTAAGAAACACAATTAATTTAACCATTAAAAAGAATACAGGTAATTATATTGTTTTCTTGTATACAATCATGGTGTAAAACTGTATTTATTACAAGCTATAACAATTTTTACTTTTTTGTTACAGTTTCAAAATCTTTGACATAAATGTAAAAAATTCTACATATAAATAAAAGTATCTATGTGTTACTGAAATAACAGGGTTCCCACTCAATCTAAATACTCAAATTCACGGCTAATTCACGGTTTTCACGGTTAAAAAAATTAAAAAATTCAAGGTCGGAAAGTTTTCATAAACAACGTTTACCGGTACAAACAAAATCGTGTTGGAGAGGGGCGAAGTTGAGACGTAAACACTACAGACGCGGCAGAGCGGTAAAATACAATATAAAACTTCTTCCCATTTGACTAACGATGTCATTGGTCGTGCAGAAATTGACGGAAACGTCTAAAAGAACGAAATAACAATAGGCTTCAGTTACGACGCAAGCAATGAGCGGCGAGCGCCCGATTTTATGTGCGATTTGCTACATAATGAATATAACAAGGCATATTATTTTTACAAAACATCATCATAACAGTCATCAAAGCAATTAAAAAGACAAATTTCAATATAATTAGCATGCACATAGCTCATAATTTTCTTTAACTTACAAGTTTGTTGATATCTGAAGAGAACTTTGTTGACACAGGTTAGACAAGATGCAGGGTGACAGGATTCGTACGTTGGCTAAGGCTAACTCGTTTGAGTCCATGAAGTACACTTGCGTGATTATTAAATTATTTTCTTGTTTAACACATTATTATTATTATTTCGATCAATTTCTTCCACAGGAAAATTTTCACATAATCACAGGTTCACATTTTTAATTAGTACATAAAGAAAAGGCAATTTTATTGAAATTAAAATAACATATAAACGTTTAAATGTATAAAAATTATATACAACTTGTTATAAGAAAAAGTTATTTGGTACCAGTTTATACAAAAAAAATTATATTTGTACACATAAATAAAGAAATTGATAAAAATGTCTAGAATAAAAGTGAATTACGATTAGCACTTTTTGCTAAGTTCCTGTATCTTATCGTCTAACTCAGCTGCCCCTTTTCCTGGCGTCGGACAAAACCTGGAATTTTTTGTGCTTCCAATTCTTTTTTTTTTTTCTATTGCAGCTTGCTTCCTCTCTTTCTCCAGAATTAAATTTTGTCTTTCATTTCTTCTCGTTGTTTTGCCAAGTGCTCCGAGTAGTGGGCGTGGGAATTTTTGGCAGCATGAACTAATTCATTAGTGATTTCCATTGTCTCCAATCCTCCTGCTGCTGATACGCCGTCACAAACTTTTTCTCAACGCGACTAAACTCTCCTCCTTCAAGTTTTCACTATACACTGTTTGTTGACAGAGAAGCCTCTTTCAACAGAAGAATTTCCGTGAGAAAGTGTCAGAATGAGTTGAATGAAAAGCTTTAAATCTTTATATCAATTCTCACAATAAGAATAAGATTGGAGTGTCGAGCTGGGGGAAACAAATCTTTCATGTTGAGACATGAAACCAGCTTGTTGTCCGAGGATGGGGGAGTGAGTACACGATATACCCCTCCCCTTCCACTCTCATTGACAGTAGACAACAAAGGTTATTTTTTACCATAACATCGCTGCACCACATTACAATAAATGAACCTTGTACGATATATTTTTTTCATCTGCATGAAAATGATTAATAGCGTTAACGTAGTCGTATGGAACCCGACAAAAATTATACTTGGACGACTTCCTCGATTTGTAGTTTTGTAGTAATAAAGCTTAACACTACAAAGTTACTTGACGTTTGTTGTTTCCTGGTTAGAAAAAATGCAATGGTTTTTTTTCTAACGTTTTTTATAACATGACGTTTCATTTGTAATATTTTTACTAATACATTATACAATTTAAACACACATTCACCATAAAAGATTTAAACCGTGTACACTCGTAATATCCATGCAGCTTAGGAATCATAAAAAAATATTATTGATAAGGAAAACGCATATCACTACCGTTTAATATCTAAAGAGATGAAAAATAAAATTGTTTTCTCAAACGACCTTACTGTAATTAAAACAGTTATATAGGCCTATAAAGTTATGGTCTCGCTGCGTTAATTTGATATGTGTCGTGTAGGTTCTGCTCCGTCACATTATTATACTATTTATTTACGCAAGACCCTAAATTAAATTCAATTTATTGTCCACCATAAATTAAAATTTTTTATAATTATTACATTGTGTTAACAGTCATTACACACAACGATATAGATATCGTACTGAATAGCATTTTTCTCATTAATATTTAAATAAAATAAGGGATTTAATAGAATGAAATTAAGTTAAAATGTAATTTAAATTCCTTACATTAGATTAAGGATTTGTTATACTTTTTTTATTTTATGAAAACAATAATAGACTATATCTGATACAATAAAACTCCAATACGAAAAGTGTTTACATTAAACGACAATCTATCAAGTAATTAAATTGTGTTATTAATCTCGCGTTCAATCAGAGAATGCCTTGTTTACAGCCGCGTAGCGTAGCCAAGGCCCGGAACCTGGCGACAGACAAAGACAGGCCTCACGTGATTTGAGCCGGAAGCGTCATCTCCCACCGGCCCTTCCTTTTCCTCATTTGTTTATAAACCATATTATCAGTACAATCGCTCAGATAGCAGCACCTGTCCAAACTTCGTGGTCTATCCCCTACATTGCGTGCTACTTTTTACTTTGCAATAGCGAAGGTCAACTTTCCCATATGATCGTCTGACGACGACCCGTGTTGATTTTATTTATTCAAAAGTTGTAGAGATTTTCACGGTATGTAAACAAAATTCACGGCTTATTTAAGGTTTTTTTCACGGTGAACGAAATTCACGGCTTATTCCCGGTTTCACTCACGGTTTTCACGGTCGGGTGGGGGACCCTGAATAATATCTTTACAAAATATCCAAAATAGCCAAACTGATGGAAAGTCATAATGTTTTATGCATTTTGAGGAAGAAGCCCAACTGTCAAATTTTGTTTACCTATTTGCAGTTGTTAGGTAATTTAATAATCCTAAAGATATTACAAATGTGAAAGTTTGTTAAGATGTTAAAAGAGGCTTAAATATATTCTACATAATAGCTTATGAAATGTGTTGCATGTAAATTTATTGTTTATGATATTCATTCGTTTATTATTATTCTTGTTTCCTTTTAACCATGAACACTGGAATATTTGATTTAAAAAACATTATAGGACTCCATTATATTTTAGATTGAATGACAATTATCATAATGTAAGTATTGAAATGTGTTAGTATTATTCATGTTCATTTTAAGTTTAATTTTTTCATTTTCAATAAAAATACCTATATCCATAAAATTCAGAAAACTATAGTAAATTACCATTATTTACACTCATTACAAAAGTATATATATTGTTTACAGGGGCAAAAGGGCAAACTCAAATTTGGCATTGGAAATATAATTAATTTGAACAAGAAGTGTTCCTACAAGAGAAAAAACCTGAAATAAGTATTATTCACAATTTTGTTTAACCTCTGATCCTCTTAACCATGAACACTGAAAAATGTTTGTCTGATACATGATATACAGGGTGTAACTGAAATACACCGACAAACTTCAGGAGGTTGTTCCTGAGGTCAAAACGAACCAAAAAGTTCCTATAAATGTATGTCCTAAAATGCATCGTTTTCTGTCTGTCCGTCTGTTTGTGTTTATTACATTAAATGTTTTTTCTAAACAACCATTAAAGGTACAAAGTTAAACTTTTCAACATATGCTAATCTAGTAAAGGTTGTCAATTTAAAAAAAAAAATTGAAAATTTTTACTCAACAAAAATTCAAAATGGCGGCTAGTTAAAATCTTTGATGGTGAATTTCTCAAAAACTACTTCCTGTATAAAAAAATTTACTAGAATATAAAAAAAATATAAAATTTATTTATAAAACAAACGGTACCTCATTTTTTGAAATCGCTCAAGAAATAAAATAGTTATGGCATTTTTCTTAACCTAGTAACATATCACATTTACAAGTTTTTTTTTCTTGTTTCAAAAGTTAATGTAAGTATTTAGGCAGTATAAAAATTAAAACGATATTTTGGGTTAAAAAAACTTTAAACATGGTAATTAGTATTAAATTTTAAAAACAAAATTGTAACAAGCAATCTACATGACTCAACTTTCATGGTGTAAACAGCTGAATATGTTTTCATGTTGAGACACAGCTGATTAGAACAACAATGAATTCAGATAAGTAAGTCATTTCCGTTTATTTTTGACAAGATATGATCTGTTACTTTCACTTGTAGAAAACATTATTAGTCGATAGTGCTCTTATTCTATTGAAGATGGCAGGTTACCCATTTAGCCATCAAGCTGACATGATATTTATGTATGGAAAAGCTAACGGTAATAGTTGCCTAGCATCCCGCCTGTATTACGAAATCATTTCCAAATCGACAACAACCTACTCATTCCAACATTTGCTGCTGTTTTCAACCGACTTCATGAGACTGGCACTTTGTTACCTTCTACTGCAGAACCGAGGTGTACAGAGACAGCGTAGAACTCCTGATTTGGAAGAAAACATCTTACAGCGAGTAGAGGAAGATCCAGGCGTAAGTACTAGGCAGTTAGGAGCAATACTCGACGTAGACCACATGACAGTATGGCGAGTTCTACATGAGCAGATGTTATATCCGTTACCATTATCAGCGTGTACAAGCCCTTGGTCCAGCTGACTTTCCATTACGTTTACAGTTTTGCCAATGGTTTTGTCAGCAAGCTAATAACCCTGGTTTTACAATCATTAGTTGTGTATACAGATGAAGCTTGTTTTAATCGAGATGGAATAAACCAACTACCACAATATGCATCAATGGGCTGATGAAAACCCACAAGCCATTCATGAAGGGAGACATCAACAGCAGTTTAAAATAAATGTTTGGGCAGGCATCGTTGGAGACTGTTTATTAGGTCCTTTTGTATTACCTGGCATACTAAATGGTGAAAACTACAGACATTTCTTACAACACGAATTGCCTGAAATTTTAGATGATGTTCCCTTGGGTGTGAGAGAGCACTGTTGGTTCATGCATGATGGAGCTCCCGCGCATTTTCAGACTAGATGTCAGGCAATTTCCTGGACCAAACTTATGGGGAAAGATGGATAGGCAGAGGGGGACCTGTATCGTGGCCGCCTCGGTCACCAGATCTAAATCCAATCGATTTCTTCCTTTGGGGCCATCTGAAAAACTCTAGTTTATGAAAGACCAGTTAATACCAGGGATGACCTTTTACAGCGTATCACTGCAGCCTGTAACACTGTAAGGAATACACCAGGAATACTTGAAAGAACTCGGCAATCAATGACCAGACGTGTTAATGCATGCCATCGCATCAAATGGAAGGCATATTGAACATTTGTTGTAAAGTGATCCCTAATATTTTGAAATAAATGTTGCTCTGTTAAGTTATTCCGTATTTCTTAATAATGACAGCTTAAAAACTCTTTTGTTTAATGTGAGATATTTTTGTTTAATGTGAGATATTTTTGTTGAATGTTCTAAACAATTGTAGGCTACTGTAGTTTTTTGAAACAAGAAAAAAACTTGTAAATGTGATATGTTACTAGGTTAAGAAAAATGCCATAACTTTTTTATTTCTTGAGCGATTTCAAAAAATGAGGTACCGTTCGTTTTATAAATAAATTTATATGTTTTTTATATTCTAGTAAATTTTTTTATACAGGAAGTAGTTTTTTGAGAAATTCACCATCAAAGATTTTTAACTAGCCACCATTTTGAATTTTTTGGTTGAGTAAAAATTTTCAATTTTTTTTAAAATTGACAATCTTTACTAGATTAGTAGCATATGTTGAAAAGTTTAACTTTGTACCTTTAATGGTTGTTTAGAAAAAAAAATTTAATGTAATAAACACAAACAGACGGACAGACGGAAAACGATGCATTTTAGGACATACATTTATAGGAAACTTTTGGTTCGTTTTGACCTCAGGAACAACCTCCTGAAGTTTGTCGGTGTATTTCAGTTACACCCTGTATACTACTTCCGTTTCAAAAATATAGCACTCCATCACAATAAATCATAAGTGATTTCACTAAAAAAAAAACTGCATACTTTGAAATTCCTCCACATTGCTTTAAAATAGTTCGAGTGTTACTGAAATCGTGCGAGCTATTCAATCATACATGGAATGTTACAGAGAAATTGTGGGCATAGCCACTGGTAAATGCTCGTAAAAATATATTTTTCATACAGCATTTTACGTTTTTATTGATGCATTTGGTGTATGACGTGTACAAGTAAGTTTTGCTATAAAACACAGGAAAATAAAGAAAAAAAATAATTATTTACTCAAGGATCTGATTTTTCTCAACAAAACCAATTACATCAGTTTCAAGAATTACTAATGGATAGGAAAATAAGCAGGCATTCCTTTATACTGCCACATGATGAAAGAAACAACAAAATGTTTCCCAGCCAGTAGAGAGTATTTCTCTTTGTATCTTTGGCCAATGTGGGAAGCAGAGTTGTTATCAGCCAAAGTGTACATACAAGTGGAATACTCTAGTGGATGAAAAATATTGCTGTGCAATAAAACTTTTGAAATATGAAGTCTGTCCAGTAAATACACAAACTGAGGCCATAAAAACTAAATTTTTTAAGATTTAGTCTACATCGATATCGTCCCCATCAAAGTACTCTCCATTCGTTACTATGCACTTATGCCATCTTCTTTTCTACTCGTAAAAGTACCCTTGGAAGTCCTAGGCAGTTAGGCTTTTTAGTTTTCTTGTTGTTTCTTGCTTTATTGTGTTCAAATCTTCTTAGTGATGCCCTCTCATCACATTTATGCATTTTGGTAATAGGGAAAAGTTACAGAGGGCGAGATCTAGCAAATAAGGAGGATGATCAAGGATGGTGATTGAATATTTTGCCACTGACAAAACAAACGGTTCAAACTGGGATATAGAACTCATCATTTATTGTTCGTTCTTTAGGATGAAATTCATGATGAACAACACCTTTTATATAAAAAAACCACAAGCATGACTTTAATTTTCAATCGGCTTTTTCTTGACTTTTTTTGGTTTGAGGTTCATCTTTTACTTTCCACACCTTGCTTTGTGATTTTAGTTCAATGTCATACTCGTAAAACCACAATTCGTTACAAAATTACCCTATTGAGAGATCCAGCATTGTTTTCAAGTGAATATTTTAAGTCCGTAATACATTCAACTCTTTTCAACTTTTGATCTGGTGTGAGTGACTTGAGACAGCTTGGAGGTTGATTTGTGTACACTTTTTTAAAACCCAAATATTTGGTTAAAATGGTGTGTACTGTTGATTTTCCTTGAATCAGTTTCGGACAGTTTTCTGACGACCAGTAAGGACAAGGGACCGCACATGACCAATGCTGTCATCAACATCAGTAGCTGGAGGTTGTCTCGACCTTGCATTATCCGTATTTATTCGACAGACCTTATATGTGTTCTTTGATCTGTTTTTACATGTTTCTTTCAAATGAGTGGATACTAGAAAGAAGTATAGCATTTAAGACATCAATGTTACAAGTTTAAGTTTTTTTTAGTCAGTCTTATATAATTTATAAATTTTTGGTGTGGTGATCTAGAGATCGTTGTAATGATCAATGACTCATTACGTGATTTGTTCATTATACATATAATTCTCATTCAAATTATTTAAAAAGTTAGTTATATGGCAATTTTTATAATTGAGTTTAATATGACTGAGGTAATTATCCTAAAAAATCTCCCACTTAATAAGAAATTACTGTCAGTTCATGAAGAAAAGCATTCATGAAGTAAATTAATGGCCATAGAATTTTGTTGACTACACAGTTTATAATTATTCTGTTACAGTTTATGACTTGGAGCAAGGTTGTTGTCTACTCACCAGAGCTATGACTTGGTGTCCGGCCCGCTGCCAATGCAGCAGATTTACCAACACAAGCAAGTTTCCAATGTGCAAACTACGGGCGGTAGGGTCAAACCCTGCATAGACACACTGTGGCTTGGCATTCAGTAAATCTGTAATCTCTCCACTGCAACAACCACATAGTGAGCAGTGATAGTGGTGTTAACCATTTGACACGTGATATGGTCATCACAGGTACAACATACAAGTCAGTCTGTACGTCACATCTATTTGCCAAAGAGAATCTCAACTTCATGACAATCAAATAAGGAACACAATGTCTACCAGAATTACAGGGTCTGTGTAGTACACTAGAGAGTATTTGATGATTGAGTGCAGCCCTTTTGTTTTATTGACTAATAGCCCTCTTATTTTGAAATCAGAAAATTCTCTATTGATATTATCACTTACTATTAATATAATTAAAGAAATTATTATATCTACTATGATCATTATTTATCAGTAAATCAAGCAAATTCACAAACGAGTTACTCTAAATACAGTATTGTTTTCTTGTGAAAAGTGGGAAGATATACATTTATAGGGATTTGTGGTATTGTAAAATATATATGAATGTAATATTGTATGCTCAACCAAGGTGAATAAGTTTGAGTTTCTTATTATTACAACTAGACCTATGTCTTCAACATTTCACTCAAGGAAGGAAAAACTGTGTTTAATAGATGTTGAAAACAAATACTTGTTATAATAATATTTAATAACCATGAATGTACAGTATGTGTAAGTAATTGAATGAATATTTTCAATGTGTAATCTTTAAAATAAACAAAATATTGAGTTTCCCATCCTGTCGGTTTTGATAAAATAATTAAGGTATGCAACTTATCAGGGCTACAGTATAATGAGAGGCCACCACCACAATAGAATCATATTTATGATTATCTAAACTATAGAAACAAAAATGTTGACACGAATTACGTTGTATAACAACTATCTATGTTGTGTATCTATAAAATGTAACAAACAAAACAGTATAACATTTAGTTACTTTTACTGTTTTTAAGGATATACTATGATTCTATTGTGGTGGTGGCCTCTTATTATACTGCCTTTATCAGTAAAGACTTGGTAAAAAGTGACTAACATTGTTTTCTTGAATCAGTATTTTAATTTTAATTGATCATTCTATGAGGAACCTTTAAATTTTTGGTAAATCTTAAGATCAGCGACTACCGTTCCAATCACCGTAATTTTTTGCATATTAACACAGGTTAACGTAATTTCACCGAAAAAAAAAATAGTCCCCATTATCGCTAACATATAAAAACCAGTTTTTCGGCAGTACAATGTTGGCAATACAAAACACATAAATAACAAGATTTTCAACTATCAAACTAAAAACAATCGCCGACCATGGTCGTTTTGACGAGTTGACAGTAGTCACGTGACAAACAGGAAAGTTTCCGATTGGCCGGGCGGATCACGTGACCTATAGGACGGCTTCGAATGACCGCCAGACGTAAACAAACCAACCCACATGGACAAGGAATAATTAGTGAAGTTATTGACATGGCGTGCGATGGTTCTTGTCACACGCTAAAAAGACCCTAGCTTGTCTATTCAAAACTCAGATCACGCGATGCTTGCCCACTGCGCAGCGCTTTGCGCTGCTTGCTCTTTTAGAAAAAAATTCACTCGAGCTTTCAAAGTCCAAGCCCAGATCACGCCATGACTGCTTACACACACAAAACTCAGACAGAACTAACGCAGGTTTCATTACAGGCAAAAGATAAGTGGCGCGTGTTTATCACTGATAAGATAAGACGAGTTTATACTAGAAGTAGTACCTGGACTATTGCCCTACGAACTAATAACACCAAAAAAACAAATAAATGCACTGTCAGTCAGGTTTTTTTAATTTTATTTTTTTTAAAATTTTTTTGGGGGGGGGGAGAAACGGCTACGGCGATAATCGGGACTATTTTTTTCGGTGAAATTACGTTACCTGTGTTAGTATGCAAAAATTACGGCGATCGGAGCTGTAGTTGCTGATCTTAAGATTTACCCAAATTTTTTTTATCATAAATCAAATGTTACTATGAATAAGGGAATTATTCAAAGGTAGGTGTTGAAAATGGTGCCAAACTTCAACAGTAGCATCATTGTTGCTAGACAAGTAGTGAAAAAATAAACAATTACAAAATTTTGATTGTTTTCCTTTGTGTTTCATAGCCTACCCAACACAATATCGGTCAACAATATCTTATGCATGAAAATAACAGGCTACAATCTCATCTTTTCAATGGTATACTGTTTATTTTTGTTTCAAACTGTGTTAAAGATAAAGTTTCAAAAAGAACAATGTACTTTGTCAACGGACAAAACTTGGTGGCAGCCACTCTACATACTGTTTTTAAGGGATACATTTTGTCCGTTGCCGTTTGTACAGTTAACAATCTAGGCAAATTCACAATAGATTTTCAAGTGATATTGACAGCCTCCAATATTTATACTTACCCTGCATTACCAGGGAACATATCTTCAAACATTCCTCTCTCATGTAAGCGCAAGATATTCCTGTTAGAATATCTGCGAATTACATTTTTATGATATTGACACACATAACGAACAACTCTAATGGGAAACAACATATTTTTGTCAATTAAAAAACTACAATACTGGTTTGTCTGTAAGGTTATATAACCTATAAACAATCGTGTAGTTGTTCCCTTAGCATAAATGTCACTGAAAGTTCACAGAAGGTGAACAATTATAAAAGAAGTAATTATATCGGTTATTCTAAGTATTCCAGATTACTATTATTCGTTCATCATGAATCAGGACTTTTAAGATAAACAACCTCCCGTATTTATTTACATTTACAAATACAAATAAACTAACAATAACAAAATAACTCCACTTACTTTTTTCTATCTTCTTGGGCTTCTTATATCTACCATGAAACCACACATGTTTATTATCATCTCAACGTCACAATTTTTAATTTACAATAAATTGCAGTATCAGTCTAACTTTAATTTCATACATTGTAGAAGCACCATCGTTATTGGATTTTATTGAACATTTTAAAACAAAACACTCCAATAAGTACGTATTCAATTTTATTTGTGTGAGGCCTTTCTTTTTCAATGAATACATTCTTTTTCATTGTAACTGTCGATCTGCCTTTCATAAAGCCCTGTTGGTGTTACATGTATAGTATTATGGTACTTCCTGTATTTAGTTCCGTTAACAATCTTATCCATGCTGGTGAATTCCACCAATAATCTAAAGATATTGACGCCCAAAGGGGGGTGGCAATCATTCAAGCGTACTTGTGTAAAATCTTACCTCCCCCAGAATTTCTAAGAGCTGAAAGTTAGGCTGAATCTCAGATGTTCCACCGAGGTGGAGCTATCTGAGTGAGGTCTTTTTGATGTGCCTTCTCTTTGGTTTTTGAGTCATGGGTGCTAGTTTGAAGGCCTATTCCCTGGCTTCTTTTTGGTAGCCCATATCTCCGAAACCATACTATTCGTTTCCTGGCAGCGCCACACAGTTTAGGACCATCCGAGGTAAGCCTTTTATCACATCAGGTTCCCTTTTGTGGTCGTTTTCCAGTATGGCATCTTCTTCACATGTATCGACTCGCACTGTGTCAGCGGATCCAGGAATTCTTCTGGAAAGCCTTCTTGTCTCCTTAGATTGTTCTGATTGTTCAGAATAGCAAGGGTCAGATACGCTTATTACTAGTCCCTCTGCTTTTTGTAACTATAAGCTGTTAGAGTTCTCTGTTTTGGTTTTTGGTTCTCATTGCTACTACCACGAGTAGCGGAGAACTAAAAGTCGCTTAATGCGGCACTCCTCTCTACATGGAGAAGGTTATGTAATACTGGAGGTCGCAAGTTATCTAGAGTTAGAATGTTAGAGATCAAGCTCTGTCTTGACCACGTAGCCCTCTGCACATGTTGTTCCACCTTAACTTGGATAGCAGTGGGAAATTAATCAAGTGTAGA